>NC_138369.1:53309859-53353178 GCF_054177405.1 Leptonychotes weddellii
TGGATCATATGGTAGCTCTATTTTCAACTTTTTGAGGAACCTCCATACAGTTTTCCAGAGTGGCTGCACCAGCTTGCATTCCCACCAACAGTGTAGGAGGGTTCCCCTTTCTCCGCATCCCCGCCAACATCTGTCGTTTCCTGAAGAGACTTGGAGTTCTTAACTCTATGGACCTATTAAAAATAAGTCAATAGATAAAATAAAGAGCATTTAGTTTACATTTGACTAATAAGATACACATCTTATATATAAAAGATATCTGTATTTTTTCCCTTTTTTCTACTGTACTTTTAAAATACTTTTGAAATTGAAAAATTTTCACATTAACTGAAGGCAAATTAACTGCATTACAGGAAAAGATTTGTTAATTCAACAGATAATTTATTGAGCATCTACTGTAGGCTAGGTACAGGCCTTGCTGTTGGGGATAGAATGGTGAGGAGAAATAGGTCCTTGCTATCAGGTAGCTTAAAATCCAATGGGTTAGAGAGTCAGTAGATAAATCATTACATGAATGGAACGTGAAGTTGTAATTTTGATAGATGATGAAATTAAAGGATAGAGGTACTATGAAAGCATATACTAGGAAGTTTGGATTTGGTGTAAGAGGGTCTGAGGGGGAAGAATGAGTGTCTGGGTAGAGAATAGCATGTACCAAAAAAAACTGTGAGCCAGGAAAATGGGCTATGTGATAAGAGACAGAATGACTGGAGCCAAGAGTCCAAAGTGGAAGTGGTTTGAAATGATGCTAAGGAAATTGGAGTGGGTACAGTGAGGTGGGTCCTCATAGAAAAAAGTTTTGTTTTAATCCAAAAAAGGAAAGGAAGCCACTGGATGATTTCCAGTAGTAGAGTGACTGATAAGATTTGCATTTTGAAAAGATCACCCTGATTGTGATGTAGCGAGAATGGATGGGACCAGGGCAAGACTAGATATGGAGAGGCCATTTTATTTGTGCAGGTGAGAGAGGGTGGAGGTATAGAGGTGGATGGGGTGAATGCAAAGGGTCTGGACTGAAGAGAAAAATGTGAGCCATCTGTTTTAAGTATAGTCTTTGAAACCATGTGTGTGGATAGAATCCTAGGGAAAGGTTTCACAGTGAGAAGAGATGACCTACAACTGAGCCTGGAGTGAAGGAAACAGATTTAGGGTTATTGACTCTGTGTACATGAAATATATTGGCCTATAATTTTCATTTCTTAAAATATTCTTGTCAGGTATTGACATCAGGATTGTGATGATTTTCTTTTAAGATTTATTTATTTATTTTAGAGAGAGAGAGCATGGGAGAGGGGTACAGGGAGAGAGAGAGAGAGAGTCTCAAGCAGACTCCACGCTGAGAGCAGAGTCCAACATGGGGCTTGATCTCACGACCCTGAGATCATGACCTGAGCCCAAACCAAGAGTCAGATACTTAACCAACAGAGCCACCCAGGTGCCCCTAGGATTATGATGATTTCTAAAATAAGTTGGGAAGTTGTTCCCTCTTCTGTTCTCTGAAAAGGTTGCTGCAAAGTGAGCTGTTGTTTTGCTTTATTTAGTGTTTGGTAGTGACGTCATATGTGTTTGAAGTTTTTCTCATGGGAAGAATTTAAATGAAGAATTTATTATTTTTTAAAGATTTTATTTATTTATTTGAGAGAGAGCAGAATGGGAGAGAGAGAGAGAGGGAGGGAGAGCACAAGCAGGGGTGGAGGGGTAGAGGGAGAAGGAGAAGCAGGCTCCCCACTGAGCAGGGAGCTTGACTCAGGGCTTGATTCCAGGACTCTGGGATAATGACCTGAGCTGAAGGCAGATGCCCAAACAACTGAGCCACCCAGGGGCCCCTATGATGAATTTAATTTCTTTAAGTAGATAAAAAGATATTCAGATTTTCTTATTCATTTTGGGTCAGTTTTGTTAAATCTGTTTTTTTATGAAATTTGTCCATTTCATCTAAATTGTCATCCAGATGTACTAGCATATATAACATAATAATCTCGTGATTCTTTCACTGTCCATGGGATCTGTAATGATGTCCCCTTTCATTCTTGATATTGCTAATTTGTATTTTCTCTCTTTTTGTCTTGATCAGTTTTGCTAGGGATTTATCAATTTTGTCATTCTTTAGAAAGAAGCAACTTTTGGCTTTATTTCCTCTGTTGTATGTCTGCTTTTCATTTCATTGATTTCTGTTCTTTGTTATTTCCTTCTACTTCACTTTAATTTTATGTTCTTCTGTGTTTTTAAGATAGAAAATTAGATCATTGATTATCAACCATTCTACTTTTGTTTTTTTTTTTAAAGATTTTATTTATTTATTTGACAGAGGGAGACACAGTGAGAGAGGGAACACAAGCAGGAGGAGTGGGAGAGGGAGAAGCAGGCGTCCCGCAGAGCAGGGAGCCTGATGCGGGGCTCGGTCCCAGGACCCTGGGATCATGACCTGAGCCGAAGGCAGACACTTAACGACTGATCCACCCAGGCACCCCAACAATTCTACTTTTGTAATATGAGCATTTGAGGCTATAAATGTCCCTTAAATACTACTTTAGTTTCTCTACCAGTTTTTGTCACTTACATAAAAATGTTTTATTTCAATTGTGGTTTCTTCTTTGAACCATGGTTTATTGAAAAGTATATTTTGTAATTTCCTTGCACAAGGGGATTTTCCTAGTTATTACTTTGCTATTGACAGGCAGTATAATTCAGTGGTTAGGATCACTGATACAGAGTCTGGTTTTGTATCTCAGCTGTGTGATCTTGGACAAATCATTAATACTAAATCTTAACTATAAGATAGGGATAATAGGGATGCCTGGGTAGCTCAGTCAGTTAAGTGTCTGCCTTCAGCTCAGGTCATGATTCCAGGATCCTGGGATTGAGCCCTGCATAGGGCTCCCTGCTCAGCGGAGAGCCTACTTCTCCCTCTCCCTCTGCTGCTCCCTCTGCTTGTGCGCTCGCGTGCTCTCGATCAGATAAATAAATAAAATCTTTTAAAAAAATAGGGATGATCATAATAACACCTACATCATAGAGTTGTTATAAGAATTAATTTAATGAATATTTGTAAAGCAATTTGAATAACACCTGGACCATAGTAAACACTGTATAAGTGTTTGATAAATAAAACAAATGATTTTAGGTTGTTTGTATTGTGGTTTAAAAATATGCTTTGTATGATTTGAGTGTTGAAAAGTTTTTCAGTTTGTCTTGTAGCTCAGTATTTGATCAATTTTACAAATGTCCTGTGTGTGTCTAAAATGAATGTGTATTTTGTAGTATGCAGTATTGTGCATTGGTCCTTACATCAAGCATGTTAATTTTGTTGCTTAAATCTTCTATATTCATTCCAATTTTTTCCTGTTTTATCAATTACTGAGGAGGATTGTGCTTAAAATTATAAACACTGTGAGGGGCGCCTGGGTGGCTCAGTCATTAAGCGTCTGCCTTCGGCTCAGGACATGATCCCAGGGTCCTGGGACGGAGCCCCGCATCGGGTTCCCTGCTCCGCGGGAAGCCTCCTTCTCCCTCTCCCACTCCCCCTGCTTGTGTTCCCTCTCTCGCTGTCTCTCTCTGTTAAATAAATATATAAAATCTTTAAAAAAAAATTATAAGCACTGTGGATTTTTCCAAATCTCCCTGTAGTTTTGTTAATATTGCCTTCTTCCAGTCTAGAGTTGTTATTTATTTAAGTGTTTAAAATTATTTTATATTACTCATGAAATAACTATCATCATAACAGAACCTGTTCTTCTCTAGTGATGCCTTTTTCAATGACAGCTTTATTGAAATATGATTCATATGCCATACAATTCACCCATTTAAAGTGTGTGATTCACTGGTCTTTAGTATACTCACAGAGTTATGAATCACTACACACAATTTTAGAACATTTTTTCGCCCCAAAATAAACCCTATACCCATTAGCATTTACTTCTTGTTTCTCCTCAACCTCCCAAGTCCTCAGCAACTACTTTCTGACTCTATGAATTTGCCTGTTTTGGACATTTCATGTAAATGGAATCATAAAATATGTGGGTTTTTGTGACTGGCTTCTTTCACTTAGCATAATGTTTTTATCCATTTGCAGCATGTATCAGCACTTCATTTTACTGCCAAATAACATTCCATTGTATGGATATTCATACCGTACTTTGTTGATCCATTCATCAGTTGATGGTCATTGGGTGGATTCTACTTTTTGGCTATTATAAACACAATTTTACAATTATGAACTTAATTTATTATTTACCACACATAATGCTGCTATGAACATTCATATAGAAGTTTTTATGTAAACATGTGTTTTTAGTTCTCCTGGGTATTCACCTAAGAGTGTGATCCCTGGGTCATATGGTAACTCTATGAGAAACTGCTATTAACTGAGAAACTGCTAGACTATTTTCCAAAGCAGCTACATTCTTTTACATTTCCACCAGCAGTGTTTGAAGGTTCTACTTTTTCCACATCCTCATCATCACTTATGTCAAAATATGTCTTTTTGATGATAGCCATCCTAGTGGATATGAAGTAATATCTCGTAGTTTTGATTTGCATTTTTCTGTTGGCTAACCATGTTGAGCATCTTTTCATGTGCTGATTGACTATTTCTTTAAAGATGTCTATTCAGGGGTGCCTGGGTGGCTCAGTTGGTTGGGCATCTGCCTTCGGCTGAGGTCATGATCCCCAGGTTCTGGGATCGAGCCACATGTAGGGCTCCCTGCTTGGCGGGGAGTCTGGTCTCCCTCTCCCTTTGCTCCCTGCTGCTCGTGCTCTCTCTCTCTCAAATAAATAAATAAAATCTTAAAAAAAAGATGTCTATTCAGACCCTTTACCCATTTGTTAAATACCATTTTAGCCCTTTTTAAGTATACAATTCTGTGGCACTAAGTATATTCACATTGTTGGGCAACCATCACCAACCACTGTTCATCTCCAGAACTTTTTCATCTTTGCCAGCTGAAACTCTGCCCCATTAAGCATTAGTTCTCTTTCCTCCCCACCCCAGCCCTTGGTAACCCCCATTCTATTTTCTGTCTCTGTAATTTGACTGACTTATTTCACTTAATATAATGTCTTCAAGATTTATCCATGTTGTAGCGTGTCAAATTTTTCTTCTTTTTAAGGCTGATTAATTTTCTTCTTTTTAAGGCTGATTAATATTTATATATATATAATACACCACATTTTGTTTATCCATTCATCTGTTGATGGATGCTTTTGTTGCTTCCACCCATGGGTGTTGTGAATAATACTGATATGAATTTGTACAAATATCATTCAAGTCCCTGCTTTTACTTCTTTGGGAATTGCTGGATCACATAATAATTCCATGTTTAGTTTTTTGAGAATCACTATATTATCTTCCACAGCAGCTGCACTATTTTATAATCCCACTGGCAATGCATAAGGGTTCCAATTTTTCTCTACATTTCTGCCAACACTTGTTATTTTCTGTTGTTTCTTTTTTTATTAATAGCCATCCTAATGGGTATGAAATGGTATTTAATTGTAGTTTTGATTTGCATTTCCCTAATGGTTAATGCTGTTGAGCATCTTTTCATGTTCTATTGGCCATTTGTAAAACTTCTTCGGAGAAACATCTTTTCAAGTCCTTTGCCCACTTTCAGTCAAGTGATTTGGTTTCTTTAATTGTTGTTGAGTTTTTGGAGTTCCTTACCCATTCTATATACAAGTTTCTTATTAGATGTGTATTTGCAGAAATTTTCTTTCATTCTGTGGGTTGTCTTTTCGCTTTATTGATTTTGTCCTCTGAAGCAAAAAGTTTTTAATTTTGATGAAGTTCAATTTATGTATTTTCTCTTTGTTTGGGCTTTTGTTGTTATATCTAAGAAACCACTGCATAATCCAAGATGACAAAGATTTCCTATGTTTTCTTCTAGGTCTTTGATTCACTTTGAGTTAATTATCGTGTAGGGGGTGAGGCAGGAGTCCAACTTCACTCTTTTACAGGTGCCCATACAATTGTCCCATCACCATTTCTTGAAAAGACTCTTCGTTCCCATTGGATAGTCTTGACACCCTTGTTGAAAATCAGTTGGCTGTAAATGTGAAGGTTTATTTCTGGAATCTTATTCTTTCCTCCATGTCTCTTTATTATCTTATTATTTTCCAACTTTTTTGTCTCTTTACTACATTTTGGATGCTTTCTTCTGATTTCTGTTTCAAGAATAAGTTCTTTGCTCAATTGTGTCTGATATGCAGCCAAAAATATCCATTCCATTTTTAATTTATCATTGTATCTAATTTCTAGAAATCCTGTTTGGTTCTTTTTCTTATCAGCTAAGCCACTTTTTATAGTTTTCTATCCTTTGCAGGTATTTTCAGATGTGCCTTTTATTCCTTTATATGTAGTAATCATCACTGTTTTATAATCTATGCCTATTAACACCAGTATCAGATTTCTCTGTAAGTCAGTGTCTGCTGAATGTTTTATATGTTGTTTCTCACTAGTGGTGCCTTGTTTCCTATACACTTAGATGTATTTTACTGTCCTTGTCATTGCCTTTGAAAAAATATTTGCATGGGATTTCCTGAAGCATAAGATGAAAATATTTTTTTCTCCAGACAAGATTTATGTTTGTTCTTACCAGGTGTCTGGATAAATGTCGATCTCAAGCCATTTTAAGCTAAATTCATGGCTTAAAGTACCTCAGAGGCCAGTTTTTGCAATTCCCAATGAGGATTAGCACTTGGGTTCCTAGCACCAAGACAACTCTTCCAACAGTCCCTTGAGAATGAGGGGAGGGAATATTGTTTATCCTTGTTCATTCTTATCCTGAGAGTTTAACCCTTCAGTGTCCAAGCTTTGTGTATTAATATGTGCATGAGATGGTGTTGGAGGGGGGTGGAGAGGTCTGTCACATTCCCTACCTTGTGAGGCCTGGGCTTTCACTTTTATGCCCCTTGCTTGGGGGTTTGGCCATCAACACTTTAGTTAAATTTCATAATATTTTTTTCCAGATAGGCAAATGCCATTAATACAAAAGTCTCTTGGGGCACATGCTTCTCCAGACCAAACCATAAAGTATAGCTGTTCAGATTGTGTATTGCACACTGGTACCAAGTCTAAGGGAGGACCAGTCACCTATAGATACGTTTATTGTGAAACATTTTTGCATTTTTCTCATAACTTTCGTTCCAAAGCTGAGGGATAGTTATATTTATTATAGATATTTTGCAGTTGATAACAGTTAAAGTGTCTCATTCTAATAAAATCAGTATATTATGATAATTTTGCTAATGGACAGAAGTGAAGTGTCTCATTCTAACTGGGTGTTTTTCTCCCTTGCCTTTACCTTAAACTTGGTCAGGTTATCTAAGGCATTGCTTCATCTCTACAGGAAGCTCCTAGGGACTGCAGTGCTCCCCTCCTCCTCATGGGTTTCTTGCCTAAAGCTCTCTTTTGCTTTCAGCCTCAGCTTCCACCTCTGCCTGAATTCATGTTTCCATTCCGCTCATCTGCCACATGTTTTTTGAGGCCCTCTACATGCCCATGTGCTGCAGCGAGCCAAGGTGCACCAGATATGGTTTCTGCTACCTCATCCAGTCTGGGAGAAATGGCAGCAAGCACAAGTGAACTCATTGCGGGAAGGGCCTGATAGTGTCCTGAGACAATAGGACAGAGAGAAGCGAATGGGGAGAACTGTGTATGGGGTCACCCCTAGGGCTGGGGCAGAAGGCAGAGCTGAGACCTAAATCAGTGCCCCGGACACCAACTGACCCAACTCAGGGGGATGGAGAACACTGAGCCTCACGCCATGGTGTTTGTAAAATAGCCTGTAGAAAGGAAGATTTGAAGGGTTTATCCAGATAAACAATGCAGATGGTTGATTTTTTTTTTTTTTTTTTAAAGAAGACAGGAGCAAAAAACAGATGAAAGCACCAAAGTAATTGTCATCGCCTAGTCCCGGGGATGAGTGCAATGGGGTAGTTGCTGCCCTCGGGTCTTCAGGCAAGCAGGAAACTCCAGTTCTGACAGGTGTCTGCCAGAGAGTGAGTTTGCTCAGGTTAAATTCCCGTGGATCCTGGAGTAAGCCTGTGTTCGTGCTTGTCCCCACACAGGGAAGCTTTTTGTGCTGGAGTCTCAGAATGGCTCTCGGGGCCTAGAACTGGAGGTGGCTCGGCTTTCCTGCAAGAGCAGGGGCGCTCACCTGGTGTCTGCGGAAGAGCTGCGGAGGGTGGTCCAGGATTGTGCCTTTGCGGTGTGCACCACCGGCTGGTTGGCGGATGGCACCCTGGGGTAAGTCAGGTGTGCTGGGGAAAGCTCTCCTTCCCATTCACCCCCGCTGCCTACCAGGGCTTGTATGGGAGCTCAGTAATTGTTTTATTGAGGTGCCAGGATAGGCAACATGCAATGGGCAGTAGCTTCCAGCACATTCTTGTTTTGAGTTCTCAAATAAAAACATTTTTGTGGCGTTCTGTCACAGTTTTTCCCCCCTTTGTTATTTTGAATTTCCTTTTTAAGTTACAAAAATAATACATGCTTGTAAAGAATTTCAAATAATACAGATACATGTAAAAGTACCAAGTTTTTTCTCTTTTTTCTTTTTCCCCACCTCGATTGTAGTGACTCTTAACTGGTATATATTCTTTATCTCTTTTTCTCTGTGGATATTCATCTACATACATATGAATAGGAGGATGGTATGGCCACAAATTCTTTCATGTTACTCTCATTGATAAGTGGGGTCTGTGTCCTCTCCCTTTGAATCAGGGACGGTATAGTATTGCCTTGACCGATAGAATACAGCAGGATTGATACCATGTGACTTCTGAGGTTAGGTCAGAAAAATCCATGCCCAGATTTCTGGGACAGTCACTTTTGAGATGTCAAGTAAGACATCTGCCTATCCTGAGCAGGCCATGCTATGAGGAAGCCCAGGCCACAGGGAGATGCCCCACAAAGGTAACTCCACCGACAGCCCCCACTGCTGTCCCAGCCCATAGCCAGCATTAATTGCCAGAAATGTGAGTGAAGGTGCCTCGGCGTGAGTCTCACCCCCAGCTGTTGAGTTCTTGTCAGGCTATGAGTCTTCCCAGCTCAGGCCCTAGACTAGAGATTAGAGAGCAGAGACAAGCCATTTGCATCGTGCCCTCTCTGAGTTCCTGACCCAAAGAATCCTTGTGGAGAAATAATTCTTGTGGCTAGCTAGGAGAAAACTGCCCATTCGTTCTGCTAACTGCTTCTTTAGTCATACTCAGAAAAGGCAGGAGCCCTTCCACTGTCTCCTTCATGCCACAGGAATGTGAAAGAGCAAAGTGGGCTCCAGCAACTACTTTGGCTGATAATAACCTTGAAGATGGGCTGGCAGATGGCCATAGAAAACACACACAACCAGGCTGACTTACGTCTCTGGTTGTGTCATGTGTGAAGCAGCAGTTGAATAAAGAGGACAGCTAGGCTACATCCAGAGCCTCCCAGTGACTCTGGACCCATGGCCCTCTCTGCCGGACATTTTACGTCCAGGTTTCTGAACAGACAAAACAGGTCCTATACATGCATGTTTCCACAGTGTAGTCAAATGTGGATATTTTTCATAACTCTGTTATTATCATTGCATCAGATAACCAGGATGTTCGGGAATTCTGAAGAGCCAGCTTGGAGCCAGACTTCCGTCTCCCAGGCATTGCAGATCAGGACTGGGTCTTTAGAAAGATCCATCCTCTCTAGGTTTGCTCTAAAATGTTAGGACATATTAGTAGATCTCTACATTGCTTAGATGATATTTCTTTGTAGCAAACATACTTACTTGATATATTTACTACACAACATATTAATTCTAAAAATAAAACTATTTTAATGTTTCTGGAACCAAGAAGCATCTGATCATCAGTATATACATTTCACTGTGGGTCTTTCCTATACAGCCATCCCCCCTCCACACTGAAAACCAATTATTAAATGCAGGGTGCATCTTGCAATTGATGGCATAGTAAATATATAGTAGATCTGATCTGTATGTCCATGAATTTATGTTGAGTGTACACATAAATCCAGAGGAGGATGGAGGCCTAGAGTGGTGAATACAGAATTGGGAACCACTTGCTTCCTAGAAGCTTTTGCAGATTCCATAAAGGATGGCTGAAAAACAGTAGCAATTTAGATGGCCTTATAGGACTAGGACAGAGATTTGAATTCAGGTTTTGTGTAGTCAGGGCCTGCAGAGTCTTTTGCTTTGGGCTGGGACTTTACAGGGCTGTATCCCAGGAGTAAGAGTAAATTGGAAGAAGCTTACAGGCCCACATAGTAGCCACAGCATAGCTCAAAATCCTCTGGAGCCACGAATGTGGGTTGAGATGATACTGGAGTTCCAGTGTTCCCAATAGCTAGCAGAACTGATTTAAAAAATCCTCTCTAGAAGGGGATAGCCTTATCCTAGGCAATTTATTTCCACAAACAATTTTTAGAAAATATAGGATTTGTCCCACAATATAAAATAACCAGTCACTTAGGAGATAAGGCAACCAGAATAAAGACAGCGAATAGAAACTCTAAATATTTGCATTGGTAGATGCAGACTTTAAATAACTTTCTCAAATGTTCAAAGATACAGAAGACAAGAAGGAGAATTTTGGCAAAAGACTGAAACTATGAAAATAACCAAATGGAAACTCTAGAAGTGAAACATACAATAACTGAAATTAAGAGCATAATGGATGGATCTAACATCTGATTTTAAAAGAGCCAAAGAAAAAATTAGTGAACTAGAAGATATTTTAGAGGAAGTATCCAGAATAAAGAACAGAAGTAAAAGAAGGATGAAAAATACAGAAGAAAGGGTCAAAGGAAGAGATGTATGTAATTGGAATTCTGAAAGAAGGAGCAAAAGCAATATGAGACTTATCTACAGCTGAAGAAAAACACCCAGGCACAGATTTAAGAAGCCCTACAAAACCTGAGTAGGACAAACAAATTCAAACTTAGCACATCATGGTGAAACTGGTAAGAATCAAATATAAAGGAAAAATATTAAAAGTAATAACAAGTACCTTCCAAGGAGCAACAATAAATGGACAATGAAAGCCCCAAAACAACTGAGTGGTACTTTCAAATTATTGCCAACCTAGAATTTTATACCCAGAGAAAATATCTTCCCAGAATAAAAGTAAAATAAAGACATTTTCAGACAGACAAAAGGTGAGAAAATCCATTATATTGGACTTGCACTAAAAGAAACACTAAAGGCTAATCTTCAGGCAGGAGAAAAGTAATTACAGGTGGAAGGCTGGAGATGCAAAAAAGAAATGAATGTCAAGAGTAAATATGGGGTAAATTGAAATTATGTAATTATATAAAGCAGTAAATAATACTAAACACTAAAAAATGGCACATAGATCAGGTAATGTTTTAGGTATGCTAATACATAGTATTTTAAGTATTTTTAAGTTGTATTGTTGGAGAAGAGAGTAAAAGTAATATTAAATATTAATAAGTCATAACCACTAAAAGGATAGTAAAAGGATATGTAACTTCCAGACCAATATGAAAAAGAGAATGCCAAAAAAAGATTCAAACAATCAGAATAGGGGAAAGAAAAGAGGAAACAAAGAATGTGCAGAACTAATAGAAAGATGGCAGATTTCAATTCAAAGAGATCTGTGATTAAATTAGATGATTAAAATAGATGAGATGCTCCATTTAGAAAACAGAGATTTTTTAAAATTCTACTATTTGCTGTTTGCCAAAGATACTCCTAAATAAATCATGGGCGAAGAATAAATTATGGTTTGTTAATAAGTAGCATGTATGTAGAACTGAATGATACTAAAACTATAGCATACTCAAACTTATAAGATGCTACTAAAGCTATACCTAGAGGGAAATGTAAAACATTTAGATGCTTGTATTAGAACAGAGAAAAGGCTAAAGGTTTATGAATTAAGTAATGATCCATTTTAAGAAATCTGAAAAAGAACAGAAACAAACCCCCTCAAAAAGAAAGGAACTAATAAGAAGAGCAGCATTTTGTGAAATAAAACACACATACACTAGAAAAGATCAACAACGTACCGGCATTGAAACTTGAACTGATACATGTGGGCCTCAACAGAGGCATCACCTGTGTCTTCGTGATTGCAGGCCTTTGTCTGGGAAGAGTACTTCCCTACTGATGCTTTCAGCCAAAGATCCTGACTCAGAAAAATCTCTGCTGATTGGGAACCGATGGCAGAAAAGAATTGTTCTTTCCTATTCTTAGTTAGTACTCCTAACACAGTGTCTTCTTTGTCTGTTTCAGGACAACCGTGTGTAGTAAAGGGAGCAATGAACAGCAAATCACGAGAGCCATTGATGTGAGAATTGAGAGCAACCCAGTTCCTGGTGGCACGTACAGTGCCCTTTGTATTAAGGATGAAGGTCAGTGCCGGAGCCTTTGTCAAGTTTCTGGAGGGTGCGTATGGTGGTCGCCATCTTAGGTTGCATTCTCCAGAGGCAGACCTTGAGATGAGGAAGTCTTCCAAAGAAAAGCCAATAGGGCAGTGGGGCAGTGGGAAGAGAAAGGAGGTAGACCAAGCAGTGTGGCAATACTGAGCAAAGTCCACAGTGGCAGTGAGGTGGGGGTGACCTTGGCTCAGTCCTACAGGAGATCTCTGGAGACAGTGTAGGTCACCAGTTTTTCTGATCAGAGGTGAGAGCAGCGGTATTTATACCACTGCGCCTATGAGTCGTTGGCTGCTTCAGGGGATGTAAACTCCCAGGCACTTGTGGTTTATGCTGTGTGCTGGTAAAGGGTTCCAGGAGCCTGGGCGCCACCTTCCAACAAAGATGCAGAGATGCCTACTGGGAACCCCTGTGCATGGAACTGGTAAAGGTATCTAGGCAATACGGGGCAGACCCCTGACAGCATCTGCTACAGTTGTTGATGTAGCTTGCCCTCCAGTCTCTCTTCATGGTGGACAGCACACGAACAAGGAAAAAATCATTTTTCCCCAAAAGGAAATTTCCCTCAGGCTGCATCCTAGAGGCACCAAATCCTAATATCCAGGGAAGGGGTCGGAGGAGTTGGGAAATCAGAGAGCCAGGTGAACCCCAAGGCCCTGGCTGACGCTTGTTAGATACTTATCAGTGACAAGCTTCCCTGCTCCTATGGGGTCTTCCTCCAGAAAGTCTTCATATGCTCATTGCTATGGAAGAGTGTGTTGGGAGAGTTTTCTGATATCTGCCCAGTTGAGCTACTGAATGATGTGGCCTTGCTCTGTAAAGCTTGGTGAGAACAATATCCATGGTTTGTTTTTCAAAACCATGTAAGTAAATTAAGATGATCCTTTGAATCCCAGACATAGGCAAAAGTTCAGATTCCTGAGAGAGACAGCACAGAGCCAGAAGAAAAAGAGCATGATCTTCTTTCTTCAGTGATCTCAATGAATATGTGGGGCTTCTGAATCTTCTCTTTCCCTGCTGAACAAGGGATATCAGTTAGCTTTCGCTATGTAACATACCACCCCAAAATGTAGTAGCTTAAAACAACTATTTATTTAGTTCACTAGTTTTTTGGATCAGCAGTTTGTCTTTCTCCTGGTCTTGGCTGGGCTCATTCCTGAGTCTACAGTCAGCTGATGGCTAGGTGGCCTTGCTTCTAGGAGTTGGTGGCTGTTGGCTAGGGTGCTGGGGGCCACTGAGCCATATGTTCATCATCATCCAACAGGATAGTTTGGGCTTTCCACCTCACTGGCCTTCAGACAGGTTGTGTCTGTGCAAGTATGTGCTCCTTTTTGCCCACAATTATAGTGCATGAAGCCAGAGGTTGGAAACATCCATTCACATCCCTGTAGGGCACCAAGCTCAAGCCATGACAGTGACTCCAGAACTGAGTTTTTGCCAAACTGATATAATGTGCCTTCCGATATACAGCAATCAGAGGAACATTACTTCAATTCAGTGGCATTCCTGCCAAAAATGCATAACTTGGATCTACTCAGGAGGAAACATGAGCCAAACTCAAATTGAGAAACATTCCACAAAATGACTTTAAAAAATGTCTGGGATGAGAAAGGCGAAGTGACTCTTCTAGATTAACAATAACAAGACTAAATAGACTAAAAAGACTTGACAATAAAATGCAAAATGTAATTTGTGATCGGGGATTGTATCCTGGACCAGAAAAAATAGCTATAATTGATAAAATCTGAGTATGGATTATGATTTAGGGACTAGTTTAATAACTGTACTGCAGTCCTGTAAGAGAATATCTTTGTTCTTGGAAATGTGTGCCAAGGTTTTAGGAACGAGGAGACATCATATCTACAGCTTAATCTCGAATGGCTCAGAAAAGAATTACAGGTATAGATATACATATGTATTCATATATGTGTATATACGCATACATATATTTGTTTCTGTATAAATAGATATCTACATCATCCATCTATCTAGAGAGAGAGAGACAAATGATAAAGCAAATGGGCAAAATGAAAACACATTGGTGACTCTGTTTAAACGGTTTTATGGGAAATCCTTATTCTTACAATTTTTCTGAAATTTTGAAATTATGTAAGAATGAAAAATTTCCGACCAAAAAATGGTCTACATACTTCCAAAAACAACAATAACAACAACAGGAAAAACAAACACAAAAACACTCTGACTCATGGGAACCAACAAGGGAAGACAGTTCATGACGGCTGTCAACCAATGTGAGGAGCGATGCCCCCGTGTGTGGCTCATTAGCGTCAGGGTGCTCCAGAGCCCTGCCTCCCAGAGCAGTTTGCCGGAGCCTCGCCTGGCCTCCCCGCACCTCCGGGTCAATGCAGATGAGCTCATATGGCGAAGACTGGAGTCTTGGTCCTATGGGCCTGATTTAGGAGGAGGCTTCAGGTGGGCCACAAAGGGGACTCAGGAATGCATGCTGAGGGGGGATTAGGGTTGGAGGGCTGCTCTCTCTTGAGCGTTCTAGAAAAGCAGGATGGATTCCCCAAAGTCACTCAGAGAGAGCACTGTCCCTGTTGAGCGCTGCCTTTCCTCCTTTGGGAAGAGCCTGTAGAGCACTCCCTCCCGGCCTCCGCCCTACTCGGGAGCCTTCGCTTTTCCTCAGTAGAGCCTTTGTTGGCCGCACAGGCGACAAGGGAAATCTGTGTGCTGAAGGAAGGTGTAGAGCCTCGGCAGAAGCCGAGAACAGGCAGTTCCTTGAGGTTCTGCGGCAGGGGAGGGCTGGTCTGGTTCAGCGTTCGCGCCAGTGCTGCGTCATCTCCTAAGGTTGCCTTTTTCCTGATGATGCTCCACGGCACTTGGCTCCGTGCTGCTGCTTCTCTCTGGCAAGATGGGAGGAATGAAGCGTGCTGACTCCCAGAATGGTAGACGAGTGCCTCATGAAGAGCCCAGAAGGAAAACAGAGCCTGTGGAATATCCAGGCAGCTTCCTTCCTGTGTTTCTTTTTTGAAATAAAGCTCATCATGAATGTAGACTTTTCTCATTTTCCTTCCAGTATTTTTGTTTCATTGACAGTGAATTTCCAGCCCTGTGGTGATCTCACTTAAACTAATAAGTGAAGTTATTTTTAACCAGCTGGATGCTGATGAAATAAGCTGCCTCCACTTGGGTTCTCTGGCTTTGCTTCTCTTGGCGGCTTGTCTGTGGGGTCGACGGCATGGGGTCTGGAGGCTTCGCGTGTCCTCTTGCCTTCTCCCTGTTGCACCCCCCAAGGCTCCATGTCAGGTATGCTTCTGTTCTCCTGCATACTTTACTGTTGCCTGTATTTCCCTTAAAACAGAAAAGGAATTATTCCCTTCCTTTATGTCATCAACTAGAGCTGGATGCTCACCTTTTTGAGAGCAATCAGGAATTTGTGAGAGTAGCCAGTTCCCAAGTCTGCCTAGAGGAGGTCCTGTGCCTCAGGATTGACTTTGGGGAAATTCTCCCACTGCTTTGAAGAGACTGGAATCCATTAATTGAAGGTTTTGAACCGCTGATAGAACTGATATAATTTAGGTTCTCCCAAGGAAGTGTGGAAGACTCTGAGCTTATTAGCATTAACCTGGTATTGGCCATTTGTTTATTTGTCCAGGGTAATGCGAAGTCTAGTGCCCAGACTTATGGGAGAGAGAGAGAGAAAGAGAGAGAGGACTCATCCTCACCCTCGAGGAGTTGACAGTGTATAAAGATAGATAAGAAGTGAATGTGTTTAGGAGGGTAATTAGGGAGGTTCTTGCGGTGGTGGCAGTTGAGGTGGAGTTGGAAGGAGTTGGTTTCGTAGGGATAATGGTTAAGGAAGGGCAGAGAGGACACTGCAGACAGAAGAGAGCAGGTGGAGCAAAGCCTAGAAGCATAGATCCCAGTGGTTCGGGGGAGACTCGCTCTGGGAGAGCCATTGTACTAGTGCTTCAGGGAGTGAACTGGGTTCAAAACATCCCTGTGGTCCTGAGTAGCAGCTGGGCAGGACTGAGGTGGCTGCAGAAGGCAGCCCAAATAATCCCCACTGCAGGAAGCAGGGATGCCCCCTCCTCTGCCACCCCCACCCCCAGGCCTAGACAGCATCAGGTCTTGCTTTCCCAAGACTGAGGTCTTCCATTCCAAAAACTTGGGCTAGAACAGTCCTGATGCACAAACAGCCAGTTCCCAGAGATGCTAGGTGCCTGGGCAGCTAGAGGAAAAGTGCCAATGGGTCCTTATCCCCTGGGGCAGATAACGGTGATGTCTCTGTGACCTGGGGCTACAGGCACCAACAATCTGGATGGACTTCTCCATTTCCCTGCTACCCAGAAGAACTGCGGCTGCCCTCTGAACCCGTTGGTGCATTTAGGGAGCCTGTGCTTGGCTTTCTTGTATGCGCTGGGAGGAGGAGCCCGAAGTCCTGCCTCACAGACACATACATGAGCCCCCAGAGCTGAGCACTCCAGTGGCAACTTTGTTCTCGAGGTTCTCGGAGGTCCTTAACGATGTGCAGTCCCACAACGGTCTCTGGATCAGTAAGTCACTTCGTGACCATCTGTCATTAGCTTTCCTAGAGAGTGTCCTCATAGGGCTCAGAGTTCTGCGGAAAGAGAACCTAGAGCCAGGTGTTCTTCAGGTAGAGCAGAGGCCACACATTTACAGGATATCATCAGAAGGGTTTATAATACCTCTCTGAATCCCCCAGCAGCTCGTACAGGCTCAGGGAGTTATTAGCTGCCCAGCCCATCGTCAGCAGTGATTAGAGTGTGGATCTTTCTTACTCTAAAGCCCAGGTTTTCTGCTCCATCACACAGTATGCCTCAGGAACTAGCAGCTTCCTTGACCGTCCACGGGGGCAGATGCCACCCAGGCAGCCGGCACAGCGTCGCAGAGCGGGGGGCAGCCCTCCTCCCAGAACCACATCCCTGTCTAGTGTTTGCCTGGGGCCTCCAGGCTTCAGTTGCACTTCTGTTTATGCTTTAAAAGGATTAATAATGTAGATTCCCTGCCCTTCATGTCTCATCTTTCATTGGTAAAAATGAGCTGAGAGAAACTTCAAGGTGTGGAGAGGATCCGGAGTGCCAGAGGACAGGTGGGCCAGGGCCACCCCTCAGTGTAGCCAGAATCCCACTGACTGTGATGGAGAGTTTTCGCTCAAGCACACTCCCTCCTTGGGAGGCCGTAATCAAAGCCACCAGGATTTCTGATTCATATGCAATTCGGTTGCAGACCTGCTTCCTTCTTTCTCCTGGGCACCTCCCTATATCCATCAAGGCCTGACCTGCCTCAGTTTACTCAATAGTAAGATCATTTTAAAGCCTGTCTTCCCAGATGTGGGGACTCAGATCCACACAGCTAGCTCTCCTAGTGTGACTTTTGGGCAACTCATCAACTTAACGGCAACATTTGGGCTCTTAACATTTCCCTGCAGTAAACCACACATGAGCATTCCTCTCTGTTTGTAGGGGCCAAGAGTTTCAAGTGTACTTTACAGATAATGTTTTGGTTTTTAAATTTTTTTTAAAGATTAAAAAAAGTTTTTTTAAATAATCTCTATACCTAATGTGGGGCTTGAATTTACAGCCCCGAGATCAAGAGTTGCACACTCCACTGACAGAGCCAGCCAGATGCCCCTACAGAAAAAAAGCGTTTAATGGAAGGAGCTGCACTCATGCATGATTTCACACCTCGGAGGGCCTGGTTTGATGCAGCTGTGGCAAGGGAAGGGGTGGGTCGCTGGGGGCCATGCAGGCCTTGGGACAGAGTCAGAACTGCCTGAACTACCTTTTACCCTCAACCCGTGAATGGGGTCACCTTGGGGCAGTGGAAAGGGCTGATCTAGGGGAAGAGATGTTTTTACTTTCTACTTTTAACACAACTCTACTGAGTGATCATAAAAGAGAGAGAGGAGGAAGGAAGGGAAAAAGTAGACAAGGTGGGGAAAAGGGAAGGAAGAAATAGCAAGTAGAATGAAGTGAGAGCTAGGACATGGAAAATCTTCCAAGACATATTATGCGGGTCTCAGAATATGTATAGCATGACCTAATTTATGTCGTTAAAAAAATGTACTTTGTACAGGAGAGAGCTTAGTGTGTTTGAGGAACAGTGTACCTAGATTGTTCAAGTGACAAAGGAGTAGCCCAAGATAGGGCTGGAGAGGTGGGGAAAAGAGCTAGCTATGCAGGGGTGATAACATTGGGCTGAGTTTTAAGGGGAAATGGGAAACCATTGCAAGGTTTTTAGCTGGCAGCTGATTTTTGAAAAATTTCTGAAGATCATTTTGGCTGCTAGTGTGCAGTCTGATAGATCAGAAACCTCCAAACTTTGTGCAAAGTGCTCTGGAGCCCTCTGTTTATGACAAGAAGGTTAATCAGAACTAAACCATGTTGTGTTCAAGGGAAATAACGCCTCAAACACAATAGTGCACAGTGGTTAGACCTGTGGGCTCTGTACCCAGAATCCCTGGGTTCAAATCTTGGCTCTATCACTTACCTGCCTTGGAAATTATATTAGTATTCATGATGTAGAGGTGTTGAGAGGACAGAATAGGACAATGCAAGTAAATCACTTAGCCCAGTGCCTGGCACAGAGTAAGACCTAGCAAATACAAGCGGTGACTGATTAGTATCTAGCTGCATACAAACTCTAACAATACAGGGTGTTAGTGGCATGGTTTCTTCACCTTGATGTCACACTATTTCTAATACAGCAACCCATAATTTCTTTTGAAAACATTGAACAAAATTTCATATGAATATGCCATACAACCAAGCAATTACATGCCAAGGTATTGACCCAAGAGAAACATATGACCACACAAAAATGGGTGCACAAATGTTCATAGCAACTTTATCATAAAAGCCAAAAACCGGAAGCAACCCAAATGTCCATCAGCTGGTGAATGGATCAAAAAATTATGGTACATCCATATCATGGGTTATTATTTGGCAATGAAAAGAATGAACTAGGGTACCTGGGTGGCTCAGTCAGTTAAGCATCTGCCTTCGGCTCAGGTCATGATCTCAGAGTCCTGAGATCAAGCTGCGTTGGGTTCCCTGCTCAGTGGGGAGCCTGCTTCTCCCTCTCCCTCTGCCCCTCCCTGCCATTCATGCTCTCTCTCTTGCTTGCGCTCCCTCTCTCTCAAATAAATAAAATTTTTTAAAAAAAGAAAGAAAGAAAAGAATGAACTATTAGTACATGTAAAACATGGATGAATAATATTATGCTAACCTAAAAAGCCAAACATAAAAGGTTACATACTATATTATTCCATTTGAATGAAATTCCAGAAAAGGCAAAACTACCTGTGACAGAAAGTAAGAACAGTGGTTGCTTGGGTTGGGGTTTGGGAGGGCATCCAAGGCCAGGAGCAAGGAGGAAATAGCTGAGGAGAGCTGTTCTATACCTCAATTGTGGTGGCGGTTACACAATTGTATATATTGACCAAAAACTATTAAGCTGTACACTTAAAATTGGCAAGTTTTAGTTATATAAATAATATTTAATAAAACAAAAAACAAGAAAAAATATTGAGCAGCTTTAGAATTCCAAAATTCTTTCTCTCTAGAGCTTTCTTGCATATACTATCTCATTTAATTCTCAAAGCCATATTGTGGAGAGGGTATTATCATTCTTTCTGTTCAGGTGATGCAACTGAAGAACAGAGAGGTTTGGGGCATTGTCTTTGGTCACACAGCTCCTGGAAGGTGCATATGGGAACTCTCACCCAAACACATTCCTGTCTCTGCTCTTCCAAGTTCTGTGCAGCAGGACGTGAGAGCCAGTCAAGCCTGATGCATCCATCTCCACGACTCCTGTTGACCCTGAGGCTGCAGCTCTAATCTGGACTTGGCACATGCTTCAAATTTTTCACTTCAGGAAGAGAATATTAAGAGCTAACACCTGCTGTAGCACCCACTGTGTTACCTGTGTTCACTTGTTTAACCCAACAACCCCCCAGAAAGTTACTATTGTTATTTTACAGATGAGGAAACTGAGGCACAGCAAGGTTAAGTAACTTGCCAAAGTCACACAGTTAGCAGGTAGGGGAACAAGGAGTCAAACCCAGACACTAAAGGATTTTGTTCTCTGAGGCATTCTCCTTTTTACCCTGGAACAGCTCATCTTCCCTGGGGACTGCTGTTCCAGCTGGGAGGTGCGGTGCTCATACTCGGTGGCCCTGCCTCCCAGTTTGCCCGGGACAGTTTGTGTTTGTTTATACTTGTCCCACTGTAATTATTAACAATGTTCCCTCTCATTTTTATAAGTACCTTAATATGGATAATAAATTATATGGTCACCCTAGCTATTATCACTACAGAAATTAGAAGGAATTAGAGGAAAATTAGAAGGAAATTGAATTAGAAGGAAAATTCTCCCTGGGAACTCTCTTTACCAAAAGGGGAGTGTGTGTGAATGGCAGAATAGCTCTGCGTGGATCTGGGCTTTACCCTGCTCACCACAGAGGCTCATTGTTGTTGGAGCCCAGATAATCTGACAGAGCCAGAAATGCAGCCCATGCCCAGGGCCCGGCAGGGGACCCTTCCAACACATCCTGTGGTGTAACCATCTGAACTTAACCTGGTTATTTGCTACTCTCAACAGCCAAAGCCTGACCCCAAGAGTTTGTATCCCTCAGCAGTCCCTCTGTGCTTTCTCTCACCTTGAACCTAGCCTCCATCACGGACCACTGCTGCCATATCAACAGTAGGAAACCTGGGCCCATGTCTGTTCTGGTCTTCTTATGAACCATTTTGTTCTGCCCTTCTTTGTGGCCACAGAGGGCATTCAGTTCCTGTCCAGCCATCGTGTGCTTGGCTGTATTTGGCCTGAGGGAACTGGGTGTTCAATTACCATTGTGACTTGACGAATGATTCCAAAGACCATCAGTCTCTAACCGTTTGCTTGGGAAATGGAACTCATTTTTATTTATGTCCCCATTAAGTTCCAGGCATGTAGTGGCCATTTAATTCTGGTAAAAATCACATGAAATAGGTGTCATTAGCTCCATGTTACATTTTTAATATATTTTTAAATTATAAACATGAATAGGTGGTCACTGTAGTAGAAAGTCTAAAGAAAATTAAAATCATTTATAATCAGTCTGCCTTGAGATAAGTACTTAAGCATCAGTCCTGTTTACGCTGCATTTTTAGTTCACCAAATTGGGATTTTATGGACAATATATAGGTCTGCATTCTGTTTTTTTCACTCAGTAATATGTATCTTCCATTGACACTGAATATGCTCCAAAGGATGATTTTTTTTTTAAGATTTTATTTATTTATTTGACAGAGAGAGATAATGAGAGCAGGAACACAAGCAGGGGGAATGGGAGAGAGAGAAGCAGGCTTCCCGATGAACAGGGAGCCCGATGCGGGGCTCGATCCCAGGACTCTGGGACCATGACCTAAACCGAAGGCAGATGCTTAACGACGGAGCCACCCAGGCGTCCCAAAGGATGATTTTTTAATGGCTATTGTGACAATCCATCACATGAATGTATGTAAACTAGACATTCTTCTGTCATTAGACATTTTGGTAGTTCTGTGGTTTTCATTATGATAAATAATACCGTGATTGAACATCCTCACACATGTATCTTTCTGCCCATCTTTAATTTTCAGGCTCTTTTTATAGTTACAATTTATTGAGAACTATGTGTCAGAAGTTGCACTAAGACCTTGTCAACTGTGTGCTGCATCAGACATGCTTAACTACCTACACAATGACGGTCCCCTCCCCCTTCCTTCAACAGTACCATCCTCAACCAAGAGCCTGTTGTTAGTATTCACCAGCACGCCACTGGTCAGTTGGGGGAATAAGCAAGCAGGGAAGAATTACAAGAAAAGCAAAAGGTGTCAACATTTCAAAAGAGAGGGAATACCTTTAAGGGAGTCAGAGCAAAGAAACTGTTTGAAACTGTTTAGAAGATAATTCATATTCTTTTTTTTTTTTTTTTTTTGAGAGAGAGAATGAGATAGAGAGCATGAGAGGGGGGAGGGTCAGAGAGAGAGGCAGACTCCCTGCTGAGCAGGGAGCCTGATGTGGGACTCGATCCTGGGACTCCAGGATCATGACCTGAGCCGAAGGCAGTCACTTAACCAACTGAGTGACCCAGGCGCCCAATTCATATTCTCATTGAGCAGCTACTCCATGTCCCTTTACGTACCATCCCATCTCTCTCCTCCCCTTCATGGCCCTAAACTTCCTCTACATTCATGGTCTCCATGATCTCACTTCCTATTGCTCCTTCATCTCTCTGTCCACGCTTTCTGGCTTCTGTCCTATCACGGAAGTGAAACTGTTCTCCCCAGGGTTTCTGGCAGCTTCCCTACAGATAACTGTAGTGGCCGCTTCTCAGCCTGCATTTTGCTTGCTGTTTGCGCAGCCTTAAGTACTTGACCATGCCTTCGTCCTTGAAACATCTTTTCCTTTGACTTCCTTTGGCTTTTCTTCGTATCTGTCTGGCTGCAGGGGTGACCTGTGTGAACTCTTCATTCTCTGCTCACCTCCTGGGGCTTTCACCTAGACCCTCCTCTCCCCCAACTCAGCACTTCAGTGGTTTCAGTTTTCATCTAAACTCTCATTAATCTGGGGCACCTGGGAGGCTCAGGCTGTTGGGCGTCTGCCTTTGGCTCAGGTCACGATCTCAGGGTCCTGGGATTGAGTCCCATGTCAGGTTCCCTGCTCAGCGGGGAGCCTGCTTCTCCCTCTCCCTCTGCTGCTCCCCCTGCTTGTGCTCTGTCTCTCTCTGTCAAATAAATAAAATCTTTAAAAAAAAATGCTTATTAATCTCAAATCATTTTCTTTTTTTTTCTTTAAAGATTTTATTTATTTATTTGACAGAGAGACAGCACAAGCAGGGGGAGTGGCAGACAGAGGCAGAGAGAGAAGCAGGCTCCCTGCAGAGCAAGGGAAGCCTGATGTGGGACTCCATTCCAGGACCCCAGGACCACGACCCAAGCCAAAGACAGTCGCCCAACCAACTGAGCCACCCATGTGCTCCTAATCTCAAATCATTTTCTTAAGCCTTGGTTCCCCTACTAAGCCCCAGATTCCATACACACAGCTACTTATGGATGCTTCTTTTAGAACCTCAAACTCCAGTCCTGCACTGTGCTCATATCCCTTAACCTGCTTACCCCTTCCCTTGCCCCATCCTCTCCTTTACTCCCACAACTTTTCAATTATAAGTTCTGCAAGAACCTTCCTTCTTAGTATCTCCCATATCCACCTGGTTCTTACCATCTGCACCTCACTTCAGCTCCTGTCCTGCTCTCCTGGACATCTCAAATGGCCTCCTAACTGGTCCTTCAGTTTCCAGGGTGTTTCCTCAATCTGTTCTCTACCTTGCAACAGTGCTCTGTCTAAGGTGCCAAGGGGACTGTGTTATTTCCTGTTTTTAATTGTCCCCCCTTCTCCACCAGACAAATTCCAGATTTCCTCCCTGGCTTACAAAGGCCTTCCATAAACTCATGGCTGCCTACCTCCCTTGTACTTTATGCTTCAGTTTTACTAACTTCTTGCCATTCCTCAAATAATGAGAAAGGTTCAGATATCAAACACATTTTTTTAAAGATTTTATTTATTTATTTGACAGAGAGAGAGCAGGAGAGCACAAGCAGTGGGAGTGGCAGAGGGAGAGGGAGAAGCAGGACCCCCGCTGAGCAGGGAGCCCCATGCGGGGCTCAATCCCAGGGCCCTGGGATCATGACCTGAGCCAAAGGCAGTCACTTAACTGACTGAGCCACCCAGGCGCCCCTCAAAACACATTTTAAAGCTATAGTAAACAAAATCATTTGGCACTGTAGAGTAACACAAGTAGACAAACACTTTAATGCAAAAGGCTGGAAGCACCAAAACAGACCCAATGTGCCTAAGTATAAGTTTATTTATTTTTTTTAAAGATTTTATTTATTTATTTGACAGAGAGAGAGATAGCGAGAGCAGGAACACGAGCAGGGGGAGTGGGAGAGGGAGAAGCAGGCTTCCCGCTGAGCAGGGAGCCCGATGTGGGACTCGATCCCAGGACCCTGGGATCATGACCTGAGCCAAAGGCAGACGCTTAACGACTGAGCCACCCAGGTGCCCTAAGTTTATTTTTTTAAAAGATTTTATTTATTTACTTGACAGAGAGAAAGCACAGCAGGGGGAGTGGCAGGAGGAGGGAGAGGCAGGCTCCCAGCTGAGCAGGGAGCCCGATGGGGGGCTTGATCCCAGGGTCTCAGGACAATGACCCAAGCCAAAGGTAGCCACTCAACTGACTGAGCCATCCAGGCACCCCTAAGTATAAATTTATAGTGAAGTGGGTGGTGAGACTTCCAGTCAGTGGGAGAAAGATGCGTGGATTGATAGTACTAAGTTGATTGGTTAAGAGTTTGGAAAGATAAGGCAATGCATTATTGTACTGATACATGGAGATCTCTTAAAGACTGACAAGGTGAAGACCATAATAGATAAATACTTTTTTTTTTTTTAAAAGATTTTATTTATTTATTTGAGACAGAGAGAATGAGAGAGAGAGAGCACATGAGAGGGGGAGGGTCAGAGGGAGAAGCAGACTCCCCGCTGAGCAGGGAGCCCGATGTGGGACTCGATCCAGGGACTCCAGGATCATGACCTGAGCCGAAGGCAGTCGCTTAACCAACTGAGCCACCCAGGCGCCCCAATAGATAAATACTTTTAAGAAATACAACTGGTTAATAAATATTCAACTATTTTTACCAATTCAAAGATATACATGTTAGTATAAGAAATCACCTTTTTTGGCTCATGAAGTTGTCAAAGTTTACAAAGATGGTGTGCTAAGGAGAAAGAGGCAAGTTTATACACCACTGAGGGGTATAGACTCTTAAACACTCATATTCAACTTGGCACAAACTATCAGAAGCTTTAAAAATACATATGCCCTTTCACCCATCAATTCTACTTTGGGTATTTTATTCTAAGGAAATTAATATGGATAAATACAAAAGTATGTTACAAACATGTTCATTACTTAATAGGGAAAATTGGAAACAAAGTTAATGTCTAACAATAGGGGAGTCCTTTATGGTAAATCCCTTAAAATGGAATAATATATAGTCATTTACAAGTAAATTCAAATAATACAAGTATTTGGGGTGCCTGGCTGGCTCAGTCCGTTAAACATCTGATTCCTGATCTTGGCTCAGCTCATGATCTCAGGGTTGTGAGTTGGAGCTCCCGCATCAGGCTCTGTGCTGGGCATGGAGCCTGCTTAAGATTCTCTCTCTCAGCCACAGGGGAAGGGAGGGAAAACTGAATGGGAAGAAATCAGAGAGGGAGACAAACCATGAGAGTCTCTGGACTCCGGGAAACGAACTGAGGGTTACAGAAGGGATGGGGGGTGGGGGAATGGGGTAACTGGGTGATGGGTGTTAAGGAGAGCACGTGTTGGGATGAGCACTGGATGTTATATGCAACTAATGAATTGTTGAACACTACATCAAAAACCAATGATGTACTTACTATATGTTGGCTAACTGAAAATAATAATAAAAATAAATAAAAATAAAAAGATTCTCTCTCTCCCTCTTCCTCTGCCCATCACCACCCACCCCTCTCTCCATCTCTAAAAAATAACAGGGACACCTGGGTGGCTCAGTCAGTTAAGAGTCTGCCTTTGGCTCAGGTCATGATCCCAGAGTTCTGGGATCGAGTCCCGCATCAGGCTCCTTGCTCAGCGAGAAGCCTGCTTCTCCCTCTGCCTTCCTCTCTCTCTCTCTCTCTGACAAATAAATAAAATCACTAAAAAACAAGAACAACAAATAATACAAATATCTGTTGATGGGGAAAAATATCACAATATAATGTTAAATTAACAAGCTACAAAACAAAGCAGTTACATCATTGTGTGGCAAAATATCATATACGTGTGTGTGTGTGTGTGTGCGTGTAAAACTGAAAACAAAACCCACGTTAACAATGGTTATCATTGGTGAAATTCAAGGAGAATTTTTCTTTTTCCTGTGGTATTCTTTTCCCTGTGAGTTTTTTGAGTTTTCTGGCTTGTGTAAGAAATACCTATATGGATAATTTTAAAACTTTTTACCATGAAATTTTTCAAACAAACACAAAAGTAGCAAGAATAGTATCACAAATCCCCATGTGCCCTCACCCAGCTTCAGCAGTCAATATTTTGCCAATTTGATTTCATCTATTTTCCCCAGCGTTTTTCTCCCATTGAGATATTTTTTTTCTCCTATCGAGATATTTTAAAGCAAATGCTAGGCATTATGTCATTTTATTCTAGGACATTTAAAAATTATTTTCTACGAGGGGAAACTCAGGAACTAGTCTCATGTAGGTTCCATGTGACAGTAAATGATTTCAATTTATTGATCGACACAGAATTTAACTTCGCATGAACTTGCCCACACACTTATCGTACGTCCAGGGTAGAAAGTCTGCAAGTTGGAAACCACTGCCTTAAAGCATGGATCCTTGTCAAATGCAGTTCCCCTTGGGAGAGGGTGTGAATAATTTTCAACCATTTATACCTCATGCTGAATAAATAGCAGATTTTCTGAAGGGGAGATATTTTTTAAATTAACTTATTTCATGGAGGTATAATTTATATCAGCAAAATGCACAGATCTTAAGTTTGATGAGTTTTGACAGACATATACACCAGTGTAACCAACACCCAGTCAAGATACAGAACATTTCCCTTATCCCAGAAAGTTCCCTGGAGCTCTTTTCTGAAGATCCTCTGCCCCTCCTCATCCCAGCAGAGCCAAGGCAATCTCTGTTCTGATTCCCGCATCAGGCTCCTTGCTCAGTGAGAAGCCTGCTTTTTAGTTTTGCCTGTTTTTCAGGGTAGGTTTTTATCTGGAGCACTAGTTCTCCAAGAATGGTCCCTGGACCAATAGTATTAATATCACCTGGGAACTTGTTATAAATGCAAATTCTTGGGCCCTAACTATGACCTACTACTAAGTTAGAAACTCAAAAACTCAGCAGTCTCTGAGAGGGTGTGTGTGTGTTACAAGCCTTTGGGTGATTCTGATCACATTCAAGTTTGAGGAGCCCTGATATGGAGAGCCTGGAAACTCACAATAAAATTGGACAGAACAGGGAGAGCAGTGCTGGTTGTGTATGGGGTGAGTAGGGTGGGAGGGAGCTGGGCAGGTGGGCACAAAAGACAACTTTTTCACGTAGCTTAGAAAACACCAAAAGGAAGGAGGAGAGGTCAAGCATTTGTGTCAGAATGTCTGCATCTTGGTTTTGCGAAGGAGTTATGATGGTCTGTAGGCTTAAAATTTCTCAAAAGTAAAGCATCAACTTTCATATGAGTTCTAAATTCTATGGAAACTGGCTATCAGAAGTTGTGATTGGCAAATGAGTTGTTTATTAATACTGTTTTATAGACAAGATCTTTCATAAAATCTCTTTTCTTGGAAGGGAAAATAACAGAAATTGCTCTTTATATTGAAATTACTGAAACCCAACTTTAGGATCTGAGAAATTCACAAACCACCATCCCTAGTTGCAGAATAATTGAGAAGTAGTAGGGAAGGCTAAGGAAATAGGATCTGGGTCTATAGCCAGCTGTTTTTCAGAGCTCCCTTGTGAGGTTTAAGATGGGAAGGTTAATGAAAGGAACTAATTCAAGTTGTGCCTGGACATGAGTGGTGTTTTTGGCATGCCCTTGGTTGTGTTAACACATGGAACCGTTGTCCTGAAGTTTTTGAAATCACACCACCTAAGAAGCAGTATGTTTCCTGTCTTGAACATTTGTGGGAAATTCAGAAATATATGGTATGTGTATGTAGACTCTCAGGAGTACGATTGTGGTTTTCCCGAGCCAGATTCTAGCCTGTGCTATTCTGGAAATTAACTGTGAGGGAGAAGATCCTGTGAGTCTGGTAGGGTGTGAATTTGGCCTGAAGTTCCCCCTTTATCTACTTTCAGAACAGTTACTCTGCTCCCGAATTTTCCTTCCAAGGAGTTGGTGTTGTGTCCCAAGATAGAGCTGCGTGAGACTGATCGTATTAACCGGTCCTTTGATAGTGTTTGACAAAGAGCCTCCAGTTTCCCAGAATGAGGTCCTGTTAAGAGGAGAGAAAATTGGGATGTCCAGCATGAGTCCTAGCCCTCTGAGGATGGTGGAGAGAGAGATGGAGGCCGTTGGCCCTGAGGTGCTAGCTGGAATTCAGGCCAGCCTTGCATGACTGAGGCTTTGGTCCATTCCTCTCAGGATGCCCTGCCCAGACCGAGTGATGACGCCTCTCTGCCCAGTGGGGGCAGCGCTGGATTTGTGGCAACTCTCAGATGGCTGCCTGTCCCTACTTACTCCATAGATGAAGCAAACGCTTGATCTCCCGGGCTAAACAGTCAGGATGGTTGGGGTTACCATCTTGACATGGTTGGCACTCTGTGCCAGCTTCCCTGAAATGCAACCACACTGTTTTTTCATTCAGAAATTCTTGTGTCAAAGAACATGCATAGCAATGACTCTCTTTGAAAAAGTGCTACCAAAATTACAAGCTGACAGGCCAATCAGGGTGGCTTAAGGCACAAGTTCTGTTTTCTATTTTCATCTTTTCTTAGCATATTTTCTTTTTTTTTTTTTTTTTTTAGATTTTATTTATTTATTTGAGACAGAGAGAATGAGAGAGACAGAGAGCACATGACAGGGGGAAGGGTCAGAGGGAGAAGCAGGCTCCCTGCCGAGCAGGGAGCCCGATGCGGGACTCGATCCCGGGACTCCAGGATCATGACCTGAGCCGAAGGCAGTCGCTTAACCAACTGAGCCACCCAGGCGCAGCATATTTTCTTTTTTTAAGCAATGTGCTTCTTAGGTGATTTGACTGCATATGGACTAAAGGTTCTCCTTTCTAACATAAAACTAGAAGAAATTCAAATTAAAAATTATTTCCTTTTTTTGAAAAAAAATCACATTACTTGGATGCAGCAATTCCACTTCTAGAAGGTTATCCTAATAAAGTATGTACCAAAATGTACAAATGAGCTGTTCATTTTGTAACATTATTTATAACAGTGAAGACTTGGAATCAACAAAATGTCTCTGTAATGACTAAATAATGTGCTATAGTGTAGCCTTTTAAAAGATTGAGGTAATTTATGGTGCTTATGGAGAAACAGCTCTAGAACATTAGGGGAAAAAACAGACTTCTAGTTTCTAGCCCAGCATATAAGGAAAGAAATTAAATCAATAATTAATAACCTTGCCAAACAGAGAGCACCAGACCCAGATGAGTTCATTAGAGATTCTACCAAACATTTAAGGAAGAAATTATACCAATTGTTAAGACAATCTCTTCCAGAAGTTAGAAGCAGAGGGAATACTTCCTAACACATTCTATGAGGCCAGCATTTACCCCTCATACCAAAATGAGACAAAGTCATCACAAGAAAGTAAAACTACAGACCAATAACTAATGAACATAAATGTAAAAATCCTCAACAAAATATTAGGAATTTGAACCTAGCAATATATAGAAAAGAATTATACACCAGAACCAAGTGGGATTTATCCCAGGTGTGCAAGCCTGGGGCAACATTCAAAAATCAGTTAATACAACCCATGATATCAACAGGCTAAAGAAAAAGCATGGGATCATATTGATAGATACAGAAAAACATTTGCTTAACGACTGAGCCACCCAGGCGGCCCCAAAAATAGGTTTTTTAAAAAGCAGGTATCAGTAATACATATGATACAACCTTTTTTATGTTAAAGACCACACTCACACACAGAACTATACCTACCTAGGGGCCCCTGGGTGGCTCAGTCAGTTAAGCATCTGCCTTCAGCTCAGGTCATGATCTCAGGGTCGTGGGATCGAGCCCTGTGTCAGGCTCCCTGCTCAGCGAGGAGCCTGCTTCTCCCTCTCCCTCTGCCTCTGTGCTTTCCCTCCCTCCCTCTCTCTCTCTCTCTCTCAAATAAATAAACTCTTTTTAAAAAAAGAACACTACATCATGACATAATGTATGGTGATTAACATAACATAATAAAATAAAATTTTAAAAAAAACAACTTACAGCAGGTAGGACTGACCCAGGGATAGGGAGGGTGTGGATGAAGTCACAGCAAACTCTGTGGCATAATTTTCTAACTTGTTTGGAATTCGGCTAACCTGGATGTCTCACTAGTTTTTGTAGAATACCATAAACTTATGATATATTAAATTTTAATTTCAAATAAATAAGAACTATACCTATCTATACCTACCTAAGTCTGTCTGTATGTTGGTATATATTTATACCTCTGTCTGTATTTATTTGTGTAGACCTAACGGGTAACAGTGACAGCATCAGAGTTGAGGCTGGGGGAAGCGAGAGGCCCCTTCCGCTGCACTTGATAGTCTGTAGCCTCTTAGCTTTTTGACAGAGAGTACCTGCTCACTTATGTAAGTAAGACAAAAAGGAGCTTGCTGCCAGGCATATGTTTCTGAATCTTCCTTTCAAGGAGATGTGAGAGGGTAATGATGCCTGGCAATTTCAAAATACAAAGTGGCAACAAGTATTTTGTTGAGTGCCTCATTTGGGCCCCGGCATTTGTCCAGGCTCTGGGGATGCCAAGGGCGAAGGAGAACTAGCCCCTGTGATCCCAGCTCAGGGTGCAGGCAGCACCCAGGGAGGGGGAGAGTTGTATTTAACCTGGTTTTCTCCCCGGCTGCGCAAGGGCTGCGTGCTTTGGGAAAGCTGATTGTGACTCCTTGTCCTCAGAGAAGCCATGTGGAGACCCGCCTTCATTCCCACACACCATCCTGCAGGGCCGCACGGGCCTGGAGATGGGGGACGAGCTGCTGTATGTGTGCGCCCCCGGCCACGTCCCGGGCCACCGTGAAACCGCCTTCACCCTGCTGTGTAATGGCTGTGGGGAGTGGTACGGCCTGGTGCAGGTCTGCGGGAAAGGTAAGCTGCCCCCACACCCTGGGAGCAGAGCCACCCCACTTGTGCTGGTTGGGCTCTTCTCCACAAAGGTCCCTTTGAAAGAGGCTTCCAGACCTTTCCCCTGGGTTCTGGAGCTGACAACATCTCCACTCTAACTTATTTAGAAAGTTTACCTGGAAATCTGATCAAGATGCGCTACCAGGAAAGAGCACTTGTGGGGAAAGGGACCCGGGACTGGTAAACTGGGCCAGGAGGGCTGTCATGAATGCAGGCTGCAAGCTGGGCTCCCTGAGTGGTGACTCTTGTGACCGGGCATAACCCTTGTAGGGACCTTGCAGGCTTTGCTATGGCTTGGGACAGGAGCTTCTGGCTCTTTGGGGCATGGGGCTTGGAACGCAGGGTGGGTCCACAGCCACACATGGAAGTCCTGCTCCCTTGCCCGGGAGCAGTCCTGGGGAGGTTGAGGCAGGGAGGATACTCTAAGACAGCTGTGTGTCCTGGTCCCACTGACGAGAGCCACCTGTCGCTGCCCTGCAGCCTTGCTCTATTCCCTGGCCTGTAGCCTATGGCAGTCACGTGAGCTGACATACTTAGTTGAGACTGAAAAGACTCCTGGTGGGCCTCGACAGAAACCTGATGTGGTTCCCCTAGATGTCCTCACTCCATTATTGTCGTACACCTGGGGGTCACAGGCTTCTGCATCCCACCTCTGCCCAGCCCCTTGGGGATTCTCCCAGTAGCAGAAATCACTGTCCCCAGCCACAGCCTGACCTGGCCTCCCCACTCTTGATCTTATGGCTTCATGCCCGACTCTAAATTGTTCCCTGACCTCACAAGGCTCCTCTTACCCTAAGACTCCTTTGGGGGCTGCTTCCTGACCCCCATGATATCTGGGTAACAAGCGGAGGCTAGCTCCATGGAGGGGAATGACTCCAGCACCACAATGTGAATGAATTTATCAGGCAGTCTGTCCCCAGAACATCCTGCAGATCCCATGGGACCATGCTGAGACTAGGGCACTGTCTTGTCGTCGAGATTCATCCACGTTGTTGCCTAGGCTGTGGTTTGTTGTCTTCACTGCTGTTTACTAAGTGTGAATACAGCACTGTTTATTTCTCCAATGTGCTGGTGGACGTTTGACTTGTTTTCATTTGGTGGCCATCACAAGCTCTCTTGCCATGGTTGTGTTCATCCAGGTCATGTGGTTCACATGTGAATATATTTCTGCTGGTTCCTGGGAGTGGAATTGCTGCCCATGGGGTAGGTGTGTCTTCAGCATAAGTGGATGCTGCCAGAGAGTTTGCTAAACTATTCCGACCACTTTACTCTCTTGTTGGTCAGCATCCTCACCAGCCTTCGGGATTGGGAGACTTTTACCTTTTTGCCAATCTGGTGACTACCCTGGGCTGACTTAGTTGTAATATGCATTTGTCTGGTTGAGCACTTACTACATTTTAAACAGGCACTAGCATTTCCTCTGTAAAATGTCTACCCAAGTTTCTTGCCCATTTTTCTAATTGATTCAAATTATTTACATAAGGTAGGATTTCTTTTTTACATAAAACTTTCATAATAAGTTGCAAACATTTTCTCTCATTCTGTGGCTTATCTTTCTCCTCTTGGAGGATCTTTTAATGAAAAGGATTTTTTTCCTTTTATTGTTTATTTCACTACTTCTCAAACTTTCTGTGGACCATTAAAAATTGTTTTCTAGTATTGGCAGACTGATACCTTAGCAAAATACAGTAAAAAATCAATTAATATAAAGCTAAAATAGGGACACCTGGGTGGCTCAGTCGGTTAAGCGTCTGCCTTCAGCTCTGGTCATGATCTCGGGGTTCTGGGATCCAGCCCCACATCGGGCTCCCTGCTCAGCAGGGGGGCTGCTTTTCCCTCTCCTTGCTGCTCCCCCTGCCCATGCTTGCACACACACACACACGCTCTCTCTCTCTGACAAGTAAATAAATCTTAAAAAAATATATGAAACTAAAATAAAGATATTCCAGATACAAACACGATTTTTTGTTCAATTAAATGGACATAAAATTCCCCTGCCAAATTGTTAGGAAAGCTTCTCAGAACATCCTCTCAGGTATCTACATGCCTCATTGCAGGCTAGCAACCAAAGTTACAGACTGGGACAAGCACTAGAAGCACTGTTTGAGCAATCTTCCGGCACTTTCCTCATCATTATAAGATTGCTGTTGTTTTGTGGCAGGCAGGAGCTCCCTGCCAATCCTGATCATTGACCTGCAGCAGATGATCAGGCATAAGGCTCAAGCTTGCCGCTTGTGGAGTGTGTCACCTCAAAGCAGACCCATACCCACCCTGAGATTGATAACGAGCTGGCTTTGTTTCTGGTGAGGCTCAAGCCTGGCCATCTCAGGAGCCACACTCACCAGCCAAATGGGCTGTTTACAGGCCCCGGCCGAATGAGAACTAAAAGCAAGTTTTGTTTGTCTGCAATGGTGTTTATTTTCTCACGGCAAGGCAGAGTTTTTGGAGCTTTCAGCTGGTGGGCAGGAATTCTGCTTTCTGTACTTGGCTGAGTATACAGACTGTTAAGAGATTTTGTCGCCCTGTAGATTTAACATTTAAACTAGCTGTGTCATTATAAGGGGTGTGTGTGTGTGTGTGTGTTACAAGACTGTCTTCACCAGGGATTTCAGTCCCTCTTGCACATTTATTTTTATAGTGACATCCATTTTTTTGATGAGGGAACAGCTTCAAATTGGAGAACAGTCATCTTGGGAGAGTGGGCCACACAAGGGTTGGACCCAGGTGGGTTTGGATGAGAGCTCTTCCTTGTAGGGGCTGATTGGCCACTCACTGCACATCCCTTCCTGTGGCAGGGCCCAGGTGCTGGGTGTACAAACTGAAGCAAAGCTGTCCCATCACTAAAGGCAACTCTATAAACCAGGTGCCTCAAAGGAGACAGAAGCAGTAGCTGATGCAGTGGAAAGGAGAGCTGGAAAGCAAGGTGAATTTTAAAGGAAGTGTGTGTTTCCAGATGGTGGAAGTGCTCAATGACGCCAAAGGCTGCAGACATCAAGTAAATGAAAGCTACAGATGTGCGCCTTGGCTTCACAGCATGAGAAGGTTCTGGTGGTCTTGTATTTTCAGTGTGAATGTGGGGAGTGGGATGCTGCTGGGCCACACTGCAGTGAGTGCAGGAATGAACTGGGATGAGAAGAGGGTGGGGGGCAGACAATTCATTCTTGAATCTCTGGGGCTCATGAAGAGCACTAGGCAGAGTGCTGGAAGAGGATCAGGGGACCAAAGAGATTGTGGGGGTTTGTATTGTTTGCTTGCTTCTGTTATTTTTAGGTTGGAGAGATGGCAGTTAATGTAAATGACAATGGAAAGGCTTGGAAGAGAAGGGGAAACAATTATTTTCTTGACTTCCCTGAACCTTAATTTGCTCATATGAGAACATGGATACTAGTTTTCACATAGATTCCCCCATGGGCTTCTTGCAGGTGCCTCACTTAGAACAGGACCTGCGAGGTGAATGGGCTCAAGGAGTGTTCTTCTTTCCCTTTCACCTTCATGCTGATCCAGGAGAGCATTCAGGCCTCCTCACTTACGGGATCTAAGGGGCTCTGTGCATGACTCTGGCTCCCTCCCCACTTCCTTGTGGGTTATTGACTCTAGCCCCTATTACCAAGGGTCACCAAAGGCATCCTCTGACTTAGAGCTGTCTGTTCCTTGAGTGAGTAGTTAGCCTTTGCCAGCAGGTGTCTTGGGTCCTGGAAACCAGAAACTGGGGCCACAGCTGCCTCACTCCTCCAAGGAGTGCTTGTCCTCTCTGTACTGGGGCCTGGCTCCTCACCCTCCTCCCCTCAGGCCCTCAGGACATGGGACATCCCCCCTACTCTTACCCCAGAGTATTTCCTTTTATTTCCTTGTGAGATGCTGGTGCTCACTCCAAACCCTCTGGTAGAAGCTGCCCGTAGATGCTGCCTCAGGAGCAGCTCTGCTGAGGTCATGGTAGGATCCTTGTCCCTTATTTCCCCTCTCGACCTCTCCAGGCCCAGAGAGCCTTCAGGTGTGAGTACCCTGGACATCAAGACTTAAAGAACTTGAGGGCTCCGATGAGTTTGGTATTGGAGATTCCCGAGGCTTAGGGGGTCAAGCTACCATGAAGACTATTCCATTCAAAGTTGGCATTGTATAGACATTTGAAGACTGACTGGACGCCTTGGGCCAGATTCTCTAAAAGCAGAGCCTGTTCAGATGCATGTGGTTTACTGAGGGAGGGAAGCAGGATAGGGAAGGAGAGGAGAGGATGTGACCTCAGAGGCCTTCTCCCTTTGCCCGATCTCATGAACTGTACCACAGGGTTGGTCCCACTTGGAAGCACGGAGGCCAGCCCTGAGTTCCTCCATCTCCATCTGTCATTGGTTGCCGGGGCTAGGTGGCATGGTGCGCGTGTGACACCTGAGCAGAGCTCCCATTCCCCCGAAGGCAGCTCTCCAGAGAAGGGGAACAGCTGTGAACAATTAGCTGCCCGCACTCACAGTGGTGGGTGCGGGTGCGCTGGCCCGGGAAGGGGCCGTGGATGGGGCGTCAACAGCACCCTCTCCTACAGTGTAGACCATCAATACTGGAGAGCAGCAGTTTGTTTGTTTGATTGTTTGTTTGTTCTTTAGTCCATTAGTAAGGTGGGGACTTGCTGAATGAGCTTGCTGAAATTTAAAATTTGTAATGATGAGCATCAATGAACCCATAGGGGCATGTACACCTGGGTTGGTGGGGGGGCGGGTACAGGAGGATACCTTGCTCACACGCTGCCTGTGTGTTCACTGCAGTTAAGATCCAGCCTCAAGTGGTGGTAGTGAGGTCTCTCACCTAAGCATGGTGACTTTGTCCTTGACCATGAACTTAAATGGGTGAGGACTTATTTGACCACCATTTTTTCCTTCTCTGTGTTGGTATTTCTCTAGCTTTGGTTCCTAGAGACCAGGTCTGGATCTGGCCCTTTAGCTTTCCATTCTCCTGTCCAAATACACACATCTTCTTGGTTTCTGTTCCCAGCTAGGCAGCAGGAAATGTCTGTCATACATACCTCTCTAATGTTCTCAATATCTAACTATAATTGGTTGTTGCCCTAATTACGGAAACATCCTGATGTTTTGCTCCCTCCATGTGTATGCAGTAGACATCCATGCTAGGTTTGCTTTCCTTTGAGCTTCTTATTATGCCAAGTCCCATGTCCATCTTCAAAATTCTGTTTTCTCTCTGGTCACCTGTACCCTAAAAAGAATCTCGACCTCCCAGTCCTCCAAGAGGCCTCCCCTGGCCACATGACCCCAGTGATGGTGCCCATGCAGTCTCAATTGTGGCTTTCCCAAGGAGCCTCTGGTTCCCTGGCATGCTCACTGTCCTGGCTTCATGCTGCCTTCAACACCTCTGTTCTCTCTTGACTTCAACACTCAGTGGTCCTGTGGCATCTGCCCCCATTCCAGGTGAGGCTGTTTATCCTGTCTTTGTGATTGGCTTGGGAGAGAGCAGCTGCTGCAAAGTAGCATAGGGCCGATGACCCAGGAAGTGAAGGATTCTTAGACTCTTCCTCTGTGATTTGCCCCTTGTTTCTCCTTTAAAACTTGCCCTTACAAAGGGCATCTGCCAAGACAGGCTCAGAAAAGCCTTTAAGACTTTCCACCCCAAGCTCCATGGATTCTGTTGATCCTTTCTGGTCTGTAATATCAGGAACGTGAGAGACACCCAGTTTGACCTCACCCTAGCAGCCCCACCACCTCCAAGTCCAACAACAAACAGACAGCTTCTCTTTTTCCCTTCCCTGGCCTGTCAGATGCAGGACTCGATCCCAGGACCCCGGGATCATGACTTGAGCTAAAGACAGATGGTTAACCTACTGAGCCACCCAGGTGTCCCATGTTTTTGTTCCCTTTTTTCAACAACTTGATTGAGGATTAATTTGCCTACAATAAACTGTGCCCATTGCAACTACAAAAGTGTCTGAGTTGTCACAGGTTCAAACAACCATGAAACCACCACCACAACCAAAATAGAGAACATTTCAATGAGTGGTGTCTTACACATTTTATCTCATTTAATCTGCACAAATCTGAGGGCAGAAATGGCTAGCTCCAATGTACAGATGGGAAAACTGAGGTACAGAAAAGTTCAGTGACTTACCTGCTTCACACAGCCAGAAAGCATTAGAGCCAGGATATAAAAGTAGGCAGGTCTCGTTCCAACATCTGTCTCATCTCTGCTTCCTCCAGGGGCCTGTGATGCTCAAGGAGAGCAAAGCCACAGGGCAGTGCAAGGCCCCACAAACTAGTTGTTCCCTCAGAATGTTCCTTTGCTCTTTTATCTCATTTCTAAAGGCTTCCTTTTGTTTTCTTAAATTAACTTCAATTTCTGTTTGTCTTCATTTTCTGGATTTAACTTCCTTCATAGAATAAAGCATGAGACTGCAACCAAATTTAGAATTTCCTTGTCAATATTGCCATATTTGTTCAGAGGTTCATTGAACCAGTGGTTATTTCTGGCTTGTCTGGTTGTCTTTTTCAGAATTACTATTTTTAAAGACTATGTCGTCAAGACCAGAGGAAAAAGAAGTATGTGTGGACTTCTGGAAATGCAATAGCATGACGCCCTGGGACAGAGCCTCGGGGTTCTAGACTGTGACCTTGTGTCCTTCAGCCCTGTCACACCTGGATAGATGCAGGCAGGACACAAGCAAGGCTTCTGCTTTTACTCCCGAGTTCTCTTGATCTGTGCTCTTCTGTTTCCCTAAAATAACAGTGAAATAGAAACACCTGGATGACCTGGTTTTTCCCCTGGAGTTTACATCTCCTGGACTTGTTGGTCTAATCAGAAGGCCCCATGTTGTGTTAGCACAGGTTTCAGGGAGAGCGTGGGAGAGGGGAGAGGGCAAGAAGGATGGCTGGATGATTACGGGGAGCGTAGACACATCAGAGGGGAGCTGAGAGAACTAGCACCGCAGTAGGCACACAGCTGGGCTTTTCCCGCTTGTGGGCAGAATTTAATTTGGGGTTGCGATTCAGTGAATAACAAGCTTGACTCTTACTCATGAAGAGAAAAACAGGCTTGGGATACGTTGCCAGGGGCAGACTACTGGTAAACAGTTGGTGTCCTTATCTTCATTTGACGTTTGGGAAAACTGTGACACGGTGAAAACCTGTTTCTAAGCCAGGACCTTGGTCTGAGAACCTGGGGAGACAGGAAGCAGCCCCAGGCTGCCATGCAGGGATGCTCTAGGCTCAGGGGGCTCTGGGGGTAGAGCCTTCACACATACACATGCACACACATATGCGCACGCGCACACACACACAGAACTCACACTATCACGCTGATCATAAGGGTCCAGTCAAGGAAGGCACCCCCCCACAGCCACAGTGCACTGATCTTTCCCAAACCCATAGCTGTAACTCTGCATGAGGCCGGTTTCCTGCAAGACAGGGGGGTGGGGGAAGAAAACATGGCTCATGGACTACCCACATTCCAGGTGCTTTTGACTTCATGACATATTTAATGAAGCTTATGGGGTAGGTTATACAGGAAAAGGGACTTAGCAGACATTGATTATGCCCGGTAATGGAACTAAGAGCTCCTTCACTCTTCTTTGCTACTGTCACGAATCAAATAATGCCCTGCTTGATGGACTTCCAGACCGAATCAAGTTTTATCAAAATGGGCTTCTACCACTCACTACTTCACCTCTTCACTCACTCGTTTGTTCCCTCAACAAACATTTCTGGAGTGTCTACTGTGTGCCAAGCGCTGTGCTGTGTGCAGGGTATGCAAAGGCAGAGTTCCTGTTCTTGGCGTTTCCGGGCTGGGAAAGGCTGGGCGTGCTTTGCAGTGAGCAGGGTGGTTGTACCCAGTGCACAGATGGATGCTGCGCCCATCGTCCCATGCGTAACACATGATTCCCAAATGAGACCATGTAAGGTTTAAGTCTCAAGCACCATCAAGGTCTATACTGGAGTTACCCTGTCCATATAAGGATGAGAAGTGTCTCCAAAATATCCTTAGCCAATCCCCATTCATAAGCACCTTGCATCTTACCAATGAGAGCCCATTTCTGATATGTATCATCATAGTTCATAGGCCACTAATTTCGCCAATAGCCATTTCAGATATTCAGGGCACTAATTAGCATAGCAGTGGCTTTGAGCAAGGTACAGATAATAGAAGTATTTGTAGTAGGCACATCTAGAGGGTGAGTTTCCTGATGAGAAGGCTAACTGTCCACCCCTGGACTGTGAATTCTTAATTGGAATGTCAGCAGCACCTGGTTTACAGCTTAATGTAAGTGACGTATGCATAACATCAAACAATATTTTCTTGAAGTATTTCGAAGTACAACCATCCTAGGAAGAATGAATGCCTACTGTATTTATGATTTAGTGACAACTTAATGTGTAATATTGTTGAATTATATGGAAAACACTCCTAGCATCACCTTCCCGTCCTTGCCTTCCTAAGAATATCCAGACTTCCAAGACCATGAACTCTGTTTTCCCTGTTTAAATTTTATTTCAGTGGAAGCATAAAGGATGTACTCTTGGGTATGGCTTCCTTTGTCCAACATAATGTCTGTGAGGCACATCCATGTTGTTCCATGAAGCTGCAGTTCATTCTTCTTCCTTGCTGTGGAATAGTCCATTCCACTGTTGATGAATATTTTTGTTGTTTCAAGTTTGGGGCTATTATGACATTGTTGTGCAGGTCTTTTGGTGTCTGTGTGGCATGTGTTCCTCATAGGAGTTAAATTGCTGAGTCATAGGGTGTGGATAGGTTCAACTTTAGTAGATAATGCCTAACCAGTTGTCAAAATGGTTGTACCAAGTTATGCTCCCAGCAGCAGTGTATGAGCACTCCAGGAGCCCCATATCCTCACCGATAGTTGGTATTGTCGTTCTTCTTGACTTTAAGCATTCCAATATATAGGTCGTAATACCACTTAATTTTAATTTCCGCTATTATTAATGATGTTGAGCACCTTATCAATATGTTTATTGGCTATTTGAATATCTCATTTCTAAAGTGTCTGTTCATTTCTCTCACTCATTTTTCTACCAGGTTGTCCATTTATTTCATATTGATTTGTAGGAGTTCTTTATACGATTCTGGATACCAGAACTTTTGAGGTTATATATGTTGCAAATATCTTCTGCTAGGTAAGTTGCATTTTCACTTTCTCCATAGTATCTTTGATGAAAAGAATTTTAACATAGTCCAATTTATTAATCCTTTCCTTTAAAAAAGTTGTGGTGAAAAATACATAACACAAAATTTACCATCTTAGCCACTTTTAAGTACACAGTTCAATAGCATTAAATATATTCATCTTGTTGTGAAACAGACCTCCAGAACATTTTCCTCTTGCAAAACTGAAACTCTGTACCCATTAAATAACAACCACCTGCCCCCAGCCCCTGACAACCACACTTTTCCTTTCCATTTCTGTGAATTTGACTACTCTAGGTCCCTCATGTAAGTGCAATCAGACAGTATTTGTCTTTTTGTGATGGGCTTATTTCACTTAGCACAATGTCCTCAAGGTTCATCCGTGTTGTAGGCTGTGATAGCCATCCTTTCCACATCAGTTTTAAAAATCAAATTAAGGAAATTTCCTTATATGCCTAATTCCTAAGGGTTTTTACCTTGTTGACTTCTGTCAGATGCTTTTCTGAAACTCCTTTTTCCTTTTTTTCTTTTAGAGAATGAGAGAGAAAACATGTGAGCATGAGTGGGGACAGGGAAGGGATGGGGGGAAGCAGAGGGAGAGGGAGAGAGAATCTTAAGCAGGCTCCACGCCCAGTGGGGAGCCCAACGTGGGACTCAGTCTCACAACCCTAAGATCATGACCTGAGCCAAAATCAAGAGTCAGATGCTTAACCAACTGAGCACCCAGGTGCCCCTGAAACTCCTTTTTTCAAATAAACCAATCATGAGTTCCTAGGATAAACCTAGCTTGGTATAATAGATTATCTTTTTAATGTAATGCTTATTCAGCTTATCAATACTAATATATTACTGGTTTCCATTTGTCAATATTCTATTTATGATTTTTGTATCTATTTTTAGTGAGAATGGTCTGCAGATCTACTTTCTTATCATGTCCTTGCCAGGTTTTGGTACCAAGGTTGCACTAGATGTATAAAATAAGTTGGGAAGTATTTCCTCTTTTTCTGTTCTCTGGAAGAATTTGTGTAACATTGGAATTATACTTCTAAATATTTGATAGAATTCATTGACAAAGCCACCTGTGCTTAGTTTTCTCACTACCTGTGTAGTGAAATTCAATTTCATTAATACTTAATGGCATATAAAATTTTTGTATTTCTTTTTGTGGTACTTTTGATGAGCTTCTTCTAGGATTTTGTCTATTTCATCAGAATATTTTGGGTGTGGGGGGCGCCTGACTGGCTCGGTCAGAGGAGCCTGTGACTCTTGATTGCCAAGTCGTTGAGTTCAAACCCCATGTTGGGTGTAGAGATTAGTAAAAAAAAATTAATAAACTTAAAAAAATAAAATAAACTATAAAAAAAAGAATTTGGGGGGGCATAAATTTATCATAATCTTGTCACTGTCTTTCCTGACAATATCTGAAAGATCTGTGGTGATGCTTCTTTCTATTCCTGATATTTTCATTTGTGTTCTCTCTAAATGTTTCTGAGGTAGTCTTTCTAGGGACTTATCAATTTTTTGAGCTATTAATCAGTAGTTCTTTTCCAAGAATGAACTTTTGGCTATATTGATCCTTTATTGTATGTTTGGTTTTTATTTTATTAATTTCTGCTCTTTCTTATCTCCTTCCTTTCCTTTCTTTTCTTTTTTTTTTTTTTTTTAAAGTAGGCTCCACACCCAGTATAGAGCCCGACACAGGGCTTGAACTCACAACCCTGAGATCAAGACCTGAAGTGAGATCAAGAGTTGGGGCTTAACTGACTGAGCAATCTAGGTGCCCCTCCTTCCTTTACTTTCTTTGTGTTTAACTTACTCTTCCTTTCCCAGCATCCTGAAATCAATGTGATTTTCAGCCTTTCTTCTTTTCTAACATAGGTATTTAAAGCTATAACTTCCCATTAGCACAGTGTTTGCTGCTTCCCACAAGTTTTGATATGTCATTTTTCATTATCATTCAGTTAAAATATTTTCTAATTTCCATTGTAATTTCTCCTTTGACCCATGAGTTATTTAGAAATATTTTGTTTAATTTTTATACAATACAGGAATTTCCTAGTAATCTTTTGCCTAATTTCACTATGGCTGGAGAACTTAATCCTTTAAAGTTTGTTGACATTCCATTTATGGTCTACTTTGTAAAAGTATTCTATGTGTATTTGAAAAGAATGCTTATTCTATAGTTGTTGGATGTGATCTACATATGTCAAGTAGATCAAATTTATTAGTATTATCTAATTTATTAGATACATATTCTTAGCTCTTTGTCTGCTTGCTCTAATTGTTGATGATAAAGGTATTTAAAACATCTCTCTATAATCATGGATTTATGTGTTTCTTTTTTTTAGTTCCCATATTTTAGATTCATATATTTTGAAGCTCTGTTAAGTAAATACACATTTAAAAGTTAATATCTTCCTGGTAAATTGAAACATTTATCTTTATAAAGTGACCTTTCTTATCTCTAGTATTATTTTTTTTTGATGTAGCGTTCCATGATTCACTGTTTGCGTATAACACCCAGTGCTCCATTCAATATGTGTGCCCTCTTTAATACCCATCACCAAGCTAACACATCCCCCCACTCCTCTCCCCTCTAGAACCCTCAGTTTGTTTCTCAGAGTCCACAGACTCTCATGGTTCGTCTCTGCCTCCAATTTCCCCCCCTTTCATTTTTCCCTTCCTACTATCTTCTTTTTTTTTTAACATATAATGTATTATTTGTTTCAGAGGTACAGGTCTGTGATTCAAGTCTTACACAATTCACAGCGCTCACCATAGCCCATACCCTCCCCAATGTCCATCACCCAGCCACCCCATCCCTCCCACCCCCCACCACTCCAGCAACCCTCAGTTTGTTTCCTGAGATTAAGAA
>NC_138369.1:53353678-53378152 GCF_054177405.1 Leptonychotes weddellii
CTATTGAAAGATATGAATTTAGTGCCATTGTATTGCCTGTAAGGCGACTGTTACTGTATGTTATCTGTGTTCCTTTCTGGTCTGTGTTACTTTTAGGCTCTCTCTTTGCTCAGAGGACGCCTTTCAAGATTTCTTGTAGGGCTGGTTTTGTGTTTGCAAATTCCTTTAGTTTTTGTTTGTCCTAGAAGCTTTTTATCTCTCCTCCTATTTTCAGTGACAGCCTAGCTGGATATAGTATTCTTGACTGCATATTTTTCTCATTTAGTGCTCTGAATATATCCTGCCAGTCCTTTCTGGCCTGCCAGGTCTCTGTGGATAGGTCTGTTGCCAATCTAATGTTTCTACCATTGTAGGTTACAGACCTCTTGTCCCGAGCTGCTTTCAGGATATTCTCTTTGTCTGTGAGACTCGTAAGTTTTACTATTAGATGTCGGGGTGTTGACGTATTTTTATTGATTTTGAGGGGGGTTCTCTGTGCCTCCTGAATTTTGATGCCTGTTTCCTTCCCCAAATTAGGGAAGTTCTCTGCTATAATTTGCTCCAGTATACCTTCTGCCCCTCTCTTTCTTCTTCTTCTGGGATCCCCAGTTATTCTAATATGTTTCATCTTATGGTATCACTTATCGCTCGAATTCTGCCCTTGTGATCCAGTAGTTGTTTATCTCTTTTTCTCAGCTTCTTGATTTTCCATCATTTGGTCTTCTATGTTACTAATTCTCTCTTCTGCCTCATTTATCCTAGCAGTTAGAGCCTCCATTTTTTATTACACCTCATTAATAGCCTTTTTGATTTCGACTCGGTTAGATTTTAGTTCTTTTATTTCTCCAGAAAGGGTTTCTCTAATATCTTCCATGCTTTTTTCAAGTCCAGCTAGTATCTTTATAATCATGATTCTGAACTCTAGTTCTGACATCTTACTAATGTCCGTATTGATTAGGTCCCTGGCAGTTGGTACTGCCTCTTGTTCTTTTTACTGAGGTGATTTTTTCCGTCTTGTCATTTTGTCCAGAGAATAGATGAATGAGAGAACAAAATGCTAAGAGGGTAACAACGACCCCAGAAAAATATACACTAAACAAATCAAAAGAGTCCCTGAAACAGAGGGAAAAGAAAGGGAGAGAGAGAAAAAAGAAAAAAAAAGAAAAAGAAAAAGGTTAAAAAAAAAAAAGAAAAAGAGTGTGATCAAATATGATCAGGCTGGTGAATAGATCAGTGCCACACACTAGATTTTGGGCGTATTTTGGTCTGTTAGAAGAAACTGCCTCCCAAAATTTTAAAGAAATAAAAGCTTATATATGTACAAAAATAAGGTTAAATACAATGAAGGGATGGAATATGACTATAAAGATGAAAATTATAGAAGATTTTGTAAAAGGAATTGATAAGAAGTTGGTTGAAAAAAGAAAGAAGAGGATTTAAAAAAAAAAAAGGGAGAGAATGTGATCAGGCAGGAGATTAGAACAAAGCCATACACTAGAGATTTAGGGTATATTTTGGTCTGTAAGAAGAGACTGTATCCCAAAATTTTAAAGAGAGAACAACATATATATATATATACCAAAAATAAGGTTAACTACTATGAAGGGATAGAATATGACTCTAAAAATGAAAAATAAAAAAGATTTTTTAAAAAGGGATTGATAAGATGTTGGTTGAAAAAGGGGAAAAGAAAAATTCAAAAAAAAAAGAAAATTAAAAAAATTAACTTTGAAAGACTAAAGAATCATGAGAAAAAAGCCATTAATTCTATGTGCAGTATTCCCCTAGCGCTGGCGTTCTGCCATTCTCATTGATCGGTAAACTTGGCCTTGGCTGGCTGTTCTTGCTGATCTTCTGGGGGAGGGGCCTGTTGCAGTGGTTCTCAAATGTCTTTGCCGGAGGCAGAATGCCCTGCCCTTGCCCGTCCGGGCTAAGTAATCTGCTCGGGTTTGCTCTCGGGAGCTTTTGTTCCCTGCAAGCTTTCCGTACAGCTTTGGAGGCCGAGAGTGAAATAGCGGCCTCCCAATCTCCTCCCCGGAGGAGCTGAGAACTCGGGGCCCCGCTCCTCAGTGAGCCCCCAGAGAAAAGCAGTCACGTGCACGTGTGTGTGTGTGTGTACTTGTTTTATGCAGGCAGTATTATTCACTTAGATTTGCTCCCCACCCCGTATTTACCTGCTTCATTGTTCTTTCCTTCCTACATCTTGGGGCTTTCAGCAAGGATGCTTTCAGCAAAGATATTTTCACAGAGTAACAATTCTAGGTTGGCAGTTCTTTTCTTCTAACACTTTTTTGTCTTAAAGATTTATTTATTTGAGAGAGAGAGAGAGCACGCATGAGCAGGATGGGCAGAGGAAGGAGAGAATCCCAAGCAGACTCTGTGCTGAGCTCAGAACCCCATGCAGGGTTTGATCTCACAACCCTGAGGTCCTGACCCTGAGATCATGACCTGAGCTGAAACCAAGAGTCAGTCGCTGAACCCAACTGCAACACCCAGGTGCCCCTCTTCTAACATGTTAAAGGTATCACACAGTGTCTTCTGGCTTTCTTTCTTTTTTTTTAAGTCGCTCTCAGTCTGTTGCTTTTTTGAAGGCTATATGACTGTTTTCACTGGTTACTTTTTTTTCTCTTTGGTTTTAAGCAGTTTTAATTTGATGTGCCTACATGTAATTTTCTATGAATTTATTCTGCCTGAAGTTTGCATTGACTCTTGAATATGAGTCTTCACGTCTTTTTCTCAGTTTTGTAAAATTCTCATTCTATTCTATTCCTTACAGTTTATGTTTATTTTTTAGTTCTGTCATGATGTTACATCAGTCCTCAGTTTGATTCCTGAAGTTTAAAATCACCCTTTTCATGACATTCTGTTATCACCCCCACTTTGAACTTTTGTTCTGTTGCACTCACTTTCTTCTTAAGTTCTGTAGTGTGAAACTGTTTGAGGAATTCATTCTGTTCCGTAAATTCTTTCTGCTAAGTTAGGTTCTTTTGCCTTTTACATGCATTTTCCTTTCATCCAAGAGAGGGAATGGTAGCTAGAAGGGGATGACTCAGCAGAAGGGGTATGTAGTTTTACCTTTTTTTTTTTTTTTAAGATTTTATTTATTTGCGAGAGAGAGAATGAGAGACAGAGAGCATGAGAGGGAGGAGGGTCAGAGGGAGAAGCAGACTCCCTGCTGAGCAGGGAGCCCAATGCAGGACTCGATCCCGGGACTCCAGGATCATGACCTGAGCCGAAGGCAGTCACTTAACCAACTGAGCCACCCAGGCGCCCTGTAGTTTTACTTTTGCTTGTTTATCTGTTTGCTTTAAAATATCTGGGCTCTGCTCTCTCTTCAGAAAGGTTAAGTGTCCTATGCCGAGATTTGCTTCACCTTCACAAGGTGAAGTCCTGGCGTTGTGGATTCCATTAAGAACAGTCAGCCCTGCTGATTACTAGTCTGGTTCTCTCCACCCACTTGGCTTCTGTCTGGGATTTGTTGACTCCTCGGTACAGTTTTTGAAGGGTGAGGGTGGGTTAGGAGTGGAGCCATGCTGCCTTTCTCTACTCTGCTCCAGAATCTTCTGTTTCTCCTCTGATAACTGTTTTTTGAAATTTGTTACAAAATATTATGTCCTTTTCCATGCATTGTGGTTGTTTGTAAAAACTTTTTCCTGATGCTTAATATAGTTTTTGCATTTTAAAAAATTCATATTCAACAAGCCTAGTTGTGTGCACACACACACACGTACTTTAGAAAAGGTGTTGTTTCCTCATTTTGAAAGGTATAGGGTAGAGAAAATATGTGATGCTGTTTTAGCTGCACCATTTGGATATTTTCAAACCTGGCATACAATCCACCCTAATGATAAGGTCATCTGCGCTTCTGCCCCTGGTGATATACTCAAGGAGTCTGGAGTGTGAGCAGTGAGGTAGAAGAAGGAGAAGGCAGAGCAGAGGGAGGGGCCGTCAGGAGAACAAGAAGCACATGGAACAGCAGCTGAGGAAATGGAATCGGGGTTTGGGCAGAAGAGAAAGGAAGAAGTCCGAGCAGAGGTTACAAGGACGTGTCAAGGCAACAAATACTCTGAAGTACTGGAAGATCCTGAGTATCCCTCACTCACACTTTTTAGCTGTTGCCTGTTTGGGTGGAGTTCTGTTTACCCATGGACCACATCAGGGTTGGCGCCTGCTGGGGGTTGTAAAGAGGTGGCTGCGAGGACCACAAGAGAACATGCCCACCCCACTACCCGCCTTTACGCGGGCCCCCGCCAGCTTTCACACTGGCAGAACTCTGCAAATGTGGGCTCCTTTAGCCCTTATACCCAACGGTCGGTGAGCTCCAGTGGATGACCTGATAGAGAATAAATGCAGTGTCAGAATTTAACCGGAAATGACAGAAGTTCCATGGAATGAAACAGAACCATTTGTGGGCTCTCGACGGGTTGGTGTCTTGGGGCTGCAATGAGGCAACCAAGAAATACTCCCTAGTAAAATAACGTGTGTTAAGAGGCCCTCCATTGCAGATCGTGCATGAGGTAATAGCCTGCGATTTCAAGTTGGGGAAAGCTTCTTGAGGAAAAATGGTCTTGGAGAGACCTGCTTCCTGCCTTTCCCCATCGTGAAAGGGGGCTGTGTTCTAGCTGAGAACACAGGCGTATTCATCCTCAACAGCAGAACCTCTGGGAGACAACTGGTATATGTACATTGTTTTGCAAACATATTATTTTTTTCTGCAATGCCCTAAAATACATTCTGGTTTTTTATTTATTTATTTTTAAAGATTTTATTTATTTATTTGACAGAGACACAGCAAGAGAGGGAACACAAGCACGGGGAGTGGGAGAGGGAGAAACAGGCTTCCTGCGGAGCAGGGAGCCCAATGTGGGGCTCGATCCCAGGACCCTGGGATCATGACCTGAGCCGAAGGCAGATGCTTAACTGACTGAGCCACCCAGGTGCCCCACATTCTGTTTTTTTTAAAACAAAAAACAAGTTGGATACAGCAGATTTGAGGCAAAAATGACCTGTCAGATGTGTGAAATGCCAAGTTTCTTTGCATTAGGACTAAACTTGGGTGGACGTGGCTCACTTCCCTGCCTCATGAAGATGAATCTGCTAGCAGTGGGGAGGGAGTTCTCCTGGGGTGTCCTTTTATGATGGTAGGTACGGGAGCACCAAGGAAAGGCTGGGAGGAGACTAGGTGTTCTAATGGGCCAGGCTGATTTGCTCACCTGCATGTGAAAGGTGAGTGTGTATGTGTGTGTTGCACTCCCATGTATGTGTCTATATTCAAGTAGTACTTCAGTGGTGGTATCCTTCAGAGGTGTTATAAGATACTATGGTTATATGTCATTAATTCCTCAGAGATTGGAAACGAGCCCAAAGTCCTCTTGTGTTTAGAGCACTGTGTTCTTGGCACTAGATCTTAGCTTTGAGCCATTATGAGGCAGGAATCAGGAGAAACTGGGAAGCTGAGTAGATATTCCTTCCTGTTTCTCCCAGTGCCAGTAAATCTTTCACTCATTCAATAATACCTATAAGAACACCTATAACGGGTTGGGCACCATTCTGCTCTAGGGATACAGTGACTTGGTCTCTGTCCTCGAGCCAGCTCATGGCCAATGTGTCAGTTTTTTCTACATAATAAACCACCCCCCAAAATGTAATGGCTTGGGGCGCCTGAGTGGCTCAGTCGTTAGGCGTCTGCCTTCGGCTCAGGTCATGATCCCAGGGTCCTGGGATCGAGCCCCACATGGGCGCCCTGCTCAACGGGAAGCCTGCTTCTCCCTCTCCCACCCCCCTGCTTGTGTTCCCACTCTTGCTGTGTCTCTGTCAAATAAATAAATAAAATCTTAAAAAAAAAAAAAGGTAATGGCTTAAAGAACACTCATTTATTTGGGTGCAATTTTCTGTGTAAGCAGTTTGGGCTGGGCTTACCCGGCTCATTCTTCTTCTTCTGGACTTGGCTGGGTCACTCAGGTGAATGTGGTCAGCTCGCAGGTTGATGGAGCTGACTGGTTTAAGATGGCTTCAGTTGGAACAGTTGGCCTCTCCTCCACATGGCCTCTCACCCCTCAGTAGGCTGTCCGAGGCTTGTTCGCATGGCAGCTGGGGGTGCAGAGAGAGAAAGAGAGAGAGAGCATGCAAGGCTTTCACTGTATTCTGTGGGTCAAAGCAAGCAACAGGCCAGTCCCAGTTTGAGAGCTGGAAAAAGAGACACCACTTCTTGAAGGGAAGAGTTACGCAATCACATTGCAAAAGGACTCAGTACAGGGAAGGATGGAGAATCGTGGCCATTTTTGTGATCACCGTACCGCAGTCAGTCAGGACACACATGTTCAAACAAACAGTATAACAGCATTAAGGTCAGAGATTTAAGTCATGGCCTTCTTAAATGGCCAGCTGGATTCAGTATGACTTGTTTGGGTAAATTTTAGAGAAAAGTTGTGTCGTAGTGGTTTTGTTTCATTTTGTTGTGTTTTTAAGAAAAGATGGTACTTGAATGCAAAACCTAGTCTTTATTCAGCAGGATGGGTGAGAATTTGTGCATACAAAAGCTTTGCGATTCAAGCTGGTAGGTCTCAGGACCATGGAATTCCATCCCCTATGCTCCATGAGGGCTGGGACTGCTTGTCCTGTTCACCAGTGACCTGGAGCCTTCGCAGCGTCAGAGAGTGGGCACTCGGGGAAGTTTGTTGAATGTTGGAGCAGGTGACTGCAGTACTTGGAATGGAGGTACAGCAGAGCGTGAGGCATTATGACAGCAGAGAGCGTGTAGGGGGCCAGCCTGCCCTGTGTTGGAATTCTGGGATGCTCCTAAGCATGGTCCCGCCATTGATGTGGCTTTTGTCTGGGGATTGTGAACAGGACATCATGTGGTATAAGGGTCTCCTGAAATAATTACTAGACTGTCTTTTTCTTTCTTTCCTCTTCCTTCCTTCCTTCCTTCCTTTCCTTCCTTCCTTTCCTTCCTTCCTTCCTTCCCTCCTTTCTTTCTTATTTTATTTTTAAGTAATCTCTATACCCAAAGTGGGGCTCAAACTCACAACCCTGAGATCAAGAGTCACGTGCTCTACCGACTGAGCCACCCAGGGACCCCTTTGCATTTTTGAAGACACAAATAAAGTGAATGCACTTAAATTTTAGGAGCAGATCAGAAAGGACTTTTAAATTTATTTATAACTCGCATTAAGGAAGCAAAATAAGGAGTCTTGTAAGAAATAAGCCAAATGCCCTCTAATCCAGTTTCGGAGCCTAGGAATTCACCACATGACAGCTCAGCACTCTATCTAGACCTTGGTTCTGGAGCTCTTTGCATTTGTGCTTTCCGAGTTGCAAACTGAAGTGGGGGAAGACTACTAAGATCTATTTCTTCCCACAGAACACTTCTCACACCAGCAACCAATTATGCCAATCCTCCGTCCTGAGCCTCCTGTATTTCTGACCAACTAGCTATAAATTGGGGATTCTCATGACCATCCTCTCAGCCTCAGTAATTTGCTAGAAAGGCTCACAGAACTCAGGAAAGCACTTTACTTACATTTACCAATTATTATAGAGGATATTATAAAGAATACAGATGAACAACCAGATGTAGAGATATAAAGGGCAAGGTCTGGAAGGATCCCGAGTACAGGAGCTTCTGTCCCCATGAAATTGGGGTGAGCTACCCTCCCAGCACGTGGATGCATTCACCAACCTAGAAGCTCTTTGCACCCTGTAGTTCAGGGGGTTTATGGAGGTTTCATTATTTAGGCATGATTGATTCAATCATGGCCATTGATGATGGACTCCACCTGCAGCCCCCTTCCCCCTCCTCACAGGTCTGGGGCTGGGGCTGCAAGTTCCAACCCTCTGATCACTTGGTTCGTTCCTCTGGCAACCAGCCACCATCCAGAAGCCATCTAGGGGTCACCTCATTAGCATAAATTCAGGTAAGGCTGAAAGGAGCTTGTTATGAATAACAAAAGATGTTCTTATCACCCCCATTGCTTAGGTAATTCCAAGGGTTTTAGGAGCTCTGTGCCGGGAACCAGGGGCAAAGACTAAACATATACTTCTTATTACATTGCAATGTCCTAGGGAGCCTTTCTGTTTTAATAACTAAGTATGACTTCCAGTAGGACTTGACTTTCAAAGACCACTGAGAATGCGGAAAGCCCAGTGGGCTGCTGTCTTCTGAGGACACAGCTCCTTGAGCCTTCCTGACCTGCTATCCTTACATTCTGGTCTCCTAACTGCGGGGCCCTTTGTTCATTCTTACTTGGCTGGATTTAGAATATTTCACAGCATGGCCTCAAGCAAAGAGCAAATCAGGATTTTTAAAAGATATGTTTTTACTTAACATACATACGTATCGTAAGGGGACAGATCAATTAATTATCAGAAAAGAAACAAAGAAATTAGCCACCACACAGGTCAAGTAGAATGTTGCCAGGATCCCCAAAGCCATGCTTGTCCCCAGACTTAGTCATCACCCCTTCTCTCCATCCACCAACCTGACTTTTAACATCATAGATTAGCTTTGCCTATTTTTGCACTTTATGTAAATAGAATCACACAAAGTGTATTCTTTTGTGTCTGGCTTCTTTTCCTCAACATTATGGCTGTGAGATTCATCTATGTCCTTCAGAAGTAATAGTTGGTTCATTTTCATTGATGTACAGATTTTCCTTGTACAAATATGCTATGGCTTATATCAGCTCTGTGGTTTAGGGACATTTGAATCATTTCCAGGTTTTGGCTGTTAGGAACATTCATGTGCATGTCCTTTGGTGCCCAAACACTAGATACCATCGGTTTACACTAGATATTGTCAGTCTGCTTACTTTTAGCCATTGTGGTGCTATGGAATGGCATATTTTTATGGCTGTAATTAGCATATCTCTATTACTAGTGAGGTTGAGCACCTGTCCATATGTTTAATGACTACTTAGATGTCTTTTTTGTGATGTGCCAATTCAAGTATCTTTGCCAACTTTTCTATGGCTTGTCTGCCTATTTAGTATTGATTTGTAGGAGTTCCTTATGAATTCTGGATAGGACTCCTTTGGAGATAGTATGTGTCACAAATATCTTCAAATCTGTGGCTTGCATTTTAACTCCCTTCATGGAGGCTTTTGATAAACACAAGTTCCTATAGTTAATGTAATCCAGTTATCTGTCCTTGTGCCAATACCACAGTCTTTTTTTTTTTTTTTAAGATGTTATTTATTTATTTGACAGAGAGGGACACAGTGAGAGAGGGAACACAAGCAGAGGGATTGGGAGAGGGAGAAGCAGGCTTCCCGCTGAGCAGGGAGCCCGATGCGGGGCTCGATCCCAGGACCCTGGGATCATGACCTGAGCCGAAGGCAGATGCTTAATGACTGAGCCACCCAGGCGCCCCGCCAATATCACAGTTTTAAAAAGTACTCCAGTTTTAGAGTAAATCTTGAAATTTTGTAGATTTCAAGAAATGTTCTTGGTTCTTTGCATTTCCATAAATTTTTGCATCAGCTTGTCAATGCCTGAGATTTTTACTAGGGTTGTATTAAATCTGTATAGATCAATTTGGACAGAGTTGACAGCTTAACAATTCTGAGCCTTCCATTACATGATCATGGTATATCCCTTCATTTAGTGAGGTCTTTAATTTTGCTTGGCAATATTCCATACCACTCCATGTTGAAATCTTGCACATCTTTTGTTAGCTTTATTCCTAGGTGTTTGATTTTTTTTTTTTTAAGATTTTATTTATTTGATAGAGCTCAACTAAGCAGAGCAGCAGGCAGAGGGAGAGGAGACCAGGCTCCCCGCTAAGCAGGGAGCCTGATGCGGGGCTCGATCCCAGGACCTGGGATCATGACCTGAGCCGAAGGCAGACGCCTAACCGACTGAGCCACACAGGAGCCCCAGGTGTTTGATTTTTTTTAATGCTATGGCAAATGGTGTCTTTTAAAATTTTTGTTTCTGTATATTGCTGGTATATAGAAATACAGTTGATATTTTACATTGACAATAGACCCAGTGTCCTTGATAAATGCATATATTAATTGTAACAGTTTATATGTAGATTCTTTGGATTTGTCTGTGATACACAGTCATATCATCTGTGAATGACAGTTTTATTTTGTCTGTTCCAGTCCTTATGCTTTTTATTTCCTTTTCTTGTGTTCTACGCTGCTGGCTCTGTGACCTTGGACCTAATGGGGTTTTTCTTTCTCCCCTTCCAGATGCAGCTGAGGCACATATTGACTATGAGGATAATTTCCCAGATGACAGATCCGTGTCATTCAGAGAGCTCATGGAGGACTCCTGGACAGAGGCAGAGGAGGACAGAGGTCCGGGAGAGGCCTCTGAGGAGGCTCCAAGACAGGACCGTCTGGTCTCCATTTCTGTGGGGCGAGAAAACATAGCCCAGGATACAGCCTTTGTGCCAACTACAGGCTTGTCCATCATGGGAAGCAGTGTCCCCACAGACCTGCCAGGATCCCAGCTAAACCAGAAGTACTTGTTCTGGTTTCCTGCTGAGAACTTCCACAAGCCTGAGCTGGGGAAAGAGATGAATGATGGCACCAAAAAGCAGTTTCCAGCTAGAGACAGCCATAGTAGCCCAACACCAGCTCCAGGTGAACCTGAAGCCGAGGTGATCTATAGCAGCACTCGTGGTCCTTTGGGGCCATTCTTGGGTAGGACTGACAGCAAGACAGGGGACCCAATGGTGAGCAGCAGTGATGAGTCCTGGTTAGATGGCTACCCTGTGACCGATGGGGCTTGGAGGAAGATAGAGGCAGAAGAGGAGGAAGAGGAGGAAGATGGGGACAAGAGAGATGGGTCAGTAGGGCTGGAAGAGAGGGTTCCCGTTACTCCTAATCAGCCCATTCCTGTAGAAGTTAAGAAGCCCGGGAGTACCACCCTCACACCAAGTGACGACATGACCCGTAGTTCAGTTCTTCCCTCTCAAACACCAGACGTAGAAGCTTTGGCTCTCAGACCAATGAATGTGTCTGAAACTGAGAGTCCGAGCAAGAGAGATGGTGACTTGACCAGGTACCAGTCTACTGTTCCCTGGAGCTTTGCCACAGAGACATCTCCCATGGCCGCTCTACCCTATGAACTCACCAGCTCTACCCTGGGGACGGTGACAACTGCTGTCCAGCAGATGCCGAATCACATTCCCTCAACTATCATGGCAGCCAGCCAGACTCCAGGGGAAACCATTGCTACTGAGGTCCAGGATAGTTTCCCATACCTGCTGTCTGAGGAATTCTTGGGACAGGAAAGCCCTGGCCCAGGTGCAGGTGAGGAGCTTCTTCCAAGTGTGGAGCCGTGTATAGGGGATGGGTGTCCCGGCCTCAGCGGAGGCCCTGTCATCGCCACCACTGTCACCGTCCTGTGTCTGCTGGTGCTCCTGGCAGGCGTGGGGGCAGTGTGGGGCCACCGTAAGTGCCAGCACAAGAGCTCCGTGTACAAGCTGAATGCTGGGCAGCGGCAGGCACGGCACTACCACCAGCAGATTGAGATGGAGAAGGTCTAGCCACCTTCAGAGCCGGCTCTCCCGAAGCCACTTAGGAGGAAAAGAAACTGCCACGTCTCATTGATAAACACTGATAATTCACTAGAGCATGAAACAGGTGGAGTAGGGCTCGTCTCTCTTTTTCTCGGGTCTTCGTTCTATAGGCCGAGAAGTCCCTCTGGAGGCACCTGGTAGGACAAGAAGGCTCTGGTGGCATCATCATATGCATCAGTATCTCCTTAACCAACCACCCTGGAATGTACTGTGCTGATCTCAGACCTGTGCTCAGGCCCTAATTCCAGTAAGAGGTCAAAACTCACCTCTCACTTCATCATGCTCTTGTCTCCATTCCCTTGTTTTAAGAAAAAAATTATTAACTCCATGACCTGAAATTTTTAGAAAAAGTGTGATAAACTGAGCACTTGAGAGCAGTGTTATTTAGGATAGAGATATTTAATTGTTGGGGGTGGGACATAGAAAAGTAATGGGTTATTTCGTTTTAATGTTGTGACATTGTGAAGGCAAATGAGCCAAGAACCAGGACATAGTCTGGAAGCTTTTGGTTTCTTTTTAATTTTTTGTTGAAATTGGAGGGAGGAAAAAAAAAAAAAAGAAATCCGAGAGAATTTAGGACTGATGCTTTGTTGGGGTGGGGAGGGAGGTGAGGAGTAGCAAGACACATCCACCTTTGTTCCCTCCATTTTGTAGGACAGACCATTGTTTTTTTAAAAAAACACGTGATTAGTTTTGGGGACACCTGGGTGGCTCTGTCGGTTAAGCGTCTGACTCTTGATTTCAGCTCAGGTCATGATCTCTGGGTCCTGGGATCAAGCCCTACATTGGGTTCCGTGCTCAGCAGGGGGTCTGCTTGATGATTTTTCTCTCTCTCCTTCTCACATGAATAAATAAGCACATGCTCTCTCTCTCCCAAATGAATAAATAAATCTTTTTAAAAATAAAAGAAAAAATTAAAAAACGGTTAGTTTTGTACCAGTAAGCATCATCTCTTCTTGGAAGCAGTGGCCTAGTTGTCCTTGACCAGCCTGTGCCTAGGAATGCCCTAGAATTTTTCGCTGAACTAACAAAACTCAGTTCTTGGTTTCCTCTCTCAGGATTAACCATTTCTCTGAACCCAAGTAAGAGGGAATGACACGGGAGGAAAACAATGTTTTAAGCGGACTAAGATATCAAGTATGGGTACCTATTCAGTGGGAAAGCAGAGGAATTAAAAAGAAATACGAAATGCTCTGTGCTGACCTCCTCTGTACTCTGTTGTGGCAATTGGGAGCTCCGTGGAAACATCATGAGCCCAGGATGGACTCCTCCTGGCTATTGAGCAACCCATTTCCTAGTATCTGGGTCGTCTTAGGACGGCTCAGCACGTTTACGACAGTGGTTCTCGGAGCATGGCCCCCAGACGGGCTGTATCAGCTCAGCAGGAAGCCGAAGCCGCGGGGGCGGGGCTGAGCCAGCTGCGCTGTGAGGAGCCCTCCAGGTGATTCTGAAGCACACTCAAGTTTGAGAACCGTTGCTCTGTCGTGTGAATCGTGAGCTTCGAGCCGGCGGAGGCTCTGGCGGCTCGGACGGTGAGGAACACCCACAGCTTGCCTCGCCGGGAAGTCCGCGTTGCCGCGTGCCCCGGGGGCAGCGTCCGACCCTGCCATCTCCGGTGGGCTCCTGCGCATCCGCACGGAAACGAAGCACGTTATATTTTTACAGTGTGAGTCACCTTCTTAGAAACAGTCTTCAGTGGTAAAAAATGGTGAAGCCTGGACATTGATTTTGGGACCCTAAGTGTCTACGTGCTTTTATGGGGCATGAGAGAAATCCTGATCGTTACAACTGAAAAGTTGGTGGTGGTCCTTGATCTAAGGAAAAAGGAATTTGCATAACATGTTTTCCACCCTGCCACCTCTTTCCGGTGCAAGCTTTGGAAAAATAACTGGCTAAGTAGCTCTAAAGGCAATGCAGCAAAATCAAAGATGCTAGTCCCCATTACTGGGTGAAATGAAGGCCTGAAGCTATGGGATGGAACACCTCTGTGTCAGGTGAGATCTAGAATAGGACTGAAATACTTTCTGCATGTAGCCAAAGCAAAACACGACAGAATAGACGCCAGAGACTGTATATATTTATAAATTAGATTCTTTTCTAATCTATGACAAGATAACTTTTCTATTGTTAACTATATAAAATAACCCCCATCTCAACATTGGGATTGTGTTATTTGACTATTATTATGTAATAACCCAAGAACACTGACTTAATACCAACACAAAAATAGGTAATGATAATACGAATGTATTAATAAATTTATTACAGATACATTAATACATGCAAATGTATTATTTTATAGATATGAACTACATGAAAACAAACCCAACACATCAGTTTTTAAGTTTTTATTGATTTGCTGTCATCTAAATTAATGTTACAGGGGCACCTGGGTGGCTCAGTCGTTAGGCGTCTGCCTTCGGCTCAGGTCATGATTCCAGGGTCCTGGGATCGAGCCCCACGTTGGTCTCCTTGCTCAGCGGGGAGCCTGCTTCTCCCTCTCCCACTCCCCCTGCTTGTGTTGCTGCTCTCGCTATCTCTCTCTCTGCCAAATAAATAAAATCTTTTTAAAAAAATAAATTAATGTTACAGGATCTAAAAATGCATATGGAAAGGGAATGATGAAAACATTTGTAAATCTAAATTATGTCATCATGCATGTCTTGAGACATGTTCATGAAAATTGAGGGTCGGATGGTCCATCAACACAAAGCTTCTGAGATCTTTAAAATAAATAATTATTTCCCCTAAATGGTTGCCAAATGTATTTTATATCTGGGTTACATCATGATGGTTTAAAACTCGAAAAGCATGTCTTCATATTTGCTCTAAGACCACCCTCTTGGAGTCTCCGCCTTGTTACCTCTTGTAGCAGGATTTCAGGGACATCTGCACAGCCCCGCCCCTCCCCCTGCCTCCTTTCCTCTTCCTCACCTCACCCGGAGACCCGGTCCTTCACTACGACGAAGCCCAGGATCAGGGCTCAGTGTGGTTCCCAGGCCAGCAACACAGGCACCACTTGGAAGCTTGCTAGAAATGCAGAATCCCAGGCCCACCCCAGACCCGCTGACTCAGACTCCGCATTTAACAGGGTGTGTAGCTGATGGGTGTGCAGGAGTGTGCAGGGCTAAGAGCCCAGGGCTGATTGCCCTCCTTCTCCTGACTGGACACTCGGAGGGATGATTCAAGAGAGTTAGATGTAGAGACCAGTCATAAAAGCGTGGGCAGGGTTAACAGAAACATCCAGGGGTGCTGGAGGGCTCTTAGGGGACCGGAGGAGAGCTCAGTGACAGGAACGGCTCTTCAGGACAAAACCTCTAGCCTCAAGGAGAGCACAGCCCCGCTGTCCAACGGTGTCCTGAAGGAAGCAGGGTTCACCCTGCAATCTTGGCAGCACGTCCCAGTGGCAACCTGAAGTCAGAGGGTGAGGGAGCCTGGGCAATGTCAACCATAAGGGCAGGCTGAGAAAGAGATCTGGAGAGACAAATGGAGAGATGCAGCTCAGAGAACATCAGCACCAATCCCATCTGCCTTATGTCCCCTTTTACTTCTGCAACCTCCAGGAGGCCAGGCATGCCTCCCAGGTTCCTCAGTGTCACGGACACTGTTGTGCCCCGCCCAGATCCCCTTCACTCTGCAGGTGAACCCATCCTCCAGCTGCCCTGAATGTTGGCTGCTAAAATGCTCAAAAACGCCTTCTCCTCCAGAGGATTGCCTTCGGCCTGATGGGAGTTCCTTCCCAGGAGTCAGACCCACCTCATCACGGCCAGGGCAGCCTGCAGCTCGGACGGGCATGGGCATACCTGAGGCCTGCCTCCCTGCCTGCAGCGGGGCCAACCCTTGGTACCACTCGTGCTCCTGACCTCCCATGCGATCAGCCTAAGGCTGGTTTCCCTCACACCCCACTTCAGAGCCTTCCATCCCACACAAGCCTTCCCAAGCTCTGGTTCCCTGCATCTCCCCTCCTCCTCAATCCATACTTCTCCCCTGTATCTTGTGGATTTTTGGGCCAACTCCAACAAAATGCCTGTGTGCCCCCCCCGCCCCCCTTCACACGGCTACTGTTTGAATACTCCATGCCCTGTCTCCGCTACTGTCCCGTCTGGTCCCTCACTCTTTGCACCTGCTTCCTCCGCTCTTTGTCTCCTTTCTTGCCCTTTACTGACATGCACGAAGCATGGAAGCTGTTAGCGGTCATACCTGAAGGTGTTTTGGTCCTTGTTTGAAACGGTACATATTTTATCACTTCTCTGATGTTGGCAGCAAGGGACCAGCTCTTTAGATCAAAAGCAAGCCCTGGAGGGGCGCCTGGGTGGCTCAGTTGTTAAGCGTCTGCCTTCGGCTCAGGTCATGATCCCGGGTTCCTGGGATGGAGCGCCGCATCGGGCTCCTCGCTCAGCGGGAAGCCTGCTTCTCCCTCTCCCACTTCCCCTGCTTGTGGTTCCCTCTCTCACTGTGTCTCTCTGTGTCAAATAAATAAATAAAAAATCTTAAAAAAAAAAAAAAAAGCAAGCCCTGGATCCCAAATGTTTAGATTTCCTCGAAAAGAGAACCTTCCTGGGAAGAGGAATGAGTCCCTGTCTCCTGAAAAGGCCCTTGGCCCGCAAGGCTAGCAAGGATCCCCTCCGCTGAGTAAGATCCCAGAGTCCTTGGGGTAAGGGTTCTGCTTTGCTAGACGACCGTTAGAAATCTCAGGGACCTGCGAAAACAGAGCTCATTACAACACGCATCCTCGAATGACGGGGTGTGGCTCAGTCCCACCCAGTAGATAAACAGTAGAACATAAGCAAAATAAAACATTTAATGTGATTTTCCTAAAAAAAAAAATCTTTGTTTTCAATGCCTTTCCAAGTCCTAATTTCGTGTAAGAATGGGATTGCACATACGGCCCTGGCCAAGGGAAGGGAGGGGAGAGAGACACTGGCAACAACGTTCATAATCTGGCCTCCTGATTGCCACCTTCAAGGAGGCCTGAAAACCCGTCCATCCTGTATCTGTTGGCCAAATTGCTTACTTCCTTCTTATGTTCTTATGAAATGAGGCACCAGTATCTTACCCTATCAGCTCCCAGAGAATAGTGAGCCAACCTGTTCATTCAACAAGCCACCAAAGCCAGGTATTTGTGGGGAGGCACCAGAGTGGGCAGTGAGAGGGGCTGGGGTCAGGCTGCTCCCACACCTGTCCCAGGGGGAGAAGGGCCCTACCGTGGGGCATAAACCACAGCGCTCCTGACTGGTTTCAGGGACAGGAGTGGGTCAGTCAAGGCGAAGCTGGGCTGTCCCGGTGTCTTCCTTGTCGGGGACACGCTACAGGGATGGACGGGGTGGGGAACGGCCCTAACCCTGGCTGCAGGCACAGGAAGTCCTAGGCACAAAACCTTTGGCTGAGGCTTATTTGAGGTTCCTTTTCCTTTCCCCCCCTTGTATATACTTGAAACTCTCCACACTAGGTCATTCAAGCCTGCAGTCACCAGAAAAAAGAAGTCGCTGTTCGGGGGATGGCAGATGATCAAGAGCGCAGACAGCTGTGATGAAGGATTAGTTGTGGGTTTTTCTCAGGGCCTCGCTACAAACTGGGTTGCAATTCCATGTGCAAACACTATTAAATGAGAATGTTTTCTCTGGCACCAACCCACCTTTCCCCCACGGTTTCAGTATTGAATTAAAAAAAAAAAAAAACTGAAGTAGCTTAGGTTTACAGCTCACATTCAAAACTTAAAAACATTATTTCCATAAAGGTTGGCGGGAACTGGCGGCTGTTTATCCCACCAGCAGTCATAATAAACCCTTCCCCATTAACAATGGAACAGATCATTTTTTGTTTGCCACTGAGTTTGGTTCAATAAAATGTTTGTGCTCTTAAAATTCCCTTAGTAAGAACTCATAAAAGCAGCATTTCCCAAGGCGGCCTTCGTGGCCAACGGACCCTGTGGCTCTCCCGGTTCCCAGAGGTGCGCACAACAGGTTAGTGGCCCTCATTAGAAAGGCTCCAAATTCAGAGGTCCCAGCACACTGAACACGTTGGTGTGTGAGACATTTCAGTTAGTCCCTTTTAAACCCGATTCCACCACTAGTGTAAAGACTGAACATTAACGGGGCCACAGTGGGTGCCCCCTCCCTGGGCTGCCCAGGGGACAAGGTGGCTGGACAGATCACCACGTCCCCGTGCCTCCCAGCTGGGCTCCATGCAGATGGGTCGGAGGATAAGCAAGCCTGGGTCTGGAAACTCCCACAAAGCTTAACAAATGCGTTTGTTTTTTCAAAAGACAGGCACAACTCATGCTGAACCCATGCAGTCTCAATCCAGGAATCTTCTAGGCTCTTCCAAGAAACACGCTCAGGGAGGTGCTGGGTTGAGGTCGCTGAGTGCAGCCTGAGTACTGGGTTTCATGGTAGGTGTGGAGGAATCGGCCCACCTCTTTTTTTTTTTTTTTTTTTTTTAAGATTGGTTTGGTTTCCTTTGGAATAAAAAGATCAGGAACCGGGTTCCACAGCCTTCAGTCAAAGCAAAGTGCTGACAATGCCGACCAGCCTGCTCCCAGGGCTTCTTCCTCAGGGTTACTGCTAGGATGGGGGTGGAGGTGCTTTTCAACCCCCCATAAAGAGGGGCCAAGTTCAGAGAGTGAATGAGGACCCCTGCCACCACCACCAGCACTCAACGCTGTGTGGAAGAACATCATCCACAAAGAGCTCAGCTCAGCCCAGGCTCAAGGAAGAGGACAAAATGGAAGCTCTGCAGGGCACACAGAGGTGGAGTGGGCGAGACCACCCCACCCAGCTGGTCCCCATGGTGGTGTCCTCGGCTGTACTCGCACAGCTGGGAAGGACAGCTGCAGCCAAGAGGTCCCCCCGGAGTTGCCAGGTGCAACTGGCTTCCAGGCATCCTGGGGCAGGGCATCCACTCACTGGGGCCCCCTCTACTTTAGAGTCCTGCCCTATGACTCTCCTCCCCACTGGCTTCAAAAGGAAGTTTCTCTGGTGGAGTGGAGGGCAGGGCGAGCGAAGAAGGAGGACCCAGTGTTCCACGGGTGGAAGGCAGTAGCATCTGACTCGTTGCTGAGCTGGAGGGTGCCCTGACTGGGGGCTGCTGGGGACACCAGTGTGGCCAACACAATGCCAGTCACACGGACTCCTGGCCACACAGCCCCTGGGAATGTAGGCTCTGTAGGCTGGCCAAGTCCAGCCAAAGAGAGTAAGTAGCAGCTTATTGTCTTGAGTTGAGTGCCCCAGGAGGAGGACCTGGCAGGAGGATTCTTGTGCAGGTAAAGGAGGAAGTGCTCTTAGGAGAAAGGGATGAGGGAGGCAGAATAGTGCAGAAGGAGAAACAGAAGGGCCCATCTGTGTTCCCAGAGCTTGGAGTAGCGAGATGGGGGGTAGGGAAAAATATAGGAGTTTTCCACCTCCAATTATTCACCATTACATTAAAGACCCCAAATTCTAGCTCCCTTCACTCCATGCCACTGTAAGAAAAGTCCTGTCTCCCAAATGCTGAGCCAGCCTCCTCCAGCCTCCATCCCCAGAGAGTCCCAACTCGACTAAGCGGCTTATTGGAGGAGGGAATAAGGTTGAAAAAAGAAAACTCAGATTCCAAAACACCACTTTCCTGGGTTTCTCCAGTCTCAAAGGTGGCTCCTTCTCAGTCTCTTTGGCAAGTTTCTCATTTCCCAGAGAGCCTCAGAGCTCTGTCCTCGGCCCTTTTCTCATTTCTTAATACATGCATGCAGTCTAGGTGACCCCATCCAGGCTCCTGGGTTTATATACCATGTACGTGCTGATGATTCAGCAGGGGGGGAGGGTTGGTGTTCCTCCCAGACACCCTTCACAGAGCCAAGACCCACATCCGCACCCCCGGCCCCTATCCACTCCCTGTGGTCACAGTCCTTCTTCCAGAGAACTACCCTCAGCCGACCGAGCTACTTGCCTTCAAAGGTACACCCCTTCCCCCTACGGGACAGTCAATAACTAACGGATTGATGGAGGCCTTCACAAGTTTCTTCTGAATGTACTCCCACAAGAAACCATATGCATCTGGATCCCTGTTTCAGGCTCTGTTGAAGGCCTGATCTGAGAATGCTCTCAAATTTTATTTGCAGCCTGAACCTCCCACCCCAGCCTCAGACAGCCTGCTTTGCACCAAATTCCTTACTTACCACGCACAACCAACTTCCCGATATTCAGTAAATGGCAACTCCATCCTTCCTGCTACTCTGGCCAAAAGCCTTTGAGGTCACCATTAACCCCTCTTTCTCTTATGCTCCACATCCAATCTGTCACCAAATCCTACGGGCCCTGCTTTCAAAATAAGCCCACAGTCTGACCATTTCTCACCATCTCCATTGTGACGGCTCAGGTTCAAGCCAGCACTCCCTTTGCCTCGTATCCCTGCATCCACCGTTGCTCACAATATGGTAGCTGGAGGGCTCCAGTCAGCCAAGGCACTCCTCCACCCAAACCTTCCAATGGCTCCCATCGTACTCAGAGTAGGAGCCAAAGGCCTTACACTGGCCTAAGCTGTCTGTCCTCTCTCCCACCTCCCTCACCTTATCTCCTTCCTTTCTTCCCCTTGCTCACCCCTCTTCTTGGCCTCTTTGCTATTCCCTCACCACAGCGAGTATGTTCTCACTGTAAAGCATGGCATATGCTGTTCCCTGTGCCTGGAATGCTTTTCCCTGAGACCTGCTTCTGATGTCACCTTCTCAGTGAAGTCTTTCTTCCCTGACTATCCTATTTAAAACTGTAGCCTCATCTCCAGGCTTCCGTACCCACTTCGCTGCATTATTTTTCTCCATAGCAATTATCACTATTGATAGTCTGTATATATTTATTCTTATTTATTTGCTGTCTGTCTCTCCTTATAGAATGTAGGCTCCGGAGGGCAGGGTTTTGTTGTTTTTTTTTTTTCTGTCATTCTGTGCAGTATTTCCAGTGCCCAGGTCAATGTCTAGTATGTAGCAGGTGCTCAATAAATATTTATTGAAAGAATGAAATGAAACTAGACTCTCTCTGCTTTCTTCCATTCCCAACTTTGAGACTTATAACTGACTCTTGTCCCCAAGAGGGGCCGACCAACCACTGTAAGACTTTGGAGATGCAGAAGTGTTGGGCAAGAGCCGTATTTCTGTAGCCTGCACTATCTACCCAACTTGTCTTTCAGTGGGTGCCGGAAATGGTTCAGGTCAGACCATGTGGAGGCTGTCAGGGGCGGGGAGAAGTTTGGCCTTTGTCTTCCACTATCTTTCCTGGATCAGGGCATGAGGATGAAGGAGTATAAAATCTGGAAGAGTGAAAACCCAAAGTAGGTTTTCACAATTACTTAATTTTAGGAGTATTTTTCTTATTTAAAATATAATAGTGATTTTCTGGGGGGAAAAAAAATGGAAGACTGTCCTTCCAACCAAAACGGTGAGAAAGGCAGGCGTGAACATGGAGAAGGCAGGTGTGAAGATGGGGAGGGAGACAGGTGTGAGCATGGGCCGACCCTGGGGAGGCAGATGTGGTTACAGGGAAGGCAGGCTCACCCCTTATTGTATGTAGTGAGAGCTGAGGCTTCCCTTTCACTTCACAGAGTAAAGAGAAGGCTTTGAGGTATCAACAACGTGGGCTACTGGGGAAAGGAAGACGAAGAATCTGTGTCTCCTGAACATCAAGGGGCATCTCTCTGCTGTGGACTAGCCAGTCTCCTCCAGCTCCAAGAGGTCATCCACATATTCCAGAACCTCTCCCTGTAAGAGACAAGAGGACATCTGCGTTAGGTGGGCTACCCAACTTTAAAAGTGCCGGTAAGCAGAGACGGTCTCTAAGACGTCACTGCCGCCGGCCTGCGTGGCCTGGAGCAGCCCTTCCCCACTGCCCTTGGGCCCAGAGGACCTGACTTCCCCTCGGAGGGACCTGGCTTCCATGTGAACATGCAGTCACGTGCTCTGGAACGCCCGCAGACGGCCCGTGGGAAGGGGGCAATCCAGCCACCCTCTGAAAGACCTGTTTAGTGCCCCCTTTTCTGGGCATCCCCCCTACCCCTTAGCACTTATTCCACAGGAACACTCTCTATCTGTCCCCTTCTGCCCTCATCAGCAGACCAGGAGTTTTTCAAGGACCAGGACCTGGGTTGCTTTTCTTCCCCAGAACGTGGCATGCAGAAGGTGGGAAACCTGCTAAAGGAAGAATGATTGAGAGTACGCGTGCATAATTCTGGTGTGGCTCAAGCAGTCACTCCCTTTACGAGACAGTTTCCTGGGTACAGTGGGACCCACTTGCCCATTGTCAGGGCCAGGAGCCCACCTGCTCCCTCCTTCTACAATCAGCCTTAAGCCTCAACCTGAAATAGCCTGGCACACTTCCTGATTTCCTTCTCTGCATTGATTTCTCTCCCACAACACACCTGGGCCCAGCTGATGACACCCATTCTCTTTACTGCCAAGAATGAGTGAATCACCAAGGAGGCCAAGTCCCACTCCCACGAGAGGGTCAGCCCCACTGAAGCTAATCACCCCTGCTAAAGCTTGGCCTCCTTCACAGAGGCCACCATCACAGGCCAAGAGCCTATTTGCTCTTTTTGATATTTTAACACACTTTCCGTTATAAAATCTCAGCATCTGAGAATAGTTGGGAAATCTCCCAAGTACATGAGACACAACAGGGGGTCTTATTATTTTCATCAAATACTTCTACCTCGTCATGCCTGAGATCAGAAACTAAAGTCACGGAAGTGGAAGACCACTGATTGAAAAAACGATGTTCTGGGGTGCCTGGGTGGCTCAGTCGGTTAAGCGTCTGCCTTTGGCTCAGGTCGTGATCCCAGGGTCCTGGGATCGAGTCCTGTGTCAGGTTCCCTGCTTGGCGGGAAGCCTGCTTCTCCTTCTCCCTCTGCCTGCCGTGCTCTCTTTCTCTTTCTCTCTCTCTCGCCCTACTCTCTCTCTCAAATAAATAAATAAAATCTTAAAAAAAGAAAAAACGATGTTCTTTGGTTGCTTTCTGGAAGCAACCCAAAAGGAAAACACCATAGCGGGACTCCATGTACGGCCGTGACAGCTCTTCCCAGAGTTACTGTTCCTTGCTGTGCGGCGGCTGTGACCTGGGATGATGGTACTGCCTGCTCTGAGCTCACTAAGAAGCACCCAAGGCAATACAGATGAAAGAAACACAAGCCCCTCTGTGGCCTGTTACAGTCGAGGCACCAACAGCCTAGCTCAGATCTGCACCCATGCCCCAGCTGCTGGGAGGGCCGATTGCTGATGGGCCGATAGCTGCCCCTTCTCTGGACAACTGATCTTGACTAAAAGGGGAGCCCCACCAGGGAGTTTACACACCAGCCCCTCTGGGCTGCCAACAACCAAGGAGAGAAGGATAAGCTGCCTAGAAAATGCAGGAAGACTCTGTGGTACAATTCATGCTCCAGAGCTCCCGTGGGATCAGGCTAAGCTTGACACCAGCTAAGACCGTATCTTTTCATGGCTCCTTCCCTTGCCCCTCACTTCTTTCCTACCTGAGAGCACTCCCTCAATAAATCACTCCTGCAAATTATAATCTATTTCTTTTAGACCTTCCCAAAGCAAACAACCATCAGAACCTGAAACTTGAAGCATCTATTTCAGCCTGCTTTATAAAGTTTCTGAAACCATAATAAGCGTCTGTAAAATTTTTAACCAGTGTGCAAACTTTCAGGAGCTGACAACAACTTACAACATATTTCAACCCCAGAAAGATAATAAAGGAGAATGCCCCTAACTTCAGCAGCTAAATCGTATTGATGTTTTGTTCCAATGTAGTATTTTGTCCTCTGGAAATTTTAAAGGTTAAACTAAGAATTTTATTGTATTCATTATACTTTGTTTCAAATAATTACTTGTCATACTTTGATATATAGAAAAGAAAATAGCTTGTTCTTTAGAGATGGATTAATTCTTTCAAAATTCTAAAGCTTTGATTAATAAGCTAATTACTTCCAGGACCTTCAACAGACTCCTTTTTTTTATCTTGACAGTGTCAAGTCCAAGAATACTAGGAATTTTAAAGCCTAGGATAAGCCTGGTGTTCAATGGATGATTACAAACCAGCTGTGTAACTTTGAGCAAGTCACTCTACCTTTCTGAATTTTTCTCCTCATCTGTGACATGACAGAGCCTTACTGAATATCATAAAAGTTCTCTTGTTCTAATATCTATGATTTTTTCTAAACATATTGTCTTTGTACATCAAAAGCCCTCAAAATGTTCATAGCCTTGGACCCAGGAATTCCACCCATAAGAATTTATCCTAAGGAAATGACTAGAAAAAAAGTAACCAATTTAGTCTCAGCTATGTTATTTGTGAAAGCAAAAAGTTAGAAGCAACCTAAATGCCTAAAACAAAAACAAAAAGCTTTACTTTAAAAAACCTATACCATGGAGGGGCGGAGCAAGATGGCGGAGGAGTAGGAGACCTGGATTTCATCTCCTCTCAGGAATTCAGCTGGATAGGGATCAAACCATTCTGAACACCTACGAACTCAACAGGAGATCGAAGAAAAGTATAGCAACAGCTATCTGAACAGAAAAGTGACCACTTTCTGGAAGGTAGGATGTGCGGAGAAGTGAATCCGAGGCGATATTCGGGAGGATAGACGGCGGGAGAGGGGCCTCCGTCGGCCGCTTCTGGCAAGTGATAGAGCCGCAGAGCACAAAATCGGAACTTTTAGAAGTCGGCTCCACTGAGGGACGTCGCTCCGGTGGCTAAGTGGGGGGTGGAACCCTCACTGGGACAGTGTGGTCTCAGGACCCTTGGGGTCACAGAAAGACCTGGGGTGCCTGAGTGTGGCAGAGCTCCCAGGTATCGGAGCAGGGAAGCCGGCTGCAGAGACGGAGCCAAGGCATGAGCTCTCAGCTCGGGGTTGTCATAAACCATGATCCGTGGCACAGTTGGGCCCCTGCTCCTCCAGCAGGGACCCAACAAGCGGCAGATCCGCGGAGACTCCCCTTCCTCCCCCGG
>NC_138369.1:53378652-53390024 GCF_054177405.1 Leptonychotes weddellii
AGGAATTTTAGGGGTGCCTGGGTGGCTCAGTCGTTAAGCGTCTGCCTTCGGCTCAGGTCATGATCCTGGAGTCCTGGGATCAAGCCCTGCATCGGGCTCCCTGCTCAGCAGGAAGCCTGCTTCTCCTTCTCCCACTCCCTCTGCTTGTGTTCCCTATCTCACTGTGTCTCTCTCTGTCAAATAAATAAATAAAATCTTAAAAAAAAAAAAAGGAATTTTACATTGTAACAGAATATATATGACAACATGGCTGAACCTTGAAAACATTATGCTCAGTGAAAGAAGCCAATCGCAAAAGACCACCTACCATAAGATTCCATTTATATGAAATGTCCAGAACAGGCAAATCCATAGAGACAGAAAGTAGATTAGTGGTTGTCAGGGGCTGGGGACAGATGTGGGGGAGGGGTGGGCAGAGGAGAGGGAATGGGGAATGACTACTAACAGGTTTGGGATTTCTTTTTGGGGTGATGAAAACACCCTAAAATTCTTAGGGATGGATGTACAACTTTGCACATATACTAAAAACCACTAGATTGTGTACTTTAAAAAGGAGTATTTATGGTGTGTGAGTAATATTTCAATAAAGCTGTTCTAGGAAAACATCACAAGGGCAACTTCTCATATTACAATGCTAAATGGAAAGCCATGATATCTATTATAGTTGGGTTTATTATGAATATATATTAGAAATGTATAGAAAACATTGGAAGTATCTATATCAAAATATCAAGAGCGGCTTGCTCTGGATCATTAGAAACTGAACTCTTCCTTTTTCTAAATATATTTTTCTCCACTTTCCAAACTAGAGCAGCCAGCCTTGCTTGTATTCTAGCCAGCACTCCTTCCTTTGCAGCATCCTTGTGACCTTATGTCAGGCTCTGCTTCTTAACCCAACCTAAGACTCACAACACAATGATCACTTCCTAGTCTATAAAGCATTTCCACATGCAGCATAGTACTTCATTTTCCCAACCCTGTGAAGTCAACATTATTAGTCCCATTTTATAGATGGAAAACCGGAGCTCTGGGGAATTCAGTGCCTGCTAGTGATGGGTCTACCCCCATTCAGTACCTGCTAGTGGGGGTCTACCCCCAAATTCCATGATCATATCTTATTTAAAAGTGCTTCGCCAAAAACCAGGGCAATGGAAAGAGAAGACCTGGAAGCTCGGGGCCTCTGGGTCTGGCCTAGCAGCTCATCGAACTTTCCTGTCCCCCAGGCTCTTCATCTATGAAGTGAGGGGTCAGGCCAGAGCAAGCTCCAAAAGCTGACAAGTCCCCAGAGGCCACAGAAGCATGTTCTGGTTTGTTTCAAACACATCTCTCTAAATACCCCCATAATGAGGGCTTTTCTGTGACTAGGCTGCCCCACCCCAAAATGACTCATCCATCACCAGTGGAGTCTTTGTCAAAAAAAGGAGTCAGCTGAGGGGCACCCAGCTGGCTCGGTCAGTGGAGCATGTGACCCTTGATCTCGAGGGTCATGAGTTTAAACCCCACGCTGGGGGTAGAGATTACTTAAATAAAAACTTAAAAAAAAGGAGACAGCTGAGTGAGAATCAGGAATTTCAAGCAATCTCAGAGAACGATAAAATGACTCACAGCAAGGACTGAATTTACAAAAAGAAAAAGAAGAAAAGAGATAATAATTGTATCCCAGAAAAACTGGGATGAGGCTTTCCAAGTGTGTTCGGAGCGCTGAGTCATTGAAAATGCACTGCGTTTTTCTAAAGGTAAAAAATGATCACTGGATGGCTCCTATGGTGGGTTCCTCCATAGTCACTGTCAGGAAATGTGGTGCTATGACCTGGGTTTCCTAGAAAGCTGTGTTCCCCCCTCCAGTGCTCTTTCATTAAAACGCCCATAGAAACCGTATTTCTCAAGGTTCCCTTCTGTTTCAGGGATGACTTGGCCTTCCAGTGATTTCTGCAAAGATGTGAGTAATATTTTCTCTTAGCCAGGCGTGTGCTAAACATGAAAACTTACCTCATCATCATCCATTATATTTTCCTTCGCAAAGTCATACAGCTCTTTCTGGAGTGTAGTCACGTTAAAGAACTGAACTGCTTCCTGTTCAGACACAAACACAGAACAGTTTCTATGACCAACCCTTTGATGTCAGAACTGGAAGGAGGGGGAGACAGAGTATGGATTTCTTTTGGGGGTGATGAAAATGTTTAAAATTGGACAGTGGTCATGGTTGTACAACTCTGTGAGTCTACTGGAAACCACTAAATTGTACATCTTAAAAGCATGAATTTTACTGTATATGAAACATACCTCAATTAAAAAAGAGTGGCCAACCCCAAGTGAGTGAGAGAGACAGAGAGAGAGATTGTGTGTGTGTGTTTGTGTTGGCAGGGGAGTGAGGTGTGCATGGCAAACTGGGACAGCATACAAAAATCTCAATGAAAATACAAGTTAAGGGCAAAGACCAACTAGAAAAGATCTTTTAAAAGTAATATATAATCCCAGGCGCCTGGGTGGCTCAGTCGGTTGGGTGTCTGCCTTCAGCTCAGGTCATGACCCTGGAGTCCTGGGATCGAGTCCCACATTGGGCTCCCTGCTCAGTGGGGAGTCTGCTTCTCCTTCTGCCCCTCACCCCACTCTCGTGCTCTCTCTCTCTCACTGTCTCTCTCAAATAAATAAATAAAATCTTAAAAAAAAAAAGTAATATATAATATCTAGAGTTCCCTGAAAACAAACACATGCAAAGCTGAGCTTGTCCGTCAAGTGAACTAAATGATGGTCCATCCATAAACGAATCTATCTTGGAGGTGTTAAAAAATAAGTAGCTGTAGGAGTGTGACATGGAAAACGTTCATGATGAATTGTTGGAAAGACAAAGCAAGTTGCACAACAGCAGGTAAAGTGTGACCCTGTTTCGGTAAAAATAAATACATGCCGTATGTATGAGCAAATGCACAGCGATAAGGCAGGGGGTAAAGAAAAGTACGGGGTTTTGAGGGAATTTCACTTTCTAAGTAAAACATTTTTGTAATGTTTGGTTGTTTTTACTGATTTAGGAATCAGAATAGAGCAGTAAAATGTTAAAAAAAAAAAGGAGGTTCCCCTTCATTTCTGTAATAACTTTTTCCTGCAGGGTGCAAAGCAGTCCCCTAAAGTGAGAAGAGGAGGCCCGCACACGTGACGTCCCGTGCCCCGCCACCTACTGGTCTGGGCTGGAAATGCTCGTCCGAGAGGCCCCACTTGTCCCTGTAGTATTGGTAGTACACCAGGTTCTGCCGCATGACCTTGTCGTCGTGGTCAAAGAGCAGGTAGCTGACTGCGCACGGGGCTGCGTTCTTCAGGTCGTTCACTGAGGCCGGGGAGAAAAGAGGCACAGGAAATCAGCCAACCGTGCCCTGAAATCCCCCTCAGCAGCAACGGCTTCCTAAAGAAAATATCCATGGGCAAGCCCCTTCTCCACAGCCCCTCCTTGGCAAAGCCTGTGACCAGCCAGAATTATCCCTGGGTGGGCAGGTCACAGACTGGGTCTCCACGGCAGCCTGGGGAGCGGTTTTGAAACATGGAAGTTCCTCGTTAGGCAGAATCTGCCTTTCCAGAAATGTCTACTATATTCCAGTTCAGGCTCCACTGACCTGAGCTGGGAAAGCTGGGTCCCCTGGACTTTCCTGGGGCTGAGGGAGGTAGGGAGGATGTGCCTGCGTCCCATCTGGATGGCACCACAACCCCCACATCCAGGCAGCCCTCCTACAGCTACCCTAAACCTAGAAGACCCAATGGATGGTGGGCCTTCTGGGCTGGAAGAGATCTGAAGTCACCTGGTGTTGACACCTCCTGGAAACTGGGGTTCCCACCTCTAGCATCCCTCCTCAGAGTTGCCCCACCTATCACAGCACCTTCAGCACAGGAGATCTGCAGGGTTGGGATTTATTTGGGGGCTGGGGGGGTGCGGCAAGGGGAAAGAGGTGATAAGCCACAAGCCCCTGTGTATTTATCCTGGCACATTATGCTCCAATTTTCAACCCACTACCTTTGCTAAAGCGCTGGTTGGCAGAGTAACCAAAACGTGGGTATGAATAAATTGTGCCACCCAGTGGCTGTCTCCTGTAACAACAACCTTAAAAACCGAGCGCTTCAGGGCACAGATTATTCACAAAGTCTACAAGGCGGGGAAAGGTACTTATTTGAAAGCCTACGGGGCTGGGGTTCAAGCATAAATAACACCTTCCCTCAAAAAATTCAGTGTGGTAGATAATCTCAAAAAAGTTCGCAACAGGCTGACTTTCAAGAAGCTAATTTCAAGAAGTACATCTTACTCATACTGTTTACCTATAAACCCAGAAAGCAAAGATTCCCGTGAAGCAACCAGCAGAGCTAGAGGTTCTGGTATACTGGTGTCTGTAAGTCACTGCCACAGTCCCTGATACGCACGGCGACTTTCAGAGCATGCGAGGACTCCAAAGACCAGTGCGCTGCCCGAGGGGCCTGCAGGTATCTGGAACACTTCGAAACTCCTAGTCTCCTGGCTCTGTGCAAGCACAGCCAAGCCCCGCTCAGAGGGCCGGAACACCTGCTGGATTCTTCCCCGCGTTTCAGAGTCCAACTCAGGGCCTAGCTCAGGAAGGTGCCAACGCAGGTTTTTGTGAAAATGAAATAAAAACAGTAGCTTATCAAAAAACAACTACAACACCAGCTTATGTTTTCATCCACAGAAAACTTTTATTTCCTTTTTTAAAAGATTCTGTTTATTTATTTGAGAGAGAGAGAGAATGAGCAGGGGGAGGGACAGCGGGAGAGGGAGAAGTAGACTCCCCATTGAGCAAAGGGAGCCCGATGCGGGGCTCGATCCCAGGACCCCGGGATCATGACTTGAGCCGAAGGCAGATGCTTAATGACTGAGCCACCCAGGCGCCCCAGCAGAAAACTTTTAAACTGTGAATCCAAGATTGGCAAAGTGTTGATCAAAATTCAAGTGGGTGATGGGCATACTACAGGTCATTATACCATCCTCTCTAATGTACACTTTTAAATTTCCAGAATAAGGTTGCTTTTTTTTCCAGAATAAGTTTTTTAAATGTACATAACTTGGGGCACCTGGGTGGCTCAGTTGATTAAGCATCTGCCTTTGGCTCAGGTCATGATCCTGGAGTCCTGGGATCCAGCCCCACGTCAGGCTCCCTGCTCAGCGGAGAGTCTGCTTCTCCCTTTGTCCCTCATCCTGCTCATGCTCTCTCTCTCTCTCAAATAAATAAAATCTTTAAAAAATAAAATAAAATGTACATAACTTTCCATAATTCTCATTAAAGCAGGGCTCTTCCAAGTGTGGATGAATATAAGCAAACAGTTAACAGAGGGATTTGGGGGAGGAGGGGAGATGGGAATGGGTGGTTTGCTTTGGGTGTTTCTCTGTACATCTCTGAGATGTTCGGTTTGCTGTGACAAGCCTATATTACAAGTCTTTTGTAACAAAGCACTAATCAATCACTTACACTAAAAAAGAGGGCTGTTCATAAGCAAAAACTGCCTAGTAGAATAACTGTCCCCACGGCATTAGAACGCAGCCAAGTAAGTATTTGCTGGGAACCCGCTGTGAGCTTAGTGCGTCTTATGTGAAAGCGTGTTCCTAGATTATATAGAATAAGACTTGGGGCGCCTGGGTGGCTTAGTCAGTTGGGCATCTGACTTGATTTTGGCTCAGGTCATGATCTTGGGGTAGTAGGATTGAGCCCCATGTCAGGCTGCGTGCTAAGCATGCAGCCTGCTTGGGATTCTCTCTCTCCCTCTGTCCCACCCCCAGCTCACTCTCAATCTCTCTCTCAAAGAAAAAGAAAAAAAGAATAAGACTCTTGTCCTCTATGCTAAATAATCCTTTACCAAACAGCTAGTGCCAGGATTATAGCGGCAAATAAAACTTCATCCCTGCCCTCTGTGCACGGGGAAGGACACCTGTTGAAGACACACCTCACCCTCCCGTTGATCTCAGAAATGTCCCAACTAAGGGACATTTCAGGATATCTCATCGCATCCTTAGGTGAGATTCAGGCTGTCATGATAGCAGGTTCACTGCTGAAAGAGGCAAGTTCCCTTACTCACAAAGCTCTGCGGTAAATGACTGTTCCAGAGCCTTCTCAGGAACAATCCTGATTAGCAAAATTAAAAATTAAAAATATATGTATAGGGACACCTGGGTGGTTCAGTTGGTTAAGCGACTGCCTTCGGCTCAGGTCATGATCTCAGGGTCCTGGGATCGAGCCCCACATCGGGCTCCCTGCTCGGCAGGAAGCCTGCTTCTCCCTCTCCCACTCCCCCTGCTTGTGTTCCCTCTCTCACTGTCTCTGTCAAATAAATAAAATCTTTAAAAAAATAAATAAATAAATAAAAATAAAAATATATGTATATACATATAGAAGAAAATTTTCTTCTTTTTTGTCCCTTTTTGAACCTTCAGCAGGCATCCTGCAGAGGACAGGAGGTGATTGTTGCAAGAAGAGGGAACTCAACAAAGAATAAAACAGCCACAGTGGGGAAGGGGGACTGTGGGAGCCAAGGTCACTGGTCACTCTTGACAGCAAGCACATCCCTGATCCCGAGGGCACCCGCCCCCTAGCGGGAAGGATCCTCCTGTGCATGTCACCACCACGGTACCCCCACTCAGACGACATCAGTTACGGGGAGAGAAGGAAAAGGCAAAAAGACAGACTCTGAAGCCTGAACTCTGAATCTCTTTCTCTTTGTTTCCCTTCAACTCCTTGGGATGTTCTGATCGATTAACTCGAATTTCAGGCTCAAGGAGGACCAAGTGGGACAAAACTCAGTCTGGAAGGGAAGGCGGATGATAGGGAAGAAATAATGCCAGGTGCCAGTGTACGACTACCCTAAGCACTCCACACGTAGCAACTGATGAGGTTAGTACAAATTATCTCCAATTTACAGATGAGGAGACTGAGGCACAGAGAAGTTAGGAAGTGATGAAGCTGAAATGTAAATCCAGGCAGTCTGGCTCCAGGGGCCGTGCCCGGAATCACCAGAACTTGCTGCCTTTTCGTGCAAAGCATGCACCAGGGCTGTCAATGCGACCTTGACGAATTCTCTCAAAAACCAGAGGTAAGGGTTATTACCCCGATTTTTTACAGATGGGGAAGCTGAGTCTTAGGAGGACTAAGGACCTTGCCCAAGATCTGTAATAGATAATTACTTACATTTGTAATAAGCAAACTGCAAATAATGATACATGGTGGCCACAAATTTCTCCACCGGATAGCCTCCTATAACGGGGGTGAGGTTCTTTTCACACTGTAGTTTGCATTCCAAGACCTCTACGTAATGATCTGAAAGAAGACACACAAATTCTCAGAGCAGTGCATCCATCAGCTTCTCAGTACCGCTTCTGCCTCCCTCAACGATCCAGGTAAAAGGTAAAGATGATAAAGGTAAAATACTTGCAACACTTATGATAGAGGGTGAAAACCCTTAATATACAAAGTTCCTTAAAATCTATAAGAAAGGGCACCTGGGTGGCTCAGTCGTTACACGTCTGCCTTAGGCTCAGGTCATGATCCCAGGGTCCTGGGATCGAGCCCCGCATCGGGTTCCCTGCTCTGTGGGAAGCCTGCTTCTCCCTCTCCCACTCCCCCTGCTTGTGTTCCCTCTCTCGCTGTGTCTCTCTCTGTCAAATAAATAAATAAAATCTTAAAAAAAAAAATCCGTAAGAAAAAGACAAACACCCAATATAAAATGGCCAAAGGATGGTCACGGAAAAGAAACTGTAAAAATGGCTAATAAACATTGTGAAAAGATGTTAAGCCTCATTTGTAATGAAGGAACACAATCCCACCTAAAATATTTTAAACTGCTAAATGGCAAAAAAAAACCCCAAAAAAACAAAAACAAACAAACAAAGAAACCCTGTTTTGTTGAAGTAGGGTTGACACACATGTTATGTTAGTTTCAGGTGTACAACATAGTGATTCAACAAGTCTATACATTACGCTGTGCTCACCACAAGTGTAGCTCCCATCCGTCATTTAAATTGGGAAAATTTTAAAAATTTGGTAACACCCAGTGTTAGGGAGAAAATGGTGAAACTTTCACTCTCATAGTCTGTTGGTAGAAGCAAAACAGGAACACATTTTTTGGAGAGCCATTTGGCAAAATGCATCAAAGGTTAAAATGCACACATCCTCTGGCCCAGCAGTCTACTTCTAGGAAATTTTCTTTAGACATGGGCACACATAAGCATTGTTTGCAACAACAAACAGAGTTGGAAATAACCTGAATGCCAATCAATACGATAGTGATTAATCAATTATGGTATATACAAACAAACAGAATTATTTATTTTTTTTAAAGATTTTATTTATTTATTCATGAGAGATGGGCGGGGGGGGCAGAGGGAGAAGCACACTCCCCAAGGAGCAGGGAGCCCGATGCGGGACTCGATCCCAGGACCCCGGGATCATGACCTGAGCCAAAGGCAGACACTTAACCGACTGAGCCACCCAGGCACCCCTGTATAGAGCCTTTAAAAGAGAATAGGTAGACCTAAATATGTTAACAGATAAAGACATCAAAGACTACATTTCCCAGCCTCCCTTGCAGTTGGGTTGGGGCCATATGACTGGTTGTGCCATTGAAATGTGGACTGCAACAACAAATGAATGCTACATCTACCACTTTAAGGACTGGTCCCTAAAATCCTCCACATGATCCTCGGCCCCCTCCCTTTTGTCCCTTCAGGCAGCTAGCGGCAAAAGACTCCATGATGATGGTACACATTTTGTTGGCAAGACTGGGGAGGACAGGCATTCTCACACATTTTTTCTAGGAATACAAAATGGTAACTTAAAATACTAAATAATTTGCAGAGACATTTACTCTTTGAACTATTAATCCCACTTATGTTGATTCTGAAAACATACCTCCACACTTAGCAAAAAAAAAAAAAGAAAAGAAAATGCCTAAAGTTCCCCATTGCAGTATTACATGTAATAGCAAAAGATTGGCACAAACCAAACGTCCATCAGATAGTTGAATAAACTGTGGTGCATCATTCCCCCCACCCCTCAGTGGAGTAGTCAGCAACAACAAAAAAGAATGACTCTCTCTATGTGCTAGTTAGGATATACTGCTAAGTGGAAAAAGCAAAGAACAGAACAGTGTATAAAATATGGCACCTATTCAGTGTGAAAAAAAGCAAACAGTTTCAATAAATACTGATTTTTCAAACAAGAGAAAAAAAAAAAGCAAACAGAAAAATAGACATACATATATACATATATGACCTTTATAGAGAAAAAAGAATCAGGCAAGAATTTTCTTTTTTTTTTTAAAGATTTTATTTATTTATTTGAGAGAGAGAATGAGAGACAGCACGAGAGGGAAGCGGGTCAGAGGGAGAAGCAGATCCCCCGCTGAGCAGGGAGCCCGATGCGGGACTCGATCCCGGGACTCCAGGATCATGACCTGAGCCGAAGGCAGTTGCTTAACCAACTGAGCCACCCAGGCGCCCCAGGCAAGAATTTTCAATACACACTAAACTGGTATGTGTGTGGTAGTAGGGGAGAGGGTAGAGACAGTCTGATGAAGAGCAAATTGTCCTCATCTTGAAGTATCTTTTCCCAAATTATTTATTAATATCAAAAGGAAAAATAGAGTGCCTGGGTGGCTCAGTTGGTTAGGCGACTGCCTTCGGCTCAGGTCATGATCCTGGAGTCCCTGGATTGAGTCCCACATTGGGCTCCCTGCTCGGCGAGGAGCATGTTTCTCCCTCTAAACCTCCCCTCTCTGATGTACTCTCTCTCTCTCTCATTCTCACTCTCTCAAATAAATAAATAAGTCTTTAAAAAAAAAAAAGGAAAAATAGTATTGCTGAGAAGCTGGAAACTGGAAATGACCTTAACCAAATGCTTACAAGTCAACATCACCAGTAAGGGGCAAACAGACACCACACGCATCTGGATGGGATACCCCGAGAAGCATACTTCCGTAGTGTTCCAGCCCAAAGTGCACAACCTGAATGTAATAGGAACCCAAATTGAGGAATATTCTATAAAGTGACTGGCCTGTATTCTTATATATTCTTTAAAGATTTTATTTATTTATTTGACAGAGATAGAGCAAGTGAGCGCGAGCATAAGCAGGGAGAGTGGCAGGCAGAGGGAGAGGGAGAAGTAGACTCCCCGCTGAGCAGGGAGCCCGATGCGGGGCTCGATCCCAGGACCCTGGGATCACGACCTGAGCTGAAGGCAGACGCTTAACGGACAGAGCCACCCGAGCGCCCCTAGCCTATATTCTTAAAAAATATATCAATAGCTTAAAAAAAAAAATCAATGGCATAAAAAGAAAGGCCAAGGAACTGTTCCAGATTAAAGAACACTGAAGAAAAATGACAAATAAATAGGAAACATGATATTGGACTGCACTTCACCAGGAAAGAAAAAGCTCCTAGAGGACATTATTGGAATAATGGAGAAAATTGGAATATAAACTATAGATTGTATAAAAAAGTATTGTCTCAATATTAAGTTGCCTGAATTTAGTAACTGTATTGTGGAGTTTTGCAGAATATTGTTATTCTTAGGAAATATACTGAAGTATTATGGGGTAAAGGGTCATGATGTATGCAACGTACTCTCAAGTGGTTCTGAAATAAAAATAATTACACACACACATCCAGAGAGAATGATGAAGTAAATGAGACACAGTCAGTGTGAAAACCTGGTGAATTTGGCTAAAGAGTTTATGAGAGTTCTTTGTACTACTCTTGCTACTTCTCTACAGGCTTGGAATTACTTAAAAATAAACAATTAAAATAAAAACTAAAAATAAAAAATTATTTTAAAATAAAATTTAAAACAAAAAAAATTTCTCAGTTGTCTATCTATCTGCATATAAAGATATAGTTATAGAGATATACCTTAGGTAGATCAAAGATAAAGTGATCTTTGCTTATTTTTGTAGGGGAAAAAAAAACCTTTTAGAGGTATAAGCCAGAAGCTAATAAAAATGGTTACCTTTGGGGTGAGTGGAATGGGTAGAAGAGATGTGGATAGAAGCAAGACTTCCTTCTAACTGCCTGTAACTCCTTCCTCCCCTTCAGCCTAGGAGATAATAACTCAGCTACTAGTAGCTCCAGGGTATCAGTTTGCCCCCCTGGGGTTCACCTTCACCCACATTTCTATAAATAAATCCATCTTGAGGTATCCTCATGTATGTCGGCCATCTATCTCCAGTCAAGACCCTGACTATACAGAAGACTCATTTTTTACAGTCTATCCTTTTGTGTCTTTCACAATTTATACTATGTGCATACATGTTACCTATTCAAAAATGAAATAAAGTTCGAGATTAAGTGCAATGTAGGTGAGGTGAGACTATTTCACTGGGGTTAAGAGGTAAGACTC
>NC_138369.1:53390124-53418974 GCF_054177405.1 Leptonychotes weddellii
GGGTGGCTCAGTCGGTTGAGCGACTGCCTTCGGCTCAGGTCATGATCCCGGAGTCCTGGGATCGAGCCCCACATCGGGTTCCCGGCTCGGCGGGGAGCCTGTTTCTCCCTCTGACCTTCCCCCCTCTCATGCTGTTTCTCTCTCGCTCGCTCTCTAATAAATAAATAAATAAAATCTTTAAAAAAAAAAAAAAAAAAGAGGTAAGACTCCAGTCAAAACTGCCTGGGTTCAAATCCCAGCCCTTCCCCCAAGGATAACAAGCAGAGTACTTAACCTCTCTAGGCCTCAGCTTTCCCAGCTGTAAAATGGGGAGAATGCTAGTACCTTTCTCATAGGGTTGCAAACTCGAGATAATACCCATAAAGAGCATAGAACAGGGCCTGGCATCTAGTTAGAGCATAGTAAATGTTACTTTTTCTAGTAACTGTCTTTTACGTATAGTCAAAACACTGCAGTTCCAAGCAAGCACCCTTTTGTCCCCCTCCTTCAGTCTGAGTGTAAGGAGTACTTCCTGACATTATAGGCAAGAAGGGATGCTGGAAGGAATGACCTCTCACCAGCAGAGGTACACTGGCTAACAGGCACTACGTGAGGGCCGGCATGAGCACCAGCAGCTACCAACATTACAAAGAAAGAGACAACCAGACATCCGGTGCCTCCTGACACGAGAACTAGCACCAACTAGGAAGCCGGCTTGTGCCCCAACTTCCGCAAAAAAAGAAAATCAAACCTGAGCCTGATCAAGCCTCTACATCCAGCTACCAAGTTATAAGAAATACAGAGAACAGAGGACCAAGGGGATACAGTCAGCAAAATCCAGACTATGGGAATCTCTACAGGGCAAGTGATCTGGTTTTTTTCAATAGCCACGGGGGCAAAATAGACATAGAGGAAGAACCTACCAGTTAAAAGAGATTTAAAAGACAACCAAATTGCTACATTATTTCTGAGGCTGGAAGATGTTATGCTAAGTGAAATAAGCCAGTCACAAAAGGACAAATGCTACAGGATTCTACGTATCCAAGGTACATGGGGTAGTCCAATTCACAGAGACAGAAAGCAGTGTGGTGGCTGTCAGGGGCTGTGGGCAGAGGATGGGGAGCTGGTGTTTAATGGGTACAGAACACCCGTTTGGGAAGATGAAATGATGGGTGGTGGAGATGGACAGCAGGGGTGGCTGTACATCAGTGTGCATGTATTATATGCCACTGGACTGCACTCTTAAGGGTGGCTCAACTAGTAACATTTTATATAACGTGAGTCATGAGTCGCTCTTGGGCCCATTTTTATTTTTCCAAAAGCCTGTGGGGGATCTGACACCGGGCAGGGCTGATCTGCTAGACCCCCTTTCCAGACCTGTGCCTGATTGAACACTGTACTCAGGTATTTTTCCAGAAACCCCTACTAAACCAAAGGCTGGACGTGTGGGTTACATATTACCTCCCCAGCCACCATTCACACTGAAGCTCAAAAGTTCCTCGGAGGGGCGCCTGGGTGGCTCAGTCCATTGAGCGTCTGCCTTCGGCTCAGGTCATGATCCCAGGGTCCTGGGATCGAGTCCCCCATCGGGCTCCCCGCTCAGTGGGGAGTCTGCTTCTCCCTCTCCCTCTATCTACCACTCTGCCTACTTGTGCTCTCTCGCTTGCTCTCTCTGTGTGTCAAATATAGAAATAAGACCTTAAAAAAAAAAAGTTCCTCAGAGTCACTCAAGCCACCAGGAAGGCATGTGGATGCCACAGGGGAGCTTTCCCATTCACGTGTGGAATACTGCCCGCCACCAACCTGCGATGGAAAGATAGAAATCCTTGAAGTCCTTGATCTCCCTGGAGCCCTCGCAGGCTGCGAGACACTCGTAAAAGGCTTTGAAGAAATCGGGAAGGGCCAGCTCCATGTCCGTGACGGACGTCCTCCAGTTCTCGCCGTTGTAGGCCCGCACCGCCCGGATGAACAGGCTCTGGAAAGCGAGAAGAGGCGGGTGAAGCTCCCAGACGTGAAGGAGGCGGGCCGTCCAACCAAAAGGAGTCAGACCACCGTGGAGTTACAGTCTCATGCGTCCCAAGAAAACCACGCCAACCCTTAATTAAAGATGAGGCCGGCCAGGAACTGACTTACATCTAGCTTTTTCTATCCTATGTACAATGGCACGCTTCTTATTTAATTTAATTCAAAAAGTAGGAGGTGCTTGATAATAAAATCAAATTCAAATCAAGAAAAAAAGAAAAACTAGAGTGACAGAAATCAGGGCAGTGGCCTCCGAAGGTCAGGGGTTGGGACAAATGCTTGACTGGAAAGGGGAGATGAAAATATTCTTTCTTTTTTTTTTAAAGATTTTATTTATTTATTTGACAGAGAGAGACACAGCGAGAGAGAGAACACAAGCAGGGGGAGTGGGAGAGGGAGAAGCAGGCCTCCCACGGAGCAGGGAGCCCGATGTGGGGCTCGATCCCAGGACCCTGGGATCATGACCTGAGCCGAAGGCAGACGCTTAACGACTGAGCCACCCAGGCGCCCATGGAACCTTATTTTTATTTTTATATTTTATTTTTATTTTTATTATTTTTTTTAAGATTTTATTTATTTGAGAGCGAGAGAGAGAGACAGCGAGTGGGGAGTGGGAGAGGGAGAGGCAGGCTTCCCACGGAGCAGGGAGCCCGATGCGGGGCTCGATCCCAGCACCCTGGGATCATGACCTGAGCCGAAGGCAGACGCTTAACGACTGAGCCACCCAGGCGCCCCGAGATGAAAATATTCTATGTTGTGACTACGGTGGTGGTTACACACTCGCATACCTTTACCAAAACTCATCGAATTATATACTTAAAACTGGTAAATAAATTTTAAATAAGTTCTACCTCAATAAAGCTGATCTTTAAAATTGAAGCAGAGAAAAGATACAAGCTTTAGAGCAGTGCCAGATACACTGCCCCCAACAGTTAAGTATAAAATAGGAATGCCAAGCATTAGTACTAGTTACTAGGGGGGTGGCCATGCACTGGATAGTGGAACTTCAAGAAATTTCTGCTGCCTGTTGACTGGACCAGATAAAAGAGAGATAACGAAGGCTGAGGAAGCTGCTTGGTCTCACAAGAAATAAGTAGAGATCTTGGGCACATGCACGACCCTGCTCTCGTGGAGGGCCCAGGACAGGCCCGGAAATAAGCGTGGCACACTCCATTTAGAGCTCCTGCTCAGCTGCTCCAGAATGGGGGTGTCTAAGGACCACCCCTCAGACCAGAACTCTTCACCAAGCTTAAGGTGTCAGGGAGAGAGGGTGATCTCCCCTAAAGCTCCTGAGCAGGCAGCATCCCCTGGAAATCAGGCAGGCAGAGAACTGAACCACTTGCCTAGAGGCTGGGAACACGAGCAGCCACGCCAGGCAGCTGGCTCTGCGGGGGTGGCAGGGCAGCAGCAGCAAGAAGAAAGCCCGGCATGGCGGGGGTGGCCCTGGGCACACAGCCGGGCAGCCCCACCACACCCGGCAGGACTCCAAAGAGGGAAGGAGTGAGGCACAGCGCACTGACCACAAGCACTCGGCTCTGCTCCCCAAGCCCAGTGAAAACCACAGGCAGAAATCCTTTTCACGGGAGAATGGAAAAGGAGCCAGCAGCAGACAAGATGTTCCGACTTTTGGAAGGGCAGAAAGCCAAATTATCACAGAGGAGGGTCTGGGGCGAAGCGACCTCCCTCCCCCACTACGCACTGCACTACATCCCACACGTGTTGGCATTTGCAGGCACTGGCGACCACAGAGACTGGTGCCAGGCCCAGAACAGAAGGCAGGGCTGAAAGTCTGAACGGGGCTGTTGGAGGCCCACCCACCTGTGCACCCAAGGGGTCCCACCTCCCAAAGCCGCTCCTCACCAGAGACTGGTGATTTATTCTAGAGACTCTATCTATAAAGGCTGTAGGGTCAGGGATCAGGCATTGCAGATCGAGAGTTGAGGCATGAGGCTAAGAACCAAGAAGCAGGTAAAGTCTCTGACTCAGCTATGAGGCCCCCACCCCTCTCCCCAGACTGGCTCTCAGACACAGGCAGACAAGCATGACACTTCACTAGTCCTGCAAAAGGCTGGAGAATTCTTCCCTGGAAAACTGAAGGGCCACCAGAATAGAGACTCTGCACCCTATATTTGAGGGTCACCACCAATGACAAAGTGTGCTTGCAGTCTGGTCACACGACAGGTAACCCTAAAGTCAGTCCTTGGATACTTTCAGCACATCCTGCTGTTTTCAACCCTACCCTAACCCTTCCTTGGTACCCATGCCCCTGGCATCCAAACTCGATAGATCTGGACAACAGTAAGTGCTCAAAGGAGTTAGTCTTCCTCATTCATTCCCATCAGACTCCCCTTCAAGATGCCTAGATTTCAGTAGTAGCCTCTAATCTGTCAAGTCAGTCCTCCAAACTCCTCGATTCCCTTTCCACCTCAATACATATGGGGTGTGTGTGTGTGTGTGTGTGTGTGTGTGTGTGTGTGTATAAAAAGATGTGTCTTCTAGTTTCATCAGAAATGGAAACTTATGCTCCTGTTTCTTATATTCTTGGTCATTTCTGGATGATCTCCAAGACATGTATTTATTCCTCTATCTTTAAACTAAATGATCAAATGACCTTATTTCTTTTAAAAAAATATATTTATTTATTTTAGAGAGGGAGGGAGAGCAGGAGTGGAGGGGGGCAGAGGGAGAGAAAGAGAGCATCTCAAGCAGACTCCCCACTGAGCGAGGAGCCTGACATGAGGCTTGCTCTCACGACCCTGAGATCATGATCTGAGCAGAAATCTAGAGTCGGACACTTAACCGACTGAGCCACCCAGGCACCCCAAAATGACCTTATTTCTAAAATACAGCATTTAAAGGAAACGTGGCTTTAAGTGCATCATAGAATATAAAATCTCATTCTCAAATGGGTCAACTTTGTGCTAAAAAGTCAATCATTTCCATTGTCATAATATTCATCAATGCCATCAAAAACCATTAGAGGTCCTTAGATGTCAATAGCTGTTCATCAAGATCCGCTTCTTTAGCCACTCACACTGCAGCTACCTTGCTGTGTAAAAACCCAAATATACCTCGAATGACTTGGTTTCCAAGTCCTTAATGTAGTCCTCGGCATCAGGCAAGCTCTTGTAATACGCCATGTTTCTCTTCATCATTTCATCATCAGGATGCTTCAGTAGAAAGGTGTGAGCGGCAGCAATGGCTTTTGGAAGATTATTCGCCTGAGTACAACAAAGTAAGAGGAGCTCTACTCAGTGGAGGATGAGCAGTGATTTTTGCAAAACAAGAATGTTCAGTCCTTCAAGTAACTGTGTTTCAACACAATGCTTCCAGCTGAGGGTTCAGTGACTACCATGGCCCATCAAGCCTTGCACTCTCTTGCTCTCCAGCTTCCAATGGGGCTCACCAGTGAGGAGCCCCAGTGGGAGCCTGAAGGAAGGCAAGGGGGTAAGTTGGATTACTTAGTCTCCTGGCTCCCTCCCTTCAGTCACCTTGGGCCACTATTGGCCCTTAACTGAAGGTCACAGCTCCTCTCGAAGTGGCCCTCTCTGGATAGTCTCGCTCCTTCCTGCTTCCTGGAACTTTCCTCTCCCGTGCCCTTTTTGGCCCAGGCGGAGTCACATCCACCAATACTAGCCTTTGTAAATAACCACCTTTCAACATCCCTCTAACTACCCAGTGGGACTACATCACACCTTTTCTGCTGGAAAAATATATTAATATTTTCCAATATATATATATTGGAAATATATATATATGATATATCCCCAAATATATTACTATCTTCCCAAGTCTCTCATAGAACCTCCTGCTTTACCATTCTCGATGACCCCCCCGCCCCATTCACTCATCCGTTCACTCAGCACACAAGCCCTCCTACGTGCCAGGTGCTATCCTAGGAAGTGGGTCCGTAGCAATGAGCAAAACAGGGGAAGAAAACCCTGCCTCCATGTGCGATATACTCCAGTATGCTTCCGTGTATCTCCGAGCAACCTCGATTAAGGTCTCTGGCCCTGGAGCTTCAGGTCTGGCCCCCTCGTGGACAGTGCCCAGAGGGCAGAGGTCCTCTGGGGGGGATCTGTGTGTTGGGGGGTACGGGCTAGAGCGATACAGACACCTCCCTGTGTGGACACTCAGCCAACAAGCATCGGGCCCCCATGCTAATGTGCTGTCTCTGGCTGTCCCCTGGAATCATGGCACGACCTGCTGTGGGCGAAGGGGAGGCACCCTACGTGTGCACAGAGACTCCTTCAGCCAACCCAGAGCGACGCTCAGAGGTGGAAATTAGGACATTAGGTTTGCAGAGAGAAAATAAAGGGATATCTGGTACATTCTGGATTTCTGAGAATCAGAGGGTAGCAGATTATCTGTATGAAACAGGACTGGTGCTGAGTCATCTGGAGACAGGGCAGCGGCTGCACTGGAGAAGGGCTGGGTGGTCACGAGGGCAGACTCCCAGGTGTCAGTGCTGATGTTCTGGGAGGGCCAGTCAGTGGCCTATGTGGGAATGCTTTTCAAAGAGTTCTACAGGACGCCTTACACCCGTGGCCAGAAAAAGGCTAGTCTGCCAGCTACAAGGAGGGGAGGACGTATGAATGCAGCCCTCTAAAGCATTTGCCAACGAACTGCGATTCTCTAATTCTCAGAAGAGCATTTAGAAAAGGGGCACAGAGAGGGATTTTTAAGGCCTCTAACTTAGGACCTGAGTTTTAACAAAATGGAACCCCTTCCTGGAGAGGAAAGGGTGATTTATTCACTTCAGCTTGGGCCCTGCCAGCTGGAACATGGAGCCACATCTTGGCAGCTAACCCTCTGACAGAAACCCAGGCAGGTTCTGGAGAAGGGGGTGGGAGCACTACCCTCCCAGGTGCTCCTGAGAGACAGCCACCTGCATGAGAGGACCCCAGCTACCTACCAAACGAGCTACTCCTAAATCGGCCTCAATGCAGTGGCTGGGGGTGGGGGTGGGGGTGGGGAGACAGAGTCCTTGTCCAGGCAAGGTGGGGGGTAGGAGTGCCTGGGAGGGGGCCAGCTCTACCCGCTTAGTTTAACAACCATTAAAGATTTGATCAAGGGTGGGGGCCCACTTTTTGCTCGGCCTACGGGGAAGATGGGCATTTCACAGAGATGCAGCCCCGGAGGGAACCACAGCTGATGGTGTGGACCTAAGGTGGGCTGATGACATAAACCCCTATGGTGGGCTTCAGGGCTACCCACCAGGAGCACCTTCTCTGCAAGACCACACATCTGTGCCTCTTTACCTCCCTCTGACAGGCCAAACCCACCATCCCCACCTGTGTGTTCAACTGAGACGTTTGTCCTTAATCAGTGAAACGGAGGCCTGAGAACCAGGGCAGCACAAGAACACTGCTCAGCCTCGCCACAGCAGGCAGCTCTGTCTCCGGCACCAGCCTCCAGCCTTCGGGTGCCCGGCAGGGCGTATGTGCCTGCCACCAATCACGTCCTCCTACCCACAGACCGAGTGTGACAACAGAAACATCGTTAAGGAAAAAAATAAACCATACAGTAACACCACCTCAAATCACTTCTTCAGTGACTTTCAGTTGAAGCAACTAACTGAAGATCCTGGCTTACTAATAAAATCCTGAACCTTTCCTGTCCTTTAAGAGATCTCAAAATACCAAGACAGATGGCATTTCACTTAGTTTTAAGTAAGTGATTGTTACAAGACCGGTGGAAGATTTTGAAGAATAGCTGTGACCATCCTGACCTTTGAGGACACCATCATGAAGGAGAAAACCTTTGCCTTCTGGTCACATTAAGTAAAATACTCTTCCCCTGCTCCCTATATCACTTGTTTCAAATTCATCTGTAGATAAATCAGCTTCTACTATCCTCCAGTTTTAAAAATAAAACATTTCCCCCTTGATTATATGACTCAAATTTGGTTCAGACTGTATCTGGCAAAAGCTATACAAAAAAGAATTAAATGAGTCATTTTTAACTTAAAACATAGTCCTTTAAGAGCCAGCCATCATTTTTCAATGTCCTGGAGCTTTATTAATCTTATCCCCTGGTTCTATTTTAAAACTGTTTTTTTATTGCCAGGACAAACATTCACAAAACCAATACTTTATAAAATGTAAGCACAGAAATAACTCATCTTTTCACCTATTTAGGGTTTTGTGCTATTTTATTGCTCTTATGAATGCAACAACACAAGCTGGCTCTGTTTCAGAAATACAAAAAACAGATCTTGCAGTCCAAAGACTCAAAGCAAAGTTTCAAAACAAAACAACTTCTACCTCCAGAGTCTGGAATATGCCATGAATCTATTTTTGTAGTCATTAAAATAAATGCAATATATTCCTTTAAAAATCGTTTTCAATTAGATAAAGTAGAAACTGGACTTTGAGAGGGCTTTCTTGGCAAAACCTGGTAACGACCCGCCAAGATAAAGTCGCTTTATCCAGGAACAGGGCATTCAGCCCATTCTTAAAATTTGCAGGTCCCCAGAGAAAGGACTCCAAGGATCAAGAACTGCAATTTGTGGCTATTTTTAGCCAGCAATCACAGAATTTAAGCAGCCACAAAGGAGGAAGACAACTGTGTTAAATTCCAGATGAAAGAGCCGATACCAATCCTGATGAACCACAGTGCACAGTTCTGCTCTTTTAGGCTGGGTGTGTGCTCCCGACGAGCCCCTGCCCTGTCCTGGCCTCAACTTCCTCCTCTTTAAAGGGAACTAGACGGCAGCTCAGGTCCTCTTCCCCTCCATTACTGGAAGTCACCACTTACTTGAGAAAAAGGGGTTTTAAAGATACGCACAGAAAAGACGAGTCTGTCTTCAAATAACAGCTAACATTTATCAGGCACTGTTGGATGGCTAGACACTCTGTGTACGTATTCTCTGCCCCAGAATAACCCTTCCAGAAAAGTATTTTCATCCTTATTTAAGATGAAGAAGGGGGGAGACAGGATTTGGAGGCGTCCTTGGGCAACGCTGGGTGGGAGCAGGCTGGATCGGGAAAGGCGGTGCGAGGCCGCCCCAGGCGGAGGGGCGGAGCCCGGGCCTGGGGGCGGAGCCCGGGCCTGGGGGCGGAGCGGGCCGACTTGCCTTGAAGTAGGCGAACTGGAGAAACTTGTAGGGCTCCCGGCGCTGGAAGTCGGCCAGCACTTCGCGGCTGGGCTGCGACTGGCGGAAGGCTGGCAGGCCCTGCTTGCAGCGCTTGAGGCAGTGCGCGCGGCGCAGCAGGCCCCCGAAGAGGCGCAGCTCGGGGTAGTGCGCGAGGCCGGCGGCGGGCTCGGGCTGGGGCACCGCGCTGCAGTTGCGGTGGCAGAAGGCCTCGCTGTCGCGTAGCAGGCGGTGCAGCCGCAGGCTGATCTCCAGGTAGCCCACGCTCTCCGCCCAGTGCTCGCCGCTGTACTGGTCCAGCGCGTGCCGGTAGGCCGACTCGAGCGGCATCAGCTCGTCCCGCGGGAAGCTGCGGAAGCTGTAGCGCTCGTACTGGGCGCGCCCGCAGCGCAGTGCACAGCCCGCGCACAGGAGCGCCAGCAGCGCCGCGGCTGCCCCGCGCCCCGGCTCCATCGCGCCCGGCGGAAGGAAGGAAGGAAAGAAGGAAGGAGGGGGACGAGAAGGCAAGGAAGGCGGAGGACTGCGCAACGCGGCAAGCCCAAGGCTTGGGAGGCGGGGACAGCAGCCTCCGGCCCGCCCCGTCCTGCCGCCCTTCCCCACCCAGCCGGGGGGTCCGGGAGCGGCTGCCGGCGCAGGGACGGTGCCCTGGGGATGGCGCGCTGCCCTCTGGTTCTGACCCGGGCTCCCGGCCTCCACTGTTCATCTGTTTGGAGCTGGCGGCCTGCAAGCCAGGCGCGGCCCTAACGCATCACAGCGCGACTTAAACTTTCTCATCACTTAGAAGACGTGAAAACGCAGATTTCTAGGCCGTGCTCTCAGCGTTTTTGACTCAGCAAGTCTGGAGTGAGGGTCTGAGGATTTGCAGTTCTAACCAGCACCCTGGTGAGGCTGATGCTGAGGGCCCAAGGCCCACACTTTGATAACACTGCCAACGACCTTACATTTCAATGGGAGAGGAAGAATAAATAAAATTAATAAGGATGTCAGTGGCACTTTGTAAGCTATTTATCTGATCAAGTTGAAGATGCACATACCTTGAGTCCGCGATTCCACTCTTCAGAATATGATCGAGAAACGTGTGTGTGCATCAAAAGATATGGATGGAATGTTAAAGGCAGAACTATTATTTTTCTAATTCTTTAAACTTTTTATTTTTAAATTATTTGCAGAAAAGTTGCAAGGATAGTACAAACAACTCTTATGTATCCATGATCCACATTCCAAATTGCTAATATTATGCCACATTTCCTTTCTTTAAATTTATCTATATATTTTTTTCCTGAATCATTTGCAAGCAGGTTGCATACATTAAGCCTACTTGACCCTTAATCTTTCAGTTTGTAGGTCCTAAAAACAAAATTAGACAATGATCAAATCCAGGAAATTTCATATTAATAGAATAATTTAATCTACATTCCCTATTCCAGTCTTGTAAACTGTCCTAATGTCTCTTATGGTTTTTTTCCCCCATGGACAGAATATAGTCCAGGATTATGTATTGTATCTATTTGTCTCCACAACGTAATGGTCTGTAATCTTTTAGCTTTTCTTTTCTTCAGCTTTTCTCATTATTCCATTGACATTTTTCAAGAATACAGGCCAAAACAACAACGCGAGCTGCTAAACAACTGTTAGAATGGCCAAAATCCAAAATACTGACACCACCAAATGCTAACGAGATGTGGAGCAGCAGGAACTCTCGTCCATTGCTGTGAGAATGCAAAATGGCACAGCCACTTTGGAAGACAGTTTGGCAGTTTCTTACCAAACTGAACATACTCTTACCACACCATCCAGCAATCAATCGCACTTGTTAGTATTTACTGAAATGAGTGAAAAATTTATGTCCACACAAAGACCTGCACACAAATGTTGACAGCAGCTTTATTCATAACCACCAAGACTTGGAAGCAAACAAGATGTCCTTCAATAAGTGAATGGATAAAGAAACTGTATAATTTATCCAGACAATGGAACATTATTCAGCATTAACAAGAAATGAGCTATCCTGCCACAAACAGACATGGAGGAAATGTGAAAGAAGCCAATATGAAAAGGCTACATACTGTATGATTCCAACTGTATGACCTTCTGGAAAAGGCAAAACTATGAAGGCGGGCGGTGAAAGGATCAGTGGTTGCCGGGCACTGGGGGGACACAGGGATCAATAGGCACAGCACAGACAATTTTTAGGGCAGTGAAACTATAATGGTGGATAAGTGTCATCATACAATTGTCAAAACCCATGCAATGTGCAACACCAAGAGTGAGCCCTAATGTAAGCTGTGGACTTTGGGTGATGACGTGTTAACGTAGCTTCACTGATGGTGACAAATGTACCACTCTGGTGCAGAATTTTGATATTGGGGAAGGCTGTGCATGTGTGGAGGCAGGGGTGTTGGGGGAGGTCATCAAAAAGACATGACTGCCTATCAACCTGTGCGTTCAACATGGAAGGTGACTCACCCGCTCCCTTGTCTTTGGAATGTGGGTTCCCCATGCCTTTCCTGCTCCCAGAAGCTGCTCCAGGGACACAGCCTTGAGATAGTGATGTGGTGTTGAGAACACCTGCACACTATACTTGACTAAGCCCAAGTAAGGCCTCTTTATGAACTTAAGATGTGGCGGGCAGGTGCGGGGATCCGATGCTGATGCTGCCGCCCAAGACAAGCCTTTGTATGTAAGTTCCTTTTGCTATTAAAACTGCCATCCACCAGCCTGGAGTGGCCTGCCTCTTTCTTCCATCTCTCCCTGCCCCCTCCCTTCGCATTCAGTGTCAGATTTCACCCAGGAAGCTCCCCAGAGGGTTGTGAACCAAGGGGGGCTGGGCAGTATATGGAAAATCTCTGTACCTTCTACTCAATCTTGCTACAAATCTAAAACTGCTCTGACAAATAAAGTCTATTTTTTTAAAAAAATTTTTAATAAAGTATTTTTAAAAGTCTATTTATTCATTGGTGTTTCTCTGATCTTTCCTCATGATTAGATACATATTAAGTGCTTTTGACTTGAACACCACGGAAGTAATATTGCATCCTTCTCAGGTGTCACATGGGAGGAACACAATGTCTGCCTTTATCAGCGATGTTAATTTTGATTACTTTGCTAGGGTTGCATCCATTTTCTCCACTTCATTCTTTTTTATAAGTAATACGTGTTTTGGGCAAGATAAAACAGCTAGCAGGAAGCAGAAATAACCTATCCAATAAGCAGAAGAGTAGATTTTTTTTTTAAAGTATGTGCACATAGAAGAACATTTTACAGCAGGAGAAAAATGAAAGAATCCCAGCCACACATAACAACAGTTCAATCTAAACAATCTTAAATAAACAAACACAGAGTGATTGTATTTGTCTAGAATTTAAAAATACGCTGAAGTACACAAAATATTCTTTAGGAATGCAAACAATATGGTCTGGTTCATACAAACACACAGGGTAAAACCATAATGAGAAAGGAACCATAAACCAAAACTTTGGAAAGTGGCTTCCTGTAAGGTGGAAGGAAGGGCATGGAATTGGGAGAGAATCCATGGGGATGAGGGGGTGGGAATGACCATGAGGATGCCCACTGCATCATTTTTTTATGCCGTATATTTTTTTAAGATATTATTTTATAGTTACTTGTTATTTGAAAAAAACTTTTTGAACTATCCCTTCTGAATGGAGGGAAGGAGGCTGTGGAGAGAGCTGAGCTGGGAGTGGAGTGTGCCTGGTCCCCTGGGGCCTGCCACTCCCATTAAGTCCAAGGAAGCTGTGACCTTTGCTGAAACATCGTTTGGTCCTGGTTGGTCACCATTGAGGAGTCATTTCTCATTACCCTTGGCCAAGCCCTTCCAGGTCCGGCAGCTCTATGCCCCTTCCAGGCCACTCTGCTTTGATAGTGGGGTTTGGGAAATCTTTGGGAGCTGCTTGGATCCCAGGCGACCTCCACATATTGCAAGCCAACCTGCCAGCCCCACAAAAGGTAACTCTAGGGGAGGAGACATGAAGGGTATGAAAGACTGTAAGAAGGCCACCAGGGCTTGAATATGAAGAGTGAGGTAAGGGAGTATGGGACAGCAAAGATGTGATGTGTTGCCTTTGAGGAGTGAGGTTGTGGGTGTGCAGGTGGAGGTGGGGAGAACAATTGCTTCCCATAATAATTCAACACAACCTGTAGAAGGAAGTGAAACCAGACACTGTCTTGTGTGGCTGACCCCTGTTTATGGGGCTGTTGAGCCTCAAGAGAGCTAGGTCTAACAGTGTCTCCTCATTATAGGGGCTAGTGTTCCCCCATGGGACTTTAATGACAAATTCTCTTTTGTATCATCAATTTATTCATTCTTTCAAAGCTCTGTTCAGCATCCACCTTATAGCAGGTCCTGCCCTTGGTGCTGGAATGCAAAGTTGAATCAAACATACTTCCTTGACCATGAGGGACTGCAAGTTGAGTAGAGATAAGACATCATTGTTTTTTATTTGTTACGTAAACCTATAGTGAACTATTGTGTGTCAGGTACATATTAGAGAAAAGATTATCAAATTTTTCCTCAGAGAACTCAAAGTCTGAAGAAGACAGGGAAGTAAGCCTTCAATGACCCTCCCATTAGAGCTGAATTGGAGACATGGACAGAGTCCTGTGTGGGCCCCAAAGAGGGCTGGGTAACCATCTTAAACTGTTCCAGCTGCTACAACAAAAATGCCACAGAATGGGTGGCTTATAAATGCAGGAATTGATTTCTCACAGTTCTAGGGGCTGAGAAGTCCAAGATTAAGGTGCTAGCAGATTTGGTTCTGGTGAGAGCCCACTTTCTGATTCATGGATAGCCGTCTTATCACTGTGTCCTCACATGGTGCAAGGGGCCAGGGAGCTCCCTGAAGTCTCTTCTATAAGAGCATGAATCACATTCATGAGAGTCCTGTTCTCATGATCTAATCATGCAAACGACCCCCAAGGACTCCACCTTCCAATATCCTCACATGGTGGATTAGCTTCCAACACAGGACTTTGGGGGTGGGGACACCAACATTCAGTCGATGGCACTAACCTAGTCTGAAGCAGGGAGGCTAGGGCTCAGGGGACAGGTGATTAGTGGTGGTGTCACTGAGATGGGTTTGATACAGCAATTATATAGATTGTGATCACATTACCACTGATACTCTCTGACCTAGGAGTCACAAAATGAAGTATCTCATGGGGATGTTCAGTTATGTCAAAAGTGAAGTGGACCAGATGGATGGAGATTGTTGCCTACTAGAGGGGCCAACCCTGCCTAAAGGAGGTCCCAGTGCATATCTCTGACCACTGTTACCCTGAAGGGGCCAAGGATCTGGTGTCATGAGACCTTCTGATCTTTGAAGAGAAACTGGAAATCCAGATTACATAAATCCCCCTGATTAAATGTTGACAACTCTAGCAATTACACAGAATGTGAGACACTGATGGACCAACATGGTTGTTGTCAGAACAAATAGGCATTCTGGCCACAGCTGGTTGCAACCTTCAATGAGCTAGCAAATGACTCTGATCTTTCAGAGAAGTGAGTCACAGTCACAGATGTGGCTGAGAAGACAGAGACGGTGGGCTGACTACAGGCCCCTGAAGAAGAAACAGCAAGTCTAGACCAAACATGAGAGGGAAAGAAACACTCCCGAAAAGTGCAGCTGAGACATCCTGGGGAAGCAGATGCTGTTGACAATAGGGTGACAGAAAGAAGATAGGAGAACAAAGTGTCTAAAACAAAGTCATCAATTTTTCTCCCCGAAGTCAGGTCTCACTTGGGACATTTTGTTTCTAGACATCTCAAACTCCTCAAAGGGAGACAAGGGACATGGGGACATGGGGACAAGGATATCCTAACCCTTATGACTGCCATATGGTGTGATCCAGTTCCTGATACACAGTTGCTGACTTTTATTGGAACTGTGGACAAACTGTTGGTCAATTATTTCACAATTTTATCTTTTTATCATTTCATAACCATACCCATCAGTTGATTGCACAACCTAACCCCAGGATACAAGTCTCAGGACTTTCTATGTCAGAAAACTTAAAGACATGAGAAAGATAAGGATTTGCTACACAGCAGAACTACCCACGTCTGTAGGCTAGAGACTTTATTTTTCTATTTTTAAATAGCTTTGTATTTTGACATAAGAATTCCTGGATGCCCTATTCCTAATTCATCAATAGTTAATATTTTGCCTTATTTGTTCCATAATGTGCTGTCTCATCATAGACATGTAATCTATGTGTACACTATGTATAATATATAATTATATATATGTAAATAGATACATACTATTATTACCATTTGAGAGTAAGTTATACCCCTTTACCCCTAAATGTTTCAGTGTATTTCCTAAGAACATAGCCACAGTATCATTACCAAAATTAGGAATTTTATTATTGATACAATATTATTTTTTAATCCATAGTCTATATTCAACTTTCGTTAATTGTCCCAATAATGTCTTGTTTAGCTATTTTCCCTCTCTGGTCTGAGATCATGCATTGTATTTAGGTGTCATGTCTTTTTAGCGGAGGCTTTGTTTTTTTCCTTGCCTTTAACATATATCATTTAATACTCCTAAAAGCTATTCCAAATTACAAGTATTTTAATAGAATTTTCTAAGTACTAGAAAAGTAAAGTTTGTTAACTTTTTATGCTGAAATACAGGTCAGAACTGACATAAGGACTTGAAATTTGCTGAATAGCAAAGCTTTGTTAAGACCATCAGGGGAACTAGGTTGGTCAAAGGGGTTGAGATTCATTCTCCTGGGCACAAAGCCCTGTTAGCATAGAAAAATAGGATTTTCATCTGTTTTATTGGGCCACACATCTCTCTCTCCTTCATTGTTCTTAGGCTACAGATGAGGCCTCTGTGCTTCTCAAAGTACCTCTGGTGAAGGATCAGTTTTGTTTCTGTGGTTATCAGTGCTTTTCCCCATATTTCAAGGACTGATCCTGCTGTAAAAATACAATAAAAGTAAATAACTAGGAAAGGAAATAAAAACAGACTTACAAAATTCACATCTTCTTTTTGCATGATTTGATTCACCTGACAAACTTTCTCAAATTGCTACAAGTTTCTAAAGACCTACTCTGAATTTCTGAACCTATTTCACGCCACTGGTACTCGGACCACACTGAGTATCACTGGTCTATATTAAAGCATGCACCATATTTCTATTTTAAACATTTTATTTATTTATTTGTGAGAGAAAGAGCGAGCACAAGCAGGGGGGCCGAGGGAGAAGCAGGCTCTCTGCTGAGTGAGGAGCCCAATGTAGGACTCGATCCCAGGACCCTGAGATCATGACCTGAGCCAAAGGCGGATGCTTAACTGACTGAGCCACTCAGATGTCCCTATAGTTTTTTTTTTTAAGATTTTATTTATATATTTGAGAGAGAGTGAGAGAAAGAGAGACAAAGACAGAAAGAGACGAAGAGCATGAGCAGGGGGGAGGGGCAGAGGGACAGAGAGAAGCAGACTCCCCGCTGAGCAGGGAGCCCGATGAGGGACTCAATCCAGGACCCTGGGATCATTCCCTGAGCCAAAGGCAGACGCTTAACTGACTGAGCCACCCAGGCATCCCTAGCATGCACCATATTTAATTGTGTATGTGAACATCTTTCTCACTGGACAGGAGTCCCTATCCCTAGAGGGCAACAGACTTTTCGTGGTCATTTCATATCCCCCACAACCCGGAGCAGGAGGCTTTATATCCCAGCAAACTCTATGTGCACACTTGAACAGGAACTAAAAAATATAGCCAGAAGCCCAGCTTTGTAAAAATAACTCATGTTCTAAAGTCAGGCAATATGACTTTAGAGCCTCCATTACCGTCTAGCTCTGTGGCGAGTCATTTAACTCCTCCGTGCCTCAGTTTTCTCTTCCGTGAAATGTGGGTAACAACATGCAACTTGGATTGTGAGGCAGAAGTGACACACTGCTGATAAAGCAGTCAGCTCTACTACCACACAAAGGCAAGTACTCAAATCTCAGAAACAAACTGCAATCCATACTCCCTGGGCAAGCTTTTACTGTAAAGTGCCAGATAAAACACCTTGTAGGTTTCGTGGGCCTTAAGGGCTCCGTTTGGATGACTCCCCTCTGCCGGTATGCAAAAGCAGTTAAACACAAAACGTGGAGGATGGGAAGTGGCTGTGCTCGAATACAATTTTACTTGCGGACACTGACACTGGAATCTCATACTGTTTTCGAATGTCACAAAATATCATTCTTCTTTTGATTTTTCCCACCAACCATTTAAAAATACAAACATAATTCTTAACAAACAGGCCATACAAAAATAGGCAGCAGGCCAGATCTGGGCGGCTGGCCTTTGTCAACCCCTGTGCCTCAATTCAGTTAAGAATGCCTGCTGTATATTATCACCTTGGGCCTATAAGCTGGGAAAGTGGGAAAAACTGAATCTGCCATGTGCTAAGGATTTTTTTTTTTTTTAAAGATTTTATTTATTTATTTGAGAGAGAGAGAAAGAGAGACAGAGAGCATGAGAGGGGGTAGGGTCAGAGGGAGAAGCAGGCTCCCCGCTGAGCGGGGAGCCCGATGCGGGACTCGATCCCGGGACTCCAGGACCATGACCTGAGCCGAAGGCAGTCGCTTAACCAACTGAGCCACCCAGGCGCCCCAAGGATTTTTTAAAAAAAATTTTAACTTCATTTTGCAATAACTCAGACTTAGAAAAAAGTTGAAAAAACAATAAAAAGAATTCCTTGTTTGAGTCCCCAGATGTCAACATTTTATCATATTTGCTTTATTGTTCCACGTGTATGTATATACTCATTTTTCCTGAACTGTTTGAGAGTTGCAAAGGTGATGCCCTTTTGTTTCCTAAAAACAAAGACATCCTCTTATATAACCACAGTGTGAGTATCCAAATCAATAAATTAATACAAAACTATTATTTAATCTTCAGACTTTGTACCCTTATCGAACTCAAGAAATTAACTTACAGGCCTGATTCTGACTTCATCAACTGTCCTACTAACACTCTGTATGTGCCAAATGTCTTGTAGTCATCACCTCTGCTAACTTCCCCAACTACCCTGTGAGTTTGATATTATTTTACCAATGAAGTAAAATGATTTACCAATTTACCAATGAAGAATGGTACTATTTTACCAATGAAGGAACTGAAGCTCAGAGAAGTTAAGTAACTTGCCCACAGTCACATAGATACTAAGTGGCATAGTTGGAATTTTAATTCAGGTGTGTCAGCTTCCAAAGCCCTTGCTTTTCAGTACTGGACCCAGGTTGCAGGGTTTGAAAAGGACTTCACCATACAAGGAGAAGCAGTCGGTGTTTCAGGCATGAGAAGAACCTGAGAAGGGAGAGCCAGTGCCTATTTCTCAGTTTCTCAAGGAAATGCCCAGTGGGAAAAGAGAAAGGCATGAACAAATGGAATTTTAGCTATTTTGTTACACAATACAAAAGGTTTTTGAAACATTTTTAAAAGTAAACTATAACTTTTTAACTTATTTTAAAAATAGATACAGAAAGTAACACAAAACAAATACATGACTTTATGAGTTATATTATGGAGAAAACCCTTGTAACCACCCTTTAGTTCAAGAAACAAAACTCTCTTGCCTCCCAGCCCCCAAAAGCCCCTGCGTGGCCTGGGTCCCAATCTCAGCTCCTCACCCCCCTAAGTAACCACTATTCTTGACTTCTATAGTCATTTCTCCCAGCGTTTAAAAACCAAATTGAGGTTTTTTTAAGGATCCACAAGTTGTACAAACTAGTGTTAAAGAAAAAATTATTCTGACACTTGTTAAAATGGTAAGGAAGACTTCCTTCAAGATGTAATGTGGGGTAGCTGGTTGGCTCAGTAAGTGAAGCGTCTGCCTTGGCTCAGGTCATGATCTCTGGGTCTTGGGATCCGTGATGGAGCCACGTGTCAGGCTCCCTGTTCAGCGGGGAATCTGCTTCTCCTTCTGCCCCTCCCCTCACTCGTGCTCTCTCTCTCTCATAAATAAATAAAACCTTAAAAAAAAAAAAAAGATGTTGTAATAGGGGAGAGAGATAGGTTTCAATTCTTTCTTTCTATTTTTTAGGTTTCAATTCTAAGTAGAGCAAAAACAAAGACAGCTGGGGATTTATAGCTTACCAGCAGAGTGAGGGGGTTGTGGGTAGAAAATTACAACAGGGGATATCAGAAAATTCTTGCTAAGGGCAGGTCAAAGACTTAGAAGTCAAAGTCAGGGGATGAGGAACTTGATCAGGTATCAAGAGTCAGGGAATTTTCCCTAAACTGACTAAGCAGGATTCTTTGCTAAGACAAGGCAATGCAGGCCTGGCAAGGACAGGAGGAGCCTAACTAAAGTTTAGTTCAGGAGGGAATCTGTTAATAGCATAATTTAACCTTACATTTTATTTTTCAAAATAAGGAGTTAGCAAAATATAATATTTAAAAGAATTTTGTGCTGTCAATTATAACTAATAAAGCTGGAAAGAATTAAATATATGTATATATTTAAAAGTTTTATATATATACATACACACATATATATAGAAATGCAAACTAGAACAACCTTATGATCCAGCAACTGCACTACTAGGTATTCACTCAAGAATGCATGAACACTGATTCAAAGGGATACATGCACCCCTATGTTTATAACTGCATCATTTACAATGGCCAAGATATGGAAACAGCCCAAGTGTCCATCGATTGATAGATAAAGAAGATGTGGTGTATATATATAATGGAATATTATTCAGCCATAATAAAGAATGAAATCTTGCCATTTGCAACGACATGGATAGAGCTAGAGAGTACAGTGCTAAGCAAAATAAGTCAGTCAGAAAGACAAATACTGTATGATTTCACTCATATGTGGAATTTAAGAAACAAAACAAACAAGCAAAGGGAAAAAAATAAGAGAGACAAAGCAAGAAACAGACTCTTAATTCTAGAGAACAATTTGATGGTTACCAGAGCAGAGGGGGTGCGGGGGTAGGTTAACTAGGTGATGGGGAGTAGGAGCTCACTCATAGTGATGAGCACAGGGTGATGTATGGAAGTGTTGAATCACTATACTGTACACCCAAACTAATATAACACTATGTTAACTAACTGGAATTAAAATTAAAACTTTAAATAAATAAATAAACTAAAGGAAAGAAAATAGAAGCGATTTCCCTCTGAAACTCAGTTTCCATTAAAGGTGAGACTCTTGCAGTGTCAGTGAAGGGAAGTGGGATTTTCAGAGCTCCTGGGGAACCAGCCGGGAAAAGATTCTGTTAACTGAGGCTGCAGAGACTTTTTCTTTCCAAGTGTAAAAAGATATAATGCTATTTCACACCCATTTGACAGATTCCCTGCATTGCAAGGATGCTGGGAGACTCATGTGCAAAGTTGAAAGGTGGGAGGTGTTGCTTCTCTTACCTCTCAAAACCCAACCATGAAGTAGAAATTCTGCAAACCCAGGTGCTTTGCGGGTTGGTATTCAAATTTTGTCACGGTTGAACCATACCTCTAAAACTAGTAACCTAGCACAGTGGTTCTCAAATTCTCACTGGAATAACCTGGAACATTTGTAAAAATGCAGATTTCTGTACCCCATTCCTAGAGTTTCTGATTGAGTGTTTCTGGGTGACGCCCTGGAACTTTCATTTCTGACAAGTACCAGGTATACAGTTGGTCCAGGGGCCACACTTTGCGGACCCCTGGATTAGTCTTGCGGAGAGCCCCGGACGCAGGGCTAGCATTCTATCTCCTCCGCTTAGGTGTATCTGGTCTCAACTTCCCCTTCTGTCCTCTCAAGGCAAGGGAGCAAGGAGACTCTTGTTAAAGTCCAGCCCCGGGGCGCGTTATCAAGCTGCTGACAGTCAGGCCTCCTGATTGCCTGTCCAAAGGGTCCCTCCCCGCGGCAGCTGCCAGCAAAATCCAGATAACACTAGCCCGGAGTCACGCGACCGCCCGCGGCCCCCGGGTTCGCCCAGGCCCCTCCCTGCCCCCGCCCACGGATCCGCAGTCGCGGGGCGGAGCGAGGGGCGGAGCAGGCGTGGGGCCGGTAGCAGGGCCGGTAAGGGGCGGTGCCAGGCCACGGGTCCTCAGTCAAGTGACGCGGAGCGGCTGGCCCGTGCGCCGACTGCGGAGCAGAGAGGCTGGAGAATGGACTTGCGGGGGGTGGTTCGCATTCTCTCTCTACTGCTGGTGCCGCTGCTGCTGGGTTCTGCGCGCGGCTTGCGCGTAAGTCCACAGGACCTCGCGCGGGGGCACACTGATAGGGGGCAGGCTGGCGGGGGACCGGGCAGGGGCTGCGGCCTCCCGGGGGCCCTGCAGGGCGTGGGCCTGGGACCCCGGAGCGCGCCCCGGCAGGCAGGCAGCTGGAGGAGCGCAGGCAGTGGACCGGCCCTCCCGTCGGGGGCGGGCCGGGCGGGGCGCGCGTCCTTCCCGGTAAGCTCTGTCGCTCGCGTGCTCAGCCCCGATCGCCCCTTTCGCTTGGACCCACTTCCCCGTTGGTGCAAGGACGGGGCGAGATAAGGTGCGCCCAAACCTTTCCAGCTTTGCAGTTTTCCGGGAGAGGGATTCCAAGGAGCGCTCGGCATTGGAGGGCGCCTTGGTCTGTGGCTTGAGGCGCCCTCCCTTGACCAGTTCGGGTGCTGCGGAGCGCTCCGGAAGGAGAAAAATGGGGTCAGATGAGGCCCCCGCGATGGGAACGTTGGATTGATTCCTTCGAGGTGTTCTCTTTTCAGACATCTCGTCCCCTTCTCGCCACTCTTTGATGCCTACTTTTTTGGCTTGGATTTTCCCGATCTTCAGGGTTTGGCGGTGCAGGCCAAGGGTGGGCAAGAGATAGGCTGCAGGTGGCAGCCAGCGTTGCTGGAGGGGGGTCCGGCGGAGCAAGTAGGTGAGGTGGTGGGGGAGTGCAAAATTGGCGGGAGAAGGACAGTCTCAGTTAACTAGTCAGAGCTAAAGCATGGGCCCGACGGGCCTCCAGACCGCTGCCTGGGGAGGTCAGCATCACAGTCGTGGACAGATGGGGGGGGGGCAGTAATTGAAATGGGCATCTGCCCCTCTGCACGTTTAGCGAACCGACTGTGGTTCCCCCAAAGTTTGGGTGGGCTGATGCTAGGGCGTGTTTTCAGTAGAAGGAGGGGAAATTTGGGCCCGTTTACTTGTAAATTGCATCCCTTGATAAAAGGCTTTCAACGAGTGCTTAGAGAAAAGTCATGGATTTATCTAGAATCAAAGTTGAAAATTTTAAGTAGTTGAAAAACAGCTGCTGAAAATAGCTTAATTTGGGGTTCTAGGGAAAGGTCATCTCAAATTGAGTGTTTGCTAACTTCTGTCTGCCTCCGTTTCTGGTTTCACTGCCCCATTTTGTGTGTGTGTGTGTGTGTGTGTGCGCGCGCGCGCGCGCGCGCGCGCGCCCTCGGGGTGAGAGCTACCCAGCTGTGAGAACCACTGGCCAGGGTGGAGTTGGGGAACTGTTGCAGGGAACAGTGGCAGAGAAAATGGGGGGTGGTGGCAGATCCAATATCTGGGAGGGTTGTGGGAGGAGAGAGATCAGGGTTTATGAATGGGGAGCTGGTGGGAAGGGCAGCCCCCTGGAAAACGGTTGTGCAGCATCATCCAGCAGGGGGGTGCCCAGAGCCTACACAGGGAGGCCGGCTTCACCCCAGGAATTCTTATGTCAGGTGTCTAGGTGTCCTTCCTGGGCCCAGAGCTTCGGAAAGATACCAGCAAACTAGCTTTCCACGATTTCCTTGTTTACACGTATATAGAACAGCGGTTCTCACACTTTAACTGTCCTAGAAATTAAAATAGAAAAATTTAAAATATTTATTATTTTATTTAAGAAATAATAAATCATTATATGTTAACAAACTATATCTTTTGAAAAATAACAGTATTTCTCCCCAAACTTGAGGGGGAAGAGTGGCACTGTTTTACATTTTTGCAAACCTCTTTCGCACCTGTCCTGATAGATGATAGCCGGGAACAGTCAGTCTTGCCACATCACATGTCACTGAGCCTCTGGAAAGCCCCACTCTACACTCATGAGAGAATGAGAGTGCAAAAGACAGTTATAGCTTAGTATTATTATGAACATAATTTTGAGTAAATGTACCTCCTGAAAGGGTCTCCCCGGACCACACTTTGAGAACCGCTAATTTAGAATAACGTTTTTCTTATTATAAAAAAAAAGTCAATATGCTCTGTGGAAAAACTTTTTTAAACATTCAGAAAACTATCAGTAGGAAAAAGAAAACTGCCCACCACGTGACAATCCACTCTGTTTGTATTTTAATAATAAAGTGTAGCAACTGACTGGCATTTGAGTGGCTTGGATTCAAGGAGGGTTGGGTAGATATGAGTGGCCTTCAGGTTTTGAATGGGGACAAGGAAGCTCTAATATCCCACAAAGCTGACGCCGGTTCCTGGTTGCAGGCGGAGCTGACCTGGAAACCTCTGCTTGGCCACTGTCCTTTCTAAGGAACTCGCCTTCCTGAGCCCGCCCGCACAGAACTGGCAGGGGACCCTTTTAGGAGCAGAGAACATGGCGATCTTCAGGCAGCTGTCCCTGGGTGCAAAGGCTGCCCTGGCTGCCGGCACTGTCTTCGTGTCCATGATTGTGTCCCGCTCCTATCTGGCGGGGAGCCTCGAGCTCAGGGCCTGGCGTTGGCTGTTGCGCCTGCAGCTCGCCCTGTTTGCCAACTCGCTCATGCTCATTGGCTCCCTCTACATCTGGCGTAGCACAGTCAGCAACCTCAGCCACTCTCCAGCCGCAGAGTCCACCTGTTTTCAGCTTTGGAAGATGGCTGTTGTGGCATTTCTGGCCCTGGCCCATTCCAGTTTCTTCACCATGCTCTTTTTAGTGGCCGAGGAGCCCTATCTCTTCTCCGTGGCGGCCTACTCCTGCCTCGGGGCATACATCATCATGCTCTTCTTCCTGTGTACCCTCAGTGGCATGGAGCAGGCCTCCCAGCTCTTGGCCTGGCGCGGTGGTCGGGCCGTGGGCAGCCTTGACAAGACAAGGAAGCTGGCCGTCAGGCCGGCCCTGGCAGTGACAGTGACCGCCGTGCTCAGCGTGCTTGGGCTGCTGAACGCCGCCCAGCCCCCAGCTGTGAAAACCGTGGAGGTGCCCATCCAGCAGCTGCCTCCCTCGATGGACAGCCTCAAGATTGTGCTCCTCTCAGACATTCACTTGGGCCCCACAGTGGGCAGGACCAAGATGGAGATGTTCGTGAGGATGGTGAACATGCTGGAACCAGACATCACAGTGATCGTGGGTGACCTCTGTGACGCCGAAGCCTCCATCCTCCGCACAGCTGTGGCTCCTTTGGGCCAGCTCCACTCACGCCTCGGCACCTACTTCGTCACGGGGAATCACGAATACTACACGTCGGACGTCAGCAACTGGTTTGCGCTGCTGGGATCCCTGAACGTCAAGCCCCTTCACAATGAGAACGTGAAGATTTCCGCCGCGGGGGCCCAGCACGGGGGTGGAGAGGAGGAGGACTGGATCTGCTTGGCTGGGGTGGACGATATCGAAGCAGACATCCTGCACTACTCCGGCCACGGCATGGATCTCGTCAAGGCCCTGGGGGGCTGCAGCCCAGACCACACCACCATCTTGCTAGCTCACCAGCCACTGGCTGCCAAGAGAGCCCTGCAGGCTCGGCCAGATATTAACCTGATTCTTTCTGGGCACACGCATGCTGGGCAAATCTTCCCCTTGAACGTGGCAGCCTATCTCTTGAACCCCTTCTTTGCTGGCCTCTACCAAGTGGCCCAGACTACATTTGTATATGTCAGCCCAGGCACAGCCTACTATGGGATACCCATGAGGTTGGGTAGCAGGGCGGAGATTACGGAGCTCATCCTGCAGCGGGCTCCCTGAACCTGGCCCTGCCTCGTACGCCTCTTCAGCGCCCTTGCCCTTCACCAGCCATCCCTCCTTAGAGCGGGTTGCCTGCTTTGCCCCCTTCAGCCTCTCCTGCCCAGCCCTGCCAATACACGCTTGGTCTCGGGCCTGGCTTGAACAGTGATTTGTGCTGGGGCTGCCTGGCCAGTCCAGGCTGGTTCACTCTGTAGATGGCCAGTTACTTTTTTATATGTATCTGTGAGGCCATTCAAGTCACATATGTAAGAACGAGCATCTGTTTTCCAGGTGATGTGGAGTAAGCTCTCTTCCTCTGCAGAGCTCACAAGGCTGAACTGAAACATGCGGTTGCTTGAAAGGATACCTCTAGAAAGCAGAACAGAGGAACACTGGCGTTTTTAAACCCTCTTTAGGACTTAGGCAGTTCCCAGGATCATTGATCCAGAGCTTTCTGGGGAAGGGGCAGTGTTGCTAGGTGATCTGGGAGGACAGGCAAGAGGGAAGCCGCTCTGGCTGCTGGAGAGGAATGTTTCCTTTTCCCTCGTGGTTCTGTCAGAGTCACCTTTATTGAGGGCATCAGGCAAACCCGCGGGGGCACAGGGCTCGGGCTATTCTGGGCCTCCAGTGCTGCTATTTTATTGCCCGTACTCCTGGGCCTTGGGGATTGGGGGTGGGGGTGGGGGGTTGGAAAGAAACATGAGCACAGTGGTAGGCATTGGTAATAGTATTGCTGCTTAGGAATTCAGAGGGGGTTTGCCTCCCTGGTCTCCTTTTATCGAACACTTGGGTGAAGTAATTAGGGATAAGCTGCTTTTTCCTCCTCGAAGGTGAGCAAACGGAGGCAGAGAGAAGCAGGATGCTGGCAACATGACAGGGTATGTAGGAGACCCTTGGCCGGAAGCCAGGTCTTCTGCCTCCCTGTCCACGGTCCGATGCTTAAGGAGCAGGATCTGTGACAAGTGAGGGCAGGACTCAAGCACATGCAACTGTGTAAAGAGAATGAACAAGGCTCTAGAACCTGATGGTCTCTCAGGGCTGGAAGGGGGTTGGCTTGTTTCAGCGTAGGATGTCTGTAACGTTGGAAGAAGAGTCAAGAAAGTGGACTCCCCCCACCGCCCAGGTTTGGGTGTGTGTTTTGTGAGAAATGGGTTCACTCTCTACCAGGGGAAGCTGAGGTTTCATGGGGAAGTGGCAGGACTTTGTGCTCTGGCAGGGCAGCGAGACCTTCCTTCCCTCCCTCCCCCTGGGCCCTGGCTGTGGAATGCCAGGACTGTCTTCCCTGCTGGGTGACTTCCACGCCAACACCTTCCTCTCCATCCCTCACCCCGTCCTGACCCCATCAGCATTGTCCTAGGGCTCTGGCCATAGAACCATAGCGCCATGCTGCTGGGCTCTGGACCCTCTGGAGTGACCCCACCCTGCTGGCCAAGCCTCTTGTGCCAGAGGCAAGAGACCCTTCAGCCCTGAGGTAGCAGTCAATAAGCTCTCCTGTTGGAAAAGGCCTCACTGAGAAACCCGGGGACCTCGGCTCAGCATTGACTTATTTGTAATTGGGAGTCTTTCTCCCAACGGGGAACAAAAACACCACTCTGCCTGGAGAAGCTCGCCCTGCTGCTCATTGGTCAGGCAGCATCTGGCAAATGACTTGCCCTCACTGAGCCTCAGTTTCCCTCACCCTAAAATGAGGATAATTCTCTCTACCTCAAGATTGTTTTGTGGGGCTGGTATTAAGACGTGGAGTAAGGTACACGTGGCCCATGTTGGTGGTGGTAATATTTAAACATCACATGGGGCACGCTAGGGAGCTGTGTTGGGCACAGGTGCCCAGAGAATTTATGGAGTGGCCAAACCTGGGGAGTGTGAGTGGGTAGCATGCTGCCTGTGGCCAGGGTCCGGTGATCTGTCAAAGCAGCAACTACTGGGGGTCCGCTTCCCTTGGCCTGTGCACACTGGGTCTGGCCGCAGGGAGTTTCTTCATTTTCCTCCTGTCTTCCTGGTGTATAACGGAATCCTAGGACATCGTGGAGACCCCCTTTCTTGTTTGCAGGAAGTCAAGATACTGACAGCGAGCCTTCCAGGCAAATTTAAAATCTGTCTTTGAGTTGAGATGTCAGTGGTTTCCTTATTTTGTATCCCCTTGTGCTCAATCGTCCTTGCAGCCATGAGTATTTGGAGAACAAACTTACTCAGAACTGAGGAAGGGACCCTGCCCTTTCTTTGAATACATCTTGCAGATGGTGGGATTACAGAGAGGTGAAGTGCTTCACCCGGGGCTGCCGCCCAGCTCCCACAGTACGCTCCTCGCTGGCCACCCTCCCGGCCTCAGGGTGACTGCTCTTCCAAACCCTCTCTGTTCCGTGGGACCTGACCCCATTTTCTGGATCATTCCAGTTGACTTTCTTGTTCCCTTTTGTTTAGATCTCACCAGACTCTGCTAGTTGATGCCATTTGTCGTCCAGCCTTAAGTGCAGCTGCTGGTGGTTGACTTGCCTACCTTTTTGGATCTTTTTTCATCAGTGTTCTGAGCTTCATGAAATTAGCTTCCTTCCTTATTTTTTATCTTGCATCTTTGTCTCTTCTTTCTCCTGAAGGCTGTCATTTTGCGGGCTTGTGTACCCTTCAACCTTGTTCTGAAGTCCTTGCTTGACTGATTTCTTTCTACTCCTGGAAGTAAGACAGGGCCATCCTGTGTGTCTCGGGAATACTGAGCAGCAACTTCCCGTGCGTGGTTTATATCCCATGATGAGGTGCAATTGTTCCCAGCAGAAATCCCTCCATTACTGTGCAGATGTGGCTCTGGCAGGCTGCTCTCTACGCTACCCTTTGCACCTGTTCCCTGTTCCCCACTCACTTACCTTCTTTGTTTTGTTCGTTTATGGCTGGGGGAGGTGGTGAAGAACATTTACTTGAAGCTTGAAAATTCTTTCAATTTCCTTTCTGTTTCTTTCTTTCTTTTTTTTAATTTGTTAAACACAAGTTAAATGAAATGTAATGCTTTTTAAAAATTAACAATAGGGCGCCTGGGTGGCTCAGTCGTTAAGCGTCTGCCTTCGGCTCAGGTCATGATCCCAGGGTCCTGGGATCAAGCCCCACATTGGGCTCCCTGCACTGCGGGGAAGCCTGCTTCTGCCTCTCCTACTCCCCCTGCTTGTGTTCCCTCTCTCGCTATGTCTCTCTCTGTCAGATAAATAAATAAAATCTTAAAAAAAATAAAATAAAAATAAAAAATAAATAAAAATTAACAATAGCATGTGAAATATGCTGTTGTTATAAAATCTCAATAAATTAATGCTGTGTCATCCTTTCCAAACATCCAGCCATCCTTTTCTCACCCTTATTTTATTTTGTTTTAAACTTTTTATTGTGAAAAAGTAAAAATATTCACAAAGCAGAGAGAATAGTATACTGAATCCCCAGGTTCATCATGCAGCTTCAGTAATTATGACTATTTCACTGTACTTTCTCATGTACCACTGCCTGGTACTCTTTTTTCTTTTTTGGCTGGAATATGTTAAAGCAAATCTTAGAAAACATAACTTCAGAGGCGCCTGGGTGGCTCAGTCAGTTGAGCATCAGATTCTTGATTTCGGCTCAGATCATGATCTCAGGGTCCTGAGATCGAGCCCCATGTCAGGCTCTGCGCTCATGCTTGAGATTCTCTCTCCCTCTCCTTCTGCCCCTCCCCCCCCATGCTCACTCTCTCTTTCAAATAAATAAATAAATTTTTCTTTAAAAAAGGAAAACATAACTTCACCCAAATATACTTTTTAAAAAAGCACATCCATGTCATTGTATCCAATAAAGGTAATTCTTTAACATCATTTAATACCTAGTTAGGAGATCTGGGGCTGGAAGCCAGGTCTTCTACCTCTTAATAAAAGTGTGTTTTTCTGCTGTTTCAGG
>NC_138369.1:53419074-53496407 GCF_054177405.1 Leptonychotes weddellii
CCCCCCCCAGCTGGCAACCACCATTCTACTTTCTGTTTCTATGAATTTGACTGCTCTGGGTACTTCATATAAGTGGAATCAAACATTATTTGTCTTTTTGTGACTAGCTTATTTCACTTTGCATCACGTCCTCGATGTTCAACCATGTTGTAATATGCGACAAGACTTCCTTTTTAAGGCTAATGTTCCATTGTATGTATAGCCTACATTTTGTTCCATTCATCCATCAGTGGACATTTAGGGTGTTTCCACCTATTGTCTATTGTGAATAGTGCTGCTACGAACATGGGTGTGTATATATCTCTTCAAGGCCCTGATTTCTATTCTTTTGGGTACATACACAGAAATGGGATTGTTGGAGTGTATGTTAGTTCCATTTTTCCTTTTTTGCAGAACCTCCTCACTATTTTCCATACCAGTTGCACCATTTTACACTCCCATCAGTGCATAAGAGCTCCAGTTTCTCTACATTCCCACCAAAACTTCTTTTTTTTTTTTTGATAATGTGGTTTTGATTTGCATTTCTCTGATGATTAGTGATATTGAGCATCTTTTCCTATGCTTATTAGCTATTAGTCTATCATCTTTGGAGAAATGTCCATTCAGGTCTTTTGCCTATTTTAAAAATCAGGTTATTTGATTTTTGTTGTTACCGAGTTATAGGAGGTCTTTATATATTCTGGATATTAACCCCTTACCAGATATATGATTTGCAAATATTTTCTCTCATTCCAAAATTGACTTTTCACTCTATTGATTGTGTCCCTTGATGTGCAAAAGTTTTTAAGTTTGATGTCTTATTTGTCTGTTTTCATTTTTTTGCCTGTGCTTTGCTGTCATATCCAAAAAAAAAATGACTAAGTTCAGTGTTAAAGCTTTTCCCCTTTGTTTCCTTCTAAGAGTTTTATAGTATTGGGTCTTATGTTTAGGTCTTTGATCCATTTTGAGTTACTTTTTATATACGGTGTAAGGTAAGGGTCCAGCTTTATTCTTTTGCATGTGGATATCCAGTTTTTCCAACATCATTTCTTGAGGAGACTCTCCATTCCCTGTTGAGTTGTCCGAGAGTCCTTGTTGAAGACCATTTGAGCATAAATATGAGGGTTTATCTCTGGCCTCTCTACTATATTCCATTGGTCTATTTGTCTGTTTTTGTTTTTAAAGATTTTATTTATTTATTTGAGAGAGAGAGAGAGAGAAAGAGCATGAGCAGGGTGGGGGAAGGGCAGAGGAAGAGGGAGAAGCAGACTCCTTGCTGAGCACGGAGCCCAACACAGGGCTCAGTCCCAGGACTCGAGATCATGACCTGAGCCAAACGCAGATGCTTAACTGACTGAGCCACCTAGGCACCCCTATTTGTCTGTTTTTATACCAATACTGCACTGTTTTGATTACTGTAGCTTTGTAATATTTTTGGAATCAGGAAGTGTGAGTCTTCCAACTTTGTTCTTTTTCAAAATTGTTTGGGCTACTTGGGGTTCCTTGAAATTCCATATGAATTTTTCTATTTCTGCAAAAAAATGCAGTGGACTGTTGATAGAGATTGCATTGAATCTATAGGTCACATTGGGTAGAATGGATATCTTAATACTCAGTCTTCTAATCTATGAACACAGGATCTCTTTCCATTTATCTCTTTCAGCAGTGTTTTGTAGTTTTCAGTGTATGAGTCTCACCTCCTTGATTAGGTTTATTAAGCATTTTATTCTTTTTGATGCTATTGTAAATGCAGCTGATTTTTATTTGTTGATTTTGTATTCTGCAGTTTTGCTGAATTTGTTTATTAGTCATAACAATTTTTTTTTTGGTATATGGAATCTTTTCTTTTTCTTGCCTTGTTGCTCTGGCTAAGACTTCCAATACTCCGTTGAATAGAAGTGGTAAGAGCAGGCATTCTTGCCTTGTTTCTGATCATAGAGGAAAAGCTTGTGGTCTTTCATCATTGAATATGATGTTAACTGGACTTTCATATATGGCCTTTTTTATGTTGAGGTGATTTCCTTCTACTCCTAGTTTGTTGAGTGTTTTGTCATTGAAATGGCGTTGAATCTTGTCAAATCTGTTTCTGCCTCAATTAAGATGATCATGTGTTTTTTGTCCTTTATTCTGTTAACATGGTGTATTACATTGATTGATTTTCATATGTTGAACCATACTTGTGTTACAGGAATAAATCTCTCTTGGTCATGTGGTGCAGTCCCTTTAATGTGTTGTTGAATTCAGTTTGCTGGTACTTTGTTGAGGATATTTGCATCAATATTTATCAGAAATATTGGTCTCTAGTTTTCTTGTTATGTCTTGTCTTGCTTAGGTATTAAGGTAGTGTTAGCCTTATAGAATGAGTTTAGAAGCCTTTCTCCTCTTTGATTTTTTGGAAAGGTTTCAAGAAAATTGGTGTTAATTCTTCTTTAAATGTTTGGTAGAATTCTCTAGTGAAGCCATCTGGTCCTGGGTTTTTCTTTGTGATTTTCAGTTACTGATTCAATTTTCTTTCCAGTTATTGGTCTCCTCGGATTTTCTATTTCTTCCTGATTCAGTCTTGGTAGGTTGTATGTTTCTAGGAATTTTTTCATTTGTTCTAGATTACCCAATTTGTTGGCATACACTTGTTCATAGTAGTATCTTATAATCTTGTTTATTTCTGTGGCATCAGTTGTAATATCTCCTCTTTCATTTCTGATTTTAGTTGAGTCTTCTCTCTTTCTTAGTTCATCTAGCTAAAGATTTGTCGATTTTGTTGATCTTTAAAAAAAAAAAACAACTCTCAGTTTCATTGATTTTTTTCCTTATTTTTGTTTGTTTGTTTGTTCTGTCTTTCATTTATCTCTGCTCTGATTTTTATTATTTCCTTCTTTCTGCTAGCTTTGGGTTTAGTTTGTTCTTTGGTTTCTTTTTCTTTTTTTTTTTTTTTTAAGATTTTATTCATTTGACAGAGAGAGACACAGCAAGAGAGGGAACACAAGCAGGGGGAGTGGGAGTGGGAGAGGGAGAAGCAGGCTTCCCGCTGAGCAGGGAGCCCAGTGTGGGACTCGATCCCAGGACCCTGGGACCATGGCCTGAGCCAAAGGCAGACGCTTAATGACTGAGCCACCCAGGTGTCCTGTTCTTTGGTTACTTGAGGAATTATGTCTCTTTATAGTTCTTTTGTTTGAATCAGGACCTAAAAATAAGACCCATATACTGTATTTGATATATTTCTTAAATCTAACTCTATAAAACATCCTCCCCTCTTTATGTCATTTATTTGTTTAAGTTATCTGGATATTATCTTAGTATTTCCTACATTTTGGAATTGTAGTGATTAATGTGTTGTACTATCCCTCATATTGTCTGTGAACTGGTAGAGCTAGAGATCTATAAAAGTTGCAGTTAGAGGCTGGATAGATTCAGGTTCAACTTTTTTTCTTTTTTGGGCAGGACGACTTCATTGCTTTCAGTGAAACCCATTGGTCCAGTGTTGTCAACTTGATCCCTCCACTGGAAAGTTCCTCATCATCTTTTCATCTAATGTTTCAGCAGTCATTGATGACTATTGCCTGACTATTCCACTAGGGATTCCAAAGTTGTGATTTTTTTTTTTTAAAGTTTGCTACACTCATTATAGAATTTAGTGAGCCAGAGTACTAAGAAGGCTTTCCAGGAATAGTTGATTACTTAACTTTTATATATTCAGGAGACAATGGAAACTTCTTTTACCTCTCTTCTGAATTCTGAAAGAGTTTTTGGAGCACTCAGAAATATAATCCTGCCATCAGCCCCCAAAATGGTGATTTTTAATTTCATCATCTGTGGTTCTTCTAAAAAGAACTCTCCTCATCAGTTGGTTACTCTGAAAAAGGCTGTAACAGAGGCAAGAGAGATGCTAGACTCTTCCCCTTTATTCATCAATTGTCAGAATAAAGAGTTGATGCCCCAGCAAACTCCAAGGATGTTCAATAATCTCTTCTTTGGGGTGGGAGGGAATATCATGAATTTGGCTGTTTTCATATATCTGATGTGTTTCAATCCATTGAAGTGATAAATCTTTTTTTTTAGATTTATTTATTTATTTATTTGAGAGAGAGAGAGAGAGAGAGAACAGAGGGAGAGTGAGAGGGAGAAGGAGAAGCAGACACCCCAGTGAGCAGGGAGCCTGATGCCAGGCTTGATCCAAGGACCCTGAGATCATGACCTGAACTGAAGGCAGACGCTTAACTGACTGAGCCACCCAGGCACCCCTGAGTGATAAATCTTTTGCTGCTCAAAATCTCCCACCTTTGGCCAGTTGGAGCGAAATTGCTTCTGTATCATACCGTAATGGTTTTTGATAGTTTTAGGCTTATTTTGTATGTATTCTGTCCTAGACTTGGACTAAGTAATTTCTTGAAGGAGCTCTGGTTCCTTTGAGTGGGAAATATTTAAAGGCCATAATTTAAGTGCTAGAGGAGCTAAGTGTTACTAGCTAGTGTTGTTTCTAAGCTGTTTCAGTGGCTGTTGCTAGGAAATAAATATTTTTTAGAAAGAAAAAAATTATAAGTTATATTAGTATTTCCAATTTAAATGGCAAATTATGAGCTTTTTAAAAAACAAGCTTTATTTTTTAGAGCAGTTTTAGTTTCACAGCAAAATTGAATGGAAGGTACAGAGATTTCTCACAGAACCCAGATTACAGGGTTTTTACTTAACTTTCTCAGATTTTATGTTTGTTTCTGTTTTACACTGAAAATTTTGGTTCCTAACAGCCAATGTAATTACTTATTTACTTTATCCTACTTAACATATATTATGGATTCAAAATAGCAATGAAATATTATTGCTAGGATGAAATCTACTGGATGCAGTTTTGTTTGTTCATTTGTTTTACCTGAATGCAGTTTAAGATATATTTTTATATCTTAACCTTAGGCTAAATACCATCAAAATACTATTTCAAATTCACTTGAAATGATTCTTTTCTCTGTGGAAAGAAAGTTAGGTCTGATTTTAACTTTTAAGAACTGTTTTATAATTTTAAAACTTATTTTTATTTTTTTAAGGCTATGTACTTATTTTTCTCTGAGCTGAGGAGGCAGAATTAAATCTATAACTGCCTGTGAGTCCTGGAGGATTGGGAGCTGGTCCCAAGCTGTGTTCATTTCTCCTCCATTCTGCCATTTTCCTCCCGCTTCCGTTGTAATTTATGCTCCGTTGTAATTTACGCTCTTCATCCACCGTCTTTTTGGAATGCTGGACAAAAATCTTTTTGGAACAAGACAGGCATAAATAAATAACAACATTGATAAAAATAGAATGCATAAGCCATAGCAGGTCATCCACAACTTCCTCCCCATCCGTATTGATCATCACCCTTCCCTGTGGCTGTTTTGCTTCTTCAGCCTGTCTGGTGTCTGGTGCTTCCCTGACACTGGATGTTTGAAAGGCTCTTAGCTCTGGCACAAAGTTTGTTGTATAGTCATCTGAAATACCCCTCTGTCTTTCTATTCTGTGAGCTGAGGGATCTGGGAAGCCCATGTGTATAAACACCCTTCCATCCCTATCTTCTCCACTCCCCTCAATCCCTTGTCCCTCAACCGGAGGGTACTAGCAGCCTAGGAGGGTGGGTCTCTGCCACTCTGGAGCTGAGCAGCTCATGTCAGGAATTCTCCAGGCTCTTGGGCCTCTGGGGTGAGTGAAAAGGCATACAGGGTGCTGGGGATGCAGATCCAGTGAATAGGTGCTTTACTAGAGTCCTACTGAAGGGCTTGAAGATGTATTGTCTTCATATGGTCAGCATGACCCATAACTTGTGATGTCACTGAGCTCCTTTTATTTCTTTGTTCTGGTTGAGGAATGTGCATAAAGTAATGCTAATATAATGATTTTTAGTCCTGAGTATTAGGAAACCTGGGGAATGTTCACCTTACTTGGTGACATAAGTATTCGTATTATGTTTAGTTTTCTTAAAGAAATGCTTATTTACCACTGAAATAATCTACACAAAATAAATATCTTTAAAAATGTTCTGTAGGACAGTATTAGGTCTCTGCTGTGTAATTGGTTCAAGGGTATTTTGTTTGTGCTGCTGTCTTTTTTCTCCAGTATTATATGCATTATGTACACAGGGGTCTTGGGAAGGTGTGTGCCTTGCCTTGCCTGCAATTGCTTTTTCTTTTATAAGTTTCTGTGCATATTGTAATGCATTGTAAACACTGATGCTACCACAGCCCTGCATGTGTGAAATAAAACCATGGCTCTTCAGTGTTCCGTTCCTGTGCCAATTAATTTAGAAGGCGTGGAATCTGCCCACGGGTCAAATTTTATGTTGTTTGTATTTTGGGGGAATAAGCTCTGAAGACAGTTTCCCTCTTGCCTTGTCCCCTGACATTTCTCAGTTGCCTTACTTCTGTCAGAGGTACCACAGCTCAGACATACTAAGGACGCTGGCCCTTTAAGCTGGATCCTCTCAGGTCCTTCAGTGTTGAGAGGGGTCACTTTGGAGCCACGAGGCGGATTTTCCCTCTTGACCTTGGCCATGACAGCCACCATTTGGAAGCTGTCTCTTAGGTGATGCTGCTTCTGTGGCTGTCCCTATCACTCCACTCTGTGCTGCTTTTCTAAGCCTCAGTTTCAGAAACTTGTCACTGCTCCCTGGATCCAAATAACATGATGCTGTTTATCTGTCAGACCAGCATGACAGCCCATGGGATGTGCTGATGACCAGGGTGTCTCACGGGAGAGAGTGGGGCAGTCAGGGGGGCCCTGGGACAAGAGAATGTGTACTGCTCTCCTGCCCACTTACAAACAAACTGCTTTTGATCCTTTCTACTGATGGTTTTGAAAAGAATAGAACATTAGCCACAGACCAAGCGCCAGGGCTGCGTTGACTCTCCAGTAATAATACTACACCCACACGGCAGGTGCCGCCTAGCTCAGTTTGTAGCCCACCATCCTGCACTGTGATCTGTCTGCTTTTTGCAGGGGCGCACATGTGACAGGAATAGGGATATGATGAGAATGTTTTGTGAGACTTTGTGGAGCGGATATGAGGATCTGCCATCCCAGGAGGAATTGTGGGCTTGCCTCAGATTTATCTTGGATCGAGGTGGGGAGTGGGCACTTCCACGATTTCCACTTGGCTCTTCCCTCCATAATGCCTCTGACTTGCGGTGTGGGTTCGGGGGCTCTTAAGTAAAACCATCCGAATTCGTGCTCAGGACCAGGGAAATCACCATAGGATAGGCCCTCTGACTTGTTGGACCCATGTAGAGAAGGACTTGGGCCGTGGTTCCCTTTCTCCCCGGTCTTCTAAAGAGTGGTAAATGCCATTACATTTCAGAATACCCTGGTATGTCAGCTCAGGTGGATCCAACCGTCCCCAGAGGGTCTGGGGGACCATGTTCCCCAGGTACCCGAGTTCTGTTGGGGAAGGATTAGGGGACTATTCATTGTGTGTACTGGAGTGGCATCACAGGGTTCTTCCTCAGGGGATCCATCCAGCCCTCCCTTCAGTCAATTTTCCATTGCAGTACTCGTGAGTTCTTGGTTGTTTTTTCCTTGTTGGACACGTCAGGCAGCACACTGGCTGGTTACCCAGTCATCCCACCCACTGGAAGTGCTGTGGTTTATGAGCCTTTGCCTGAGATTGCCACAGGTCGGCACGCCCTGGTTGCACTCTGGCCTAGCTGGTCGTTGTGGTGATTGTGTCGTCCCTCTCTGGTGATGCCAGAGTCTCGTCATCCTCAGTGCCACGGCAGCATTTTCTGTCATCCCTCGCCTACAGAGGACAGCCTCACTGGGCTTCTCGAGGATGCCAGGGCCCTCCTCAGTAGTGCATTCCTTCCTGAAGGGAGCGTTCTCTGGCCTGTCCTGGGGGATATAGTCAGATGGTGGGTTGTCTGGTCACCATTTTTACATTCCATCTCTTTGAGACATCTCACACATTCCTCAGGATGCCAGGCCCATCCTGGCATCTCCACCTCATTTCCCGTAGGCCGATATCATGCTCCGGCTCCAAGGAGCCAGCTTCCAACAGCATCGGAACTGGCTTAAGGTACCTTTGTCAAGATAGTAACTCACAGGGGCGCCTGGGTGGCTCAGTCGTTAAGCGTCTGCCTTCAGCTCAGGTCATAATCCCAGGGTCCTGGGATCGAGCCCCATATCGGGCTCCCTGCTCCACGAGAAGCCTGCTTCTCCCTCTCCCTCTCCCCCTGCTTGTGTTCCCTCTCTTGCTGTGTCTCTCTCTGTCAAACAAATAAAATCTTAAAAAAAAAAAAAAAGATGGTAACTCACAGGTCATGGGAGAGTGCACTGTCAATAAACTTCCCTCTGGCCGGCCTTACATTCTGTCCCTCAAGGTCCTCTCCCAGTGTGCCCACATGGTTAAGTCCTGCGCCTTACCCTTCTAGCTGGAGACATAGTCTCTTTAAAGATAGTCACAGAAGCCTCCGGCATCACAGAATGCCTGGAGTGGATGTTGATCCCATCAGGCAATCTTTCTTCAAAGCTTCCAAATCTGCTAATAAAAATCAGCCAACTTCACAATCCTTGTGAATTACCAATACCCCTCCCCCCCCATTCCAGGGGTAGAGCTGATGTAGACACCAACTCCTCTTCTGCCGGTACCTGCTGTCAGTCCGGCACAGGTGAGGACCGTAGAATTCATATTTGCATAATGTGGGGTGTCACCACCCACTTAACACCAATTCTAGGGTCTTGTTGCTGTTGATAGATACGAGAAATCCAGGTATAGGTTCACAGCCTGAGGATCTGCTGTTTAGGCCAATCCTGGTACCCATTGTCTTAATTTGGGTTCTTTTAGAAGCAAAACATGAAACAAGGGCTTGAGTGCAGGTGATCTGAGAAGTGATCCAAGAATGCAGGCATGAAGCATAGGTGGAAAGAAGCAGAAGTCTGTATAAGGATATATCATGGTTCTCACTGTGGGCAGTAGGGTCAGAATCCTGCCAGGATCTCCTGGAAGGTACACAGAACATCTCCAGTATTGTCTGCCTAAAAGATGCAGCTATCCACCCCACTGGTTGAGGGTTGGCCCCGGGGGCATGGGCACCCCAGCACTCCTGGATCCCTGGGAGAGAATCTTAAGCAGACTCCAACTGAGCATGGAACCTGAGGCAGGGCTCAATCTCATGATTCTGAAATCACGACCTGAGCTGAAATGAAGAGTCTGTCACTCAACCCACTGTGCCACCCGGGCGCCCTTCGTCAGTCCACTTTTTAATTTTATTTATTTATTTATTTATTTTATATATTTATTTTTCCAGTTTTACTGACAAATGATTCTCATCACTGTATAAGTTTAAGGTGTACAGCATGATATTGTGATTTACATATATTGTGAAATGATCACCACTGTATGTTCAGCTAATGTCAATCTTCTCATATAGATACGGTGGAAAAGAAAGAAAAAAAGAAGAAAGGAAAAATGTTTTCTCCTTGCAATAAAGACTTGTAGGATTTACCCTCTTTTTTTAAAAAAAAAAGATTTTATTTATTTGTGAGAGGTGCCTGGGTGGCTCAGTCAGTTAAGCAGCCTACTCTTGGTCATGATCTCAGGGTCCTGGGATCAAGCCCCGCATCGGGCTCCCTGCTCAGTGGGGAGTCTGCTTCTCTCTCTCCCCCTGCTCATGCACATGTTCTCTCTCTCTCAAATAAATAAAATATTTTTAAAATTTTATTTATTTATGAGAGGGGGGAAGGAGCAGACGGAGAGGGACAAGCAGACTCTGTGCTGAGTGCCGAGCCTTACGGACCCCAATATCACGATCTGAGCCAAAACCAAGAGTCAGACACTTCAACCGACTGAGCCACCCAGGCTCCCCTAGGATTTACCCTCTTAACAACTTTCCTGTGTATCACATAGCAATGTTAAATATAGTCACCATGTTGTACATTTCATCTCTAGTGCTTATTTATCTTTTAGCTGGAAGTTGTACCTTTTGAACGCCTTTCCCCAGTCCCCCCCTTTTTTATTTTGTCAACATTTTATTAGGAAAATTTTCACACATAGAGTTGAAAGAATTTTATACTCACCGTCCAGATTCCACCATTAACATATTACTATCACTCTATCCCTCCATCCATCCACCCATCAATCCATCTTTTTTGGATGTGTTCAAAAGTAAGTTGCAGGCGTCAGTGTACTTTTCCCCCAAGCATGTCCTCTATCATTAATTAGAGGTGAATATTTGTTTATAACTCTCTTTCCCCCTTTAAGGTAGACTTTACATACAATGAGATATACAGATCTCAAGGGTACCCTTTGATGAGTATTGAGAAATGCACACACCTGTATAATCCGAAACCCGTTTTCAGCTAGAAGATTACCATTACCCCAGAAAGTTCCCTCATGTTCCTTACCAAGCAGTACCTGCCTTCCCCCTCCCAAAGACAACAACTACTCGGATTATTTCCCGCCATAGATTAGATTTGCCTGCTCTAGAGCTTCATATAAATGGGCTCATACAGTGGGAACCTTTTGTGAAGGACTCAAACTCAGCATGACAGTTTTGAGATTTATCCGTATTATTGGCAGCACCAGTAGTTTTGCTTTATTGCTGAGATGTATTCTATCGTATGAACACACTGAAGTTTGTGTATCCTTTCTCCTGTTGATGGACGTTTGCTTACTTCCAGTTTTAGACAATTATGAATGAAGCTGCTGTGAACATTTGTTACTAGTCTTTTCATGAAAGTATGGTTTTGTTTTTCTTATAACCAAGAAAAAGGCTTTATTTTGAGGTGCGATTTGGTTTAAACAGTGTTGCAATTAAAACAAACACACAAACGAACCAAGAATACCAGGTGTCCATAGCAGCTTCCACAGTGATCAGCTTTGCGCTGTGTGCCCTCTGCTCTTTTGTTTGCTCTTCTTCTTTTTCATCTGTAGTAACCCCAGAGGTTGTGTCATTCTACCCATAGAAACTTCTGTATGTATCTCTAACTGATGAGAACTTTTTTTTTCTTTTGTGTAATCAGCATGCCACTGTTTTAGCCAACAGAATGAACAGTAATTCTTTTAATTCCACCTAATGCCTGATCTCTGTTCAGACTTTCCATCTCAACATTGGGTTTTTTTGCAGTTCCTTAGAATCGGGATCCAAACCAGGTTCCGATGCTGCATTAGGTCGTTATGCCTCTTAAGTTCTCTTTTATTTTCTAACAATACTCTTTATTTTGTTTGATTTTAATGCCATCAATCTGTTGGAGCAACTCTATCATTGGACTTCTAGAGTGTCCCACACTTGGGATTTGGCATATTTTGCTTCCTTGTGCTATGGGTAGATTAAGGTTCAGTTGAGGTTCAAGTTCAGTAATGAGGCCTGCTTCTAGGTGGGGCTGTACTTCCTGTTGAATCACAACATGAGGGACATAGTGTCTGCTTGTTCCATTTTTAAGAGGCTGACATTGAGCAGAGGAATCATGTACATGTAACTCCCAGTTGTTAATATCCGTGCAGGCTTTAATTTCCCCCAGTTGATACCTCTTTTAAGTCTCTCTCTTTTTCTAAATGCCCCCAATTTTTCCACCTGAGACCTGTGGGAGCCTCTTCAGGTTAGCCCCTGTGTCCTACATCTAACCACCCCCTGGTCCTGGGGGTTCTGCCTCCTGTCCACTGCCCACCTCTCTGCCGCCGCCACGGTCCATGACTCTGTTTCCCTTTTGCAGCTTCAGGAAAAGGCCAGAGTGCCCGACATTTGAAAACACATGTTTTTTTTTGTTTTGTTTTGTTTTTTTATTTATTTGACAGAGAGAGAGATAGCGAGAGCAGGAACACAAGCAGGGGGAGTGGGAGAGGGAGAAGCAGGCTTCCCGCTGAGCAGGGAGCCGGATGTGGGACTCGATCCCAGGACCCTGGGATCATGACCTGAGCCGAAGGCAGAAGCTCAATGACTGAGCCACCCAGGTGCCCCTGAAAACACATGTTTTCACGTGGTCTTCCGTGTAAGTTGCTCTCCACAGCTCTTGGCATAAAGCCCAGGCCCATGAATGTGGACGTCAGGGCTCATTTGGTCTGGTCCCTGTCCATCTTCAGCTCCCTGCCGTGCATGGTCTGTACTGAGGTTCTAGGGCTCCTTCTCCGCACCCCACACACTGTCTTCTCTGCCTGTGTCCTTTCCCTCGCCCAGCTGCTCCTCATCCTGGGGCTTAGCTCAAGCCAGTAATTCCCAACCTTGGCTGTACCTGACATCATCATCTGGGCAGTTTTAAGAAATGCCGATGCCTCCACCCAAGATAAAATCTGAATGTCTGGGGGTGAGGCCTGACTTTGCTGTTTTTAAAAATTTGCACAGGTGATTCTGATGCCTGGCCAAGGTTGAGAACCAGAGTTCCTCCCTCTGGGAAACTTGTCCGCACGCCCCACTCCTGGGTCATGTGCCATTTATTACCACTGCAGCTTTCCACTCTACCCCTGACCCCAGCTTTATTGAAGTATAATTGATAGCTAATACTGTGTAAGTTAAGGTGTGCAGCATGATGATCTTATCCTTACTTTACCATCTGGGCCTCACGATGTTGACATCTAGTCTAGATGGAAGCTTCATGTAGGCTGTGGTCACATCTGTGTGGCTCCCTCTGATATTACTCAGCATACAGTAGGTGGTTGTAATATTTGTAAATGGACGGCAGGGAGATACTTGGGCTGGATTCTGGGGTTGTTTGGATGCAGGGGTGGTGCTTCTCTGAGTGGGACAAAGGCCTGAGTCCATCGTCTGCTAAGATCAGCTCTCAGCAACCTCATCTGCTCCTCTGAGCCCCTTCCCCTAGACAGGAGGGCTACAAATGCCCCTCTGCATTTCCCTGTAGCTTACCCCCTTTCTTCCTGTGCAAAGAATTTCTGCACCTCATGCATCACCTCTGAACTCACAGGATGTGTAGAAAACTCTTTTTTGGCACCTAATCGTATATGTGCTGTGAAAATGTTTTTAAAATCATCCATTGGGGCACCTGGTATAAGAAGTAACTTTCATATTTTTCGTTTCTTCAGGAGTTTCTTGCGTTTGAATGACAGTCAAAGCCTTGTTTACTAGAAGAACAAAGTGATATGCGATTGATGCTCTGGCCCTTTCTTTAGAAATTATTCTTTTTTAATTTTTTAAAGATTTTATTTATTTATTTGACAGAGAGAGAGTACAGGCAGGGGGAGCAGCAGGGAGAGGGAGAAGCAGGCTTCCTGATGAGCAGGGAGCCTGATGCTGGGCTTGATCCCAGGACCCTGGGATCATGCCCTGAGCCGAAGACAGTCGCTTAACCGACTGAGCCACCCAGGCGCCCCAGAAATGATTCTTAAATTAGTTATTCATTTATTTTTGGTTAGCTTTATTGAGGTGAACTCACATACAGTATAGCTTTCCATTTGCCCCTGAGCGATCTACTCTGAGTTGTTTAACTTTCCATCGCAGTGCTTTAACTCCCTAGTTCAATTTCAGGCCAAATGTGATCTAGGACCTATGCTCTTACAGTTGTTTCCAGATATGGCTTCAAGGGAGGCCTCCAAAGCTGTCATGGACTGTGGTACTGCTATGAAAAAAAGCTTTTTTTAAAAAAGCCTAAAGCTGCACAGGGAATCTTACCAGCAATGGAGGAAAGCAATTAACTGGTTTCTTATGGCCCTGGTCCTGTTGGCACTCAGGACACCTCGCTGCCTTTTTCCATCCACCAGAGGGCAGTGTTCTATTCTACCTAACCATTGGCTTCCCTTTCAAATCCTAGCATTTTAGCTTCTGAACCGATCCCCAGTGTTTCTTGAAATTTGATTTGCCTAGATTTTGCTAGAAATACGCTTTTCATTGCAACCCAGTAGAGACATATATCAAATGCAACTCTGTATATGTATATATAACAAAAGTTTAATAAAACAATACTTGCCAATCATCACTCAAATTAGGTTCATGAATCACAAATTGGGTTGCAGCCTGTAATTTGAAATATACTGCCTTAAAGTTCATTTAGTCTGACGTCCTGTGTGTTTATGGAAGTGGAGATACAGGGTTAGAGAGGGTGTTTGCCTAGTCACTGCAAGACTTAGAGCCCCAGCCAGGACTTTAGACTTCTCATCTGTTGCTTTCAGCAAGGTGACATGACTGTCGAGATACATCTAGTGCTCCAGCCGGTCACAGCCACAGGGATGGAGGGTGTCCATGTATGTGTTCTATTCCCAGGACACTGTGCTTTGCTATACCAAGGAGAGAGTCTCCTCCAGCAGGGTTTTCCCTTTGGGAATAAAACTTCTGTGTCTCATCCACCGATTGTCACATTGGCGCTGGCCTCTGGAAGGTAAAACCTTTGGAGTCCTGCACATGGGTCCTCCCTGATGATTTCTGTTGCCTGGGTGCATTAGCCACTGGCTTAGCGGTGCTTTGTTTTATAGCCCAGAAGCCAGGCATTAACTCCATCAGCAAATTCCACAAATGAAAGAGGCAGGGAGCCACTTGCCATGGTCAGAGTGTCTGCTTCCGAAATGCGGAAGATGGAGGTTCTCATGTTGTCCCATCCTTGCTATGTAGAATGCTTCCCAGAGGACATTCAAGATCGACTATGGTCACAACCGCTTCCTGAAGGATGGCCAGCCCTTCCGCTACATCTCAGGAAGCATTCACTATTTCCGCGTGCCCCGCTTTTACTGGAAGGACCGGCTGCTGAAGATGAGGATGGCTGGGCTGAACGCCATCCAAACGTAAGTAAGAGGGCACTGGGCTCTCACCTGGGCCTACACACCCACACCTAGACAGAGGGCACAGCTGCATTTCTCCATGCAGCTAGCAATTTCGCTCCTCAGAATGGGACACAACATAATCTGGAGTTCCGGGAGGGGCTTGGCATCAGCTCAATTGGCCCTTCTTCAGATAATTAACCACTTCTTCCAATCTTGAACTTGGTCTCTGGAAATCATAAAATGAACCTTAGCTTAAAAAGGCAAAGGGGAGTGGGGCGCCTGGGTGGCTCAGTCGATTAAGCGTCTGCCTTCGGCTCAGGTCATGATCTCAGGGTCCTGGGATCGAGCCCCACATTGGGCTCCCTGCTCTGCGGGAGGCCTGCTTCTCCCTCTCCCACTCCCCCTGCTTGTGTTCCCTCTCTTGCTGTGTCTCTCTCTGTCAAATAAATAAATAAAATCTTTAAAAAAAAAAAAAAGGCAAAGGGGAGTAACAGTGACAGAGCATTTTCCGTGTGCAGGGCACTTTTCATGAAAGATTCCATTTCTTCATTCCCATTTACAGCTGGTGACACTGAAATTTACCCAAGCGCCTATTTCTGGCCAGCAGTCTCCCTAGAATTTGGAGTGTTTGTAGGCAGCACGGCTCTCCTCAGCTCTAGGGGTCGTATGCCACGTCAGGTAGATTCCTGAAACCCAGTTTTCCTTGTGGTTCTGATGGGGTAATTCTATAGCCTAGACTTACAGAATTCCCCCAATAACTATCTCTCCTCATCTCTTCTGCTGTTGCAAGGTGACTAACTGGGGGGAAAGTTGGTGCGGCTGGCCACTCTGGTTTTCTCACTACTGATGAGGATTGCCGATAGCCTCTTCAAGATAAGGGGTGAGGGAAATGCAGAGGCAGATTCCTGGGGCTCGGGGACCTACCTGCAGTTTAACACTTTGCTCTGGGGGACCAAGGCTATCTGTCCCAGGGAGCCCTGAAGCCATGGGATTGTGGGAAAAGGCCACGAGCCAGGGGTCATCCAAGAGACCTCTGTGATGGCAGCGGGTAGCTTCGTAATGTAGTCTGTGGTCTAGGCTGAAGGCAGCCAGGGGAACTGGTAGAAGTTTTTGTCACTTTACTTCCTGCGTGCCGTTCCTGACAAAATCTTTTGCAGGAGGACACAGGGGTCAGAGGTTTTTTTTGTTTTTTATTTTTCTTAAAAAAATTTTTAAAAAGAAAAGTATACCTCTTATTACATTAGCATAGATATTTTCATTTTCCTTTGGCCTTACACGGGCATACATAATTTTTACATAGTAGTAATTTGTGTTCATGTAATTCTGTGGTTTTTTAAAGTCATTACATAGGAATGGGCGTTCTTTGTGGGTCATAAACTTAAGTGTCCCCCACCAAATTTGGTTCCCTTGGGTAACTGCTGAGAAAACTTGAAACAAGGCCTGGTTCCCAAGGGGCTGCCGGAGGGAGCTGTGTGAGTGTCTGAGGGTTTACACCCTGGATTTTTGAACCCTTTCCAAGAAGGGGCTATGTGTGTCTCGGCAGGTACGTGCCCTGGAACTTTCACGAGCCCCAGCCAGGACAGTACCAGTTTTCTGGGGAACATGATGTGGAATATTTTATTAAGCTGGCCCAGGAGCTGGGACTGCTGGTCATCCTAAGGCCTGGACCCTACATCTGTGCAGAGTGGGACATGGTGAGTACGTCTAGACTGGGCTCTACGTGGCTGGTGCGCCCGACAGGGGTGGGCTGGCAGGCAGGGATCTGGGAGAAAGTGAATTAAAGCAGTTTAAATAAGTCTCTAATTCCAGATCCCACTGAGCCTGTCACTGTAGCCAGCGCAGGCGTCCTTTACCTTAGGAGGTGCCTCGGCAGAGAGGAACCGGTAAGGGTCAGAAGGCAGGTGTCCTCCTCTTAGTGCGAACTCATGTAGCTCAGTTTCCCCCTTTGTAAAAAGCAGGTAGTGATATGGGCCCTGTCTCCCTCTTAAGTGGAATAATTATACAAAGGCTTTGATTCTCCAAACACTGCATGCGTGTGAAGTCATCTTTCACTGTGTTACAATTTCTAGTTTCCTTGGAAGTTATAAACCAGAAAGCCCAGTTAATACCTTTTCTCCGTGAAACTTTTCTTCTTTTCCCTCACTGCTAAGGGTATTCCTGTCCCTTCCCGGATCCCCAGATGTTATAATGGCTTTTCTCTTCTTTTTTTCTCTCCCCTTCCCAACCCCCATCCTAGGGAGGATTACCTGCTTGGCTATTGTTAAAAGAGTCTATTATTCTCCGTTCTTCGGATCCAGGTAAGTTGTTACAGATGTCTTGAGAGAATTTATGATGTCTTTAGACATTTTATATCAGAAGTATCAGGTATTTTGAAGGCTGGGGTACCTCTGTACCTCTGAAAGCTTACTGGAAGTGTGAGGGTTAATCACTGTCCACTGGAGGCATCGAATGTGTAGGAAGTAAGGCTCGCTTGAACTATTTGACCAGATCTTGCTGATAAACTGGTAACTTTGAACTGGCATTGGGCCCTGTTTGTGGTTTACCGACTCACTTTAATGCTTTCTCTTCCTACTTTCTCATTAAATTACATGGCCAGTGATAGCATCTAGCTAATCAAACTGGCAATTCATTTGTCTACAGAGTGATCTGTAAATGAAGTCTTTTTCTTGTCTTTTTAAACAACTAGAAATTATTTTAGCTGTAAACCCTGATCACTCAGAAGGTCCCATTTAGCTGCACTTCCGTCTTCTGAAGACTTCAGTTTTTCCTGGTGATGCTAGCGTTGGAGATGGTGATAAGAGCAGCTAACCATTGATTAAATTAAAATAAGATAAAAAGGAAAAACACCCAGTAGTGCAATTTCTGGGTCATAGGGTAACTCTATTTTTAACTTTTTGAGGAACCTCCGTACTGTTTTCCACAGTGGCTGCACCAGTTTGCACTCCCACCAACAGTGTAGGAGGGTTCCCCTTTCTCCACATCCTCACCAACATCTGTCGTTTCCTGACTTGTTAATTTTAGTCATTCTGACTGGTGTGAGGTGGTATCTCATTGTAGTTTTGATCTGTATTTCCCTGATGCTGAGTGATGTTGAGCATTTTTTCATGTGTCTTTTGGCCATTTGGCCATTTGTATGTCCTCTTTGGAGAAATGGTGATCTGAAGGGGCACCTGCACCCCAATGTTTATAGTAGCAATGTCCGTAGTAGCCAAATTATGGAAAGAGCCCAGATGTCCACTGACAGATGAATGGATAAAGAAGATGTGGTTCTTATATACGATGGAATACTACTTAGCGATCAAAAAAAAAAATGAAATCTTGCCATTTACAATGACATGGATTGAACTAGAGGGTATTATGCTAAGCGAAATAAGTCCGTCAGACAAAGACAAATACCATATGATCTCACTCATATGTGGGATTTAAGAAACAAAACAGATGAACATGGGGAAGGGAAGGAAAAATAAAATAAGACAAAAACAGAGAGGGAGGCAAACCATAAGGGACTCTTAACTCTAGAAAACGAACAGTGTTGCTAGAGGGGAGATGGGTGGGGGGATGGGGTAACTGGGTGATGGGCATCAAGGAGGACATATGACGTAATGAGCACTGGGTGTTACACGCAACTGATGAATCACTGAATTCTACCCCTGAAACTAATAATACACTATATGTTAACTAAATTGAATCTAAATTAAAAAATTGAAAATTAATAAAACAAAATAAATAAAAAGGAAAAACACCCCCCCCCACTCTGACAGAGAGAAAGACACACCATTCAGGCACTCTTTTCTTCATTCAACAAACATGGGCTGGATGCCTCCTGCGCTCCATGCTTGGTGTGTAGTAGTGAGGACAGGTACCGTGCGTACCGCTCGTTGTCTACTGAGAGCTCATTGAGGACATGGCTCCTTGCAGGACAACTTCTCTGAGACTTTCAGTGCAGCAGCTACCCCATTTCACGTAGTCATTGAATCCAGCATGTCCTGGTCTCAGCTGCCAGCTCCAGGGTAAGGGGGTGGCCTTGTGTCTGTTTGCAGGACCAGGTGTGGAGTGGAGTTAACCTGTCTTGTTTTCCAGGTTACCTTGCAGCCGTGGACAAATGGTTGGGAGTCCTCCTGCCCAAGATGAAGCCTCTCCTCTATCAGAATGGAGGGCCAATCATAACCGTGCAGGTAACCTAGAGACGAGCATGGGCGGGCGGTAGGGAAAGCTTTCATCCATCCACAGCATACGCAGGAGTGATGCAGCTATGAGCCTCACAAGTCTGTTTCTTTGTGAGGCAGTGCCACAGCTGGTGGTTTTCTTGAAGTTGCGTTTTGGGGAGGCGTTATCGTTTTGAATGCCTGCTGTGTACCAGGCCCTGTGCTGACGGCCTTATAGACCCTATTCCGTTATTCCAACCACTGTCTCTTTTAAAAGAAGAACTTCGGGGCGCCTGGGTGGCTCAGTCGTTGAGCGTCTGCCTTCGGCTCAGGTCATGATCCCAGGGTCCTGGGATCAAGCCCCGCGTAGGGCTCCCTGCTCTGTGGGAAGCCTGCTTCTCCCTCTCCCACTCCCGCTGCTTGTGTTCCCTCTCTCGCTGTGTCTCTCTCTGTCAGATAAATAAATAAAATCTTTAAAAAAAAAAAAAAAAGGAGAAGAAGAAGAACTTTGAAGAGGTTGAGTGACTAGGCCAAGGTCACCCGGCTGGCAGGTGGCCGAATCCAGATGGCAGCATAGGTCCCAGGTCCGCTGATCCTGTGGCCTGTCTCTTTCTCTAGTGTGTCAGGCCGCAGGGACACAGCACAGATGGAAACGCTCCGGTGTCTGCCCTGCTTAGGCTGTCAGCTCTCGCTGACGTGGAAAGAGGATGTGCTGAATTGGGGGCCGTTATATTTTCCCTCCTGCTTCCTGCCCCCACTCTCCTTCTTTTATCTGTCCTTTGCTCTGCAAAGACTGCGATATTGTGGGGTAGATCGTGTGCCAAGTATTTTCCCTGTGAAAAATGGGGACCCTTGACCTGCAACAACTTGTGATGTTTGCAGAATTCCTTAGGTTAAAACATTAAAGCATGTTCACTAGTCATTTGCCAAGGAATAAATGTAACACTGGCTGCATCCTGAGACAATGCGGTGCGGGGTGGTGCTCCCTACAGAACTATGGCCAAGATTTCCTTCTTAGGGACGATACTATGGACAGTTGTAGGGACGCTCACTGTGGGAAGGGAGCATGGCCGCTCTCTTGGCCTGCAGGTGTATGTCGAATGAAGCAATGAGAAGGCGGATCTGGCCAGAGGGACCTTTCTGACACTGCACGTTGAAGAGAGGCCAGGTTGCTGCTCGCAGAGGGATGTCCAGGGAGCGCCGAAGGCCCCTCCAGCTGACCTGAGTCTGTACTGGTGGAGCATACAGGAGCCCATTTTTCTGTATGAAGCTTCAAGGCTGCAACTTGAGTGTGTCTTTGCACGGCCGGGTCTTCTTCCTCTCTTAATCTCAAGTTTTCTCTAGTCTTCCTCCCTTTTTAGTCTCTGCTTCTTTCCAAGTCACTTTTAATTTTTGCTCACAACTTTTCTGTACCTTTTGGTCATTGAAATGCCACGAAAAGTGTAATCAGATATGAACTCTGCAGAGGAGCGCAATGTTGGCTGCCCTGGGGGCATTTCTTGAGTACATCCCTGGCAGCCTCGGATGGCCTGAACTTGACTGTGGGTCCTCCCCGGGGACTCAGCCTCCTCCTCCGCCTTTCACACGTCCACCTGCTTGAATGCCACCTAGTCTGTGTGCCCCTTGACTACTAAATAAACAAGTAAGTGTGGGAGCTACAGAAGAATATAAGAAAACAGAAAAGCCATAATTTCACTTAAATGTCCGGGGTCAGAAGCAAAGCTTTTCATATTTTGGAGAGATTTCCTTGAATTTTTTCCCATGCCTTTAAAAAATTTCTTTTTACAGAGTCAGTTTAAACTGTGTGACCAGTTTCTTATCCGACTTTTCTTACTTTAGTCTTATGTCATAAGCATTTTTTCATATCATTAAAAAATCTTCGGGATGCCTGGGGGCTCAGTTTGTTGAGCGTCTGACTTCAGTTCAGGTCATGGTCCCAGGGTCCTGGGATCGAGCTCCGCATCGGGCTCCCTGCCCAATGGGGAGCCTGCTCCTCCCTCTCCCTCTGCTGCTCCCCCTGCTTGTGCTCTCTCTCCCTCTGTCAAGTAAATAAATAAAATCTTATAAAAAAAAAAAAAGCTGATTTCCATGTCTGTCTACATTCAGGCCATGGGGCAAAATGATGGTTTTACTCAGTTCATGGTGTTGGTGCTCTGTCTGGGTGCCTGGAGAGTTTGAAGAGGCCCTGCCTATGTGTCTGCAGGCAGGACAAAAGTGAGGTGCAGAGAGCCCTGCCTGGTCCTTTATTCATCCTTATGACTCAGTCATGTAGCAAGTGTTCTCTTCTGGAGGGGTTAGCTAATCCAGCGCCACCTTAGCTGGTTTGCCTATGTGGATGTTTATCTCAGTTGGTACCAAGACCACACCTAAAATAAGTAAAGCCGCAGATGCCTGTTAATAATATCCAAGATGAAAATAATTAGGAGTGGGGACCTTTCACGCACAACTTCGCTTCATCCGGTTTATGGGGTATTCCTCCTAAGGTAACAGCCTACTTCTACCTGATGTTGTGTAAGATCAACAACTTTAGAAGTCACATTGCCTTGGGCTTCATTAAGGAGCTTACAGGATGAGACAGTTAAAACTCTCAGACGGGGACCCGCGGTGGCCTGTTTTTGTAAATAACGGTACGTTGGCACCCAGCCGTGCCCAGTCGTTCACGTGTGAACGTGGCTGCTTTTGCACATCAGGAGCAGAGTTCATCGATGCAGAGACATGTGGCCACAGACCCTGAAATACCCCATGGGCCTTAATTGAAAAGGTTGACTGACCCCTTGCTCTAGAAAACTCAAGCGTTCCTCTGGGTTGGGGTGTGGTGGTGGGCAGAAAGGAACACGAGGTGCAAAGGCTCCGGGCCCACTTAGTTGCTAGAGCTGACCCTGGAACTAGCTCTGAACTTGTGAATGGCCAAAGGACAAAGGAACACACAGCCATTTAAGTAGATCTTATTAAAAGAGGGGGGGAGAAAGAAAATGAGGAGGAAAGTATCTCGCCAGTATTTGCAAGCTTTTGTTCGAGTTGCTCTCAGTTATTTCCAAAGGGACACCTGTGGGACTAATCAGTGTCAGGAGCAGTTGCCCCGGTGGGGGGGTGGGGGGGGGCGGAATCTGCTCTGTGTGAGGGGCAAACTCCTCCTTTTTCAAGGTGGCTTCAGGACCAGTGAAGCTTTTGGTGCTGGGGATACTCGCTGCAGTCTGAACCTGTAACATGAAAGTATTATCAAAGGGAAATAGTCATTCATTAAACTCTTTGGGAAGCAGCCCTGTGCAGAGAATGATGGTGGTGTTTAGTTCATCTCCGTCCTTCACCGTCCTGTGCCTACTCCCTGACTGTCCACAGGTCACATGAAGCTACTGGCCATCTAGCAAACAGGGAGTGCTCTCTACCTGTCTTCTTCCCTGGTAGTGCCTTTCCCCCTAGAGCTACCTTGGGCAGCCCCTCCAGAGGAGCTTCCTTACCCGTCTCTCCCAGTCACCCTCTTTTTGGAGGGATCACAGTTTCTTGTGCTTATGTTTAATGACTATGGATTCCCCAGGATCACAAAAATTTATTTGCCTTATGTGCAGGTTGAGACTGGATGGCCGGGTATTATTGTCATTTTTGTAAAATCGTGAACTCTAACACCAGGGTGTGGCATAATGAAGCGTTAGGATGAGAACACCCACATAACCACCACCCGAGATGGGAAATAGCATATGGCCAGCACCGGAGAAGTTTCCCTGGTGTCTTTCGTGACCACCCCACTCCTTCCCACTGTCCTGACCTTTGCGGCTATTCGTTTCTTGGTGTCGTTTCTATTTTTGCCACCTGTGTATGTACCCAGATTTATAGTTCGGTTGGGCCTGTTTTGAATTTTCTGTGGGGGGCATACTATCTGTATGCTTCCCTCAATGTCGTAGCTCTAAGATTCTTTCATGTATTGGGTGGAGCTGAAGGTCATTCATTTTATTGCTTTACAGCAATGTTTCTTCACCTTTTCTTCGTTGTTGCCCCTAAAGAGTCTCTTTAGACATTTTTTTCTAATTGCCTCCCCCACGAAATTTTAATGCCTTCCATCTACTGTATAAGTGTATGTATATCTGTGCTTTACAGATAAAAAAGAGTAAGGTGTTCTTTTCTCCTGTAAGAATCAATTTTCACCTCTTTGGGGGTGCTGTCCTCCCCCATTGAGAGTTCGCGAAAGTGGAAATGTGCCCTCAGCACTATTGCCATTTTGCACCTGATAATCCTTTGTGTGGAGGCTGACAAGTAGGAGGTTTAGGAGCATCCCTTGGCCTCTACCCATTGGGGTGCCAGCAGCACACTCCCCCCTCCCGCCACTTGTGACAACCCAAAATATCTGCAGATTTGTCATATGTTCCCTGGGGGGAAAATAACTCCTGGCTGAAAACCACTGATGCTATTCAACGCAGACTGAGCGTTGGTGAGGGAGTACAAAAAGGAGGAGGACCACCTGAACGTTTGACAGCAGATCAAGGAAATGATGGTACATCCTTATCCAGCCAGCATTTGTCCTCGTTACTGCCATGGACATTTTGCATAATGTGTTAAGGTGCAAAACTTATGTTACAACGGGTGCAAGTAATGTGATACCAGTTTTGAGAACATAGAACAATGACTGTGTATTATCATGTGTATTTAGGGTGTGTGTAGGTGTGTAAATCTGGAAAACTAAGCCAGAATGCTTATAGCACTTATCTCTGGCGAAAGGAATTAACACATGGTTTTTCTATTTTCTTTGCATTTCCCCCCATTTTCTAATATTCTTCCATGGGAAGATCTTATTTATGTCACATTTAAAGTACCTATTATTTAGTACCGGCTAGAACATCACCACAATCCAAAACCGATGTGGTGGTTTTTGTTTTTCTTACTTTGGTGGAGTGGGACATAGTAGAAGGTAAGTTTTTATGCTGAATTGCTCTTTGGAAAATGAGTGTTTGAGGGCCGAGGGTAAGAAATATTTTTGGCAATCATTGGGCCTTGTCATCTCTCATAGATGCTCAGGTATTGTCTACAAACAAAAGCTTGCCTTAGGGGGCGCCTGGGTGGCTCAGTTGGTTAGGCGACTGCCTTCAGCTTAGGTCACGATCCTGGAGTCCCGGGATCGAGTCCCGCGTCGGGCTCCCTGCTCGGCGGGGAGCCTGCTTCTCCCTCTGACCTTCCTCCCTCTCATGCTCTCTGTCTTTCATTCTCTCTCTCTCAAATAAATAAATAAAATCTTTAAAAAAAAAAAAAAAGCTTGCCTTAGAATGAGGGTATCAGGCTCTCCTGATTTCCCCCGCCTCTTTTGTAATTTGTAGGTTGAAAATGAATATGGCAGCTACTTCACCTGTGATTATGACTACCTGCGGTTCCTGCAGAAGCTCTTCCACTACCACCTGGGCACTGACGTGCTCCTGTTCACCACTGACGGGGCACATGAGACATTCCTGCAGTGCGGGGCGCTGCAGGGGCTCTATGCCACAGTGGACTTCGGACCAGGTTGGTGTTTGTAATCACAGTAAAACCCAGCTAAGGCCATGAGGGCTTGGGCAGTGAACTCCGTCAGTCGCTCAGGGCAGCTGTGTGTTAAGTGGGAACATTGAATGAGATCTCTCAAATTTTCCTTTACGGAGGAGCAGGTGAAATGGAATAATGAATAAAGCACCCCTCCGGTGCGCAGATTTTATTTAAGCTGATTGGCCCTTTTGGGCAAGGGCTCCGTCTTTAGCGCTGGTGAACGCACCTGGAGGGTCAGCCACTGGCGGGGTGCGGTGGGCCTGTCCGCCCTGGAGTGCAGGGAACTGCCCTGCGCTTCCGTTCTCTTTCTGTGGAACTCAACACTATGAACCGGGACGGCCTGCAGGTGGTTAGCGGATGCCGCACAAATTGTGTTCCCTGACTGGTTCATGCTGTGTAAGCTGCAGAGGCTCCACACAGGCAGGTTCTGGGGGCAGGCAGTGTGGCCCGGAGGCTCCTGGCTGCCGTAAACGTTAAGAGAGCAGCTTTCATGAAGGGCATGACGCTGACAGGCAGCGTGTGCGCCTGAAAAGGGTCCCGGATTGGACTTGCCTGCTTGCTTTCTATCTTTCTGTGCTATGAGGGACATTATTGGGACAATCGAATTTTTTGAATCAATTCTGTGGATTACATAACAGGATTGTATCCATGTTAATTTCCTGGTTTTTTATAATTGTATTGTGTTTATTTGAAGGATGCCCTTGCTCTTAGAGAACGTACACTGAAATATTTGGGTAAAGGGAATTCATGTCTGCAACTTACTCATAAATGGTTCAAAAAAAATAAGTGTATTGAGAGAGAGAGAAACTGATAAAGCAAATGTGGCAAAATATTAACAATTGGGGAATCTTGGTTCTTTGGGAGTATGAGTTCTTTGTTCTATTCTCACAACTCTTCTCTAAGTTTGAAATTACTTCAAAATAAATGTTAACTCCCGTCCCGTTCCCCCCCCAAAAAATAGCTGCTCTTCAAGTAGCATAAAGACCCCATTGCCTTCCTGGCTGAGGGGTAAGACAGCCCGCCCACAACACACACCCAGTGCTGGCTTTCTCTCGAGACGCATGTACGGAAGACTGAAGTTGCACTTTGCAAGACATGTCTCTACGTTAGCATAAAAGAAAAGGACTGGCTTTAGGTGAATGGAGTGTTTCTAGACACATGGTGCGTGGCTGCGAGCATCTGGTGCTGAAATAACCCATCTACAAAGAGCGGCCCGGGAAGTGGCCCGCTGGTTTCCTCCTGCCTTGGCACACTTCCCATCACAGTGATGAAGAAGCGCATAGCTTTCTGTTGGGAGCAACAACGGGAAGGTTATCCCGAGTCTGTCCTAAGCATTACGTGTGCGGGGGGGAGGGGGGGATAGCGCACCGGCTGTGGCTCTGGGTTGAAGGACAGCCCACTGGAAGGCCCGTGGTCGCGGGGCAGGTGGGGCTCGGGGCAGGCTCGTTCATGTGTGTGGGACGGGGGGCAGCGCCCAGGGTCAGGTCATGGGAGGAAGCTCATGAGAACAGAACTGAGAGATCTGAATGCCACCCGACGCTTAATAGTGAGACATTAACAGCCGTAAAGTAAATGAGATTGCACTCTGGCTGAGCACGTTCTCTCCTGAAACCTGGCCTTACAGAGAGCAAGGGGTTATTTGGAGGTCTTGGCCACTGTCACTTCCACTGTGGGTGCTGTGGGAAGTGGGTCGTGAAGTTTGGGGCCAGGGGGTCCCCTGCTCTGACTAGAGAGACACTCTTCATTGTTGCTCGGTCACAGAAGGAGGGCAGATCACTGCCTCTGTCGGGGAGAGCTTCGTTCCCTTTAGAGGAGGAGGGAGAAAGAAGACACCAGGAGCAAGCTCTCATGCAGGCATCTTAATGGGGTATTTTAGGAGGAAAACTTGAGGGCACATACCACGTAGCCTGGGATGGCCAATGATGTACAAATTCAAAATCAGCGTATATGCCATGATTCAGGCAGAAAGACCACATCCATCCCTTTGATTCGTTAAGTACTGGGCGGATGTCTGTAGCACGACTATGTGTGTGGTGCTGTGGAGGCTGCAAGGAAGTGCCTTCAAAGCAAGCCCCTCCTGTAGGGAGCCTCTAGGTCAGATGTCCATGTGAAGAGAGACGAGCACAAAACACGTGTCCAGGCCTTGGGGAAACTCAGAGAAGACCAGCCTGCGATGTGATCTCCTGAGGCAGTGCAGTCAGGAGAGGCCAAGGGGACCACTCGGAGAGGAAGCAGTGTTGCATGGTCCCCACACGTCCATTGGGTGGATGGTCCAAGGCCAGCCTGCAGCTGGTCGGGCGGTGTTCCAGGCCCACGGGCCTGTGGCGAAGCATGGGGCCTCAGGCTGAAGGTCTGTGAAGGACTCCTTTTATTTAACTTCTTATCATTCCCATGATTCTCCCTCTTGTAATTTTCAGGTGCCAACATCACCGCTGCTTTCGGAATCCAGAGAAAGAGTGAGCCCAGAGGGCCGTTGGTAAGAATTGGGGATGAGGTGTGGGTTTGCTTGCACTAAGGGAACAGGGCCTTGTTTTCTCTGGCTGAGGGGTCAGCAGCTGATGGGACTGTGGGCACGTGGCCCTCTGGACACATGAGTGACAGCAGCTGTGCTCTTACTGGAAACCGCGGCCCTGCTCTTGAGTGGAACAAGATGGGGACAAATGTGAGAGTCTGCCATGGATCAGGCTGTGCTCTTGCATGCTTCATCCCGTTTGGCCTTGCTCATAGGTAATATCATGGTCTCCCTTTTCACGAGGCTCAGAGAACAGGTCACTTACCAGGGTCGCAAAGCCGGTGAGTGGCAGTGCCAGGATCCGAGATCAGTGTGGTGTTTCCCGAGATCTCTTTGTGACAGAGAGATCTTCTCCATCTTCCCTGTGCTCCTGAATCAAGTGGGAATCTTGGTGAAGATGCCAGCTTTGATCTGCTGGGCCCAGGGTGGGCCCCGAGGTTCTGCGTTTGTGACAGGCAGCCTGGCGAGCACACGTCGAGTTGCAGGGCCCTGTGGTGCGCAGGGCAGGCCGCGGGGGAGCTGATGGCAAGACCCCGGCAGGTCTGAACGGTCCTTCAGCTCTTCATGCTCGGCTCTTCCCTGCTCTATACTTGTTCCTGTTGTTTCTCGGCACAGTTTAAGGGCTGATGTCCTGTGCCTGCCCTGCGGCAGGTGCACAGAGCCTTTGCTGCTTGGTGAGCTGTGGAGAACCTGCATTCACAGACCCGGGGAGGGCGGTGGCCGGGGAGGGGGTTCCCAGACCCTGAGACAAGAAGGCCCCAGAACACGTCCAGACTTCTTTTTCCTTCTCAAGATGAAGGGCGTGGCAGGGTAATGTTCAGGAGAAACATGAAGTGCTTAGGGCCTGCTTTGCAGAACCACTTGGACGAGTCCACCTCACTTGAAGTCAACCTGGGACCTAAAAATCTGGACTGACACAAAGGGTGAACTTAGACCGGATCATTTTATTAGAATATTTTGCCGTCTAATTCTTTTGCCCAACAAACTTTCCTGCCTGTTTAAACTCAGGGTTGGCTAACAAAATTTTGTTGCAGGGACAACTTTTCAGGAATATCTGTGTCGTCGGTGCCCAAACACTGAATTTGGGCAGTGCTGTCACTGGAACCCCCCAGGGGCTCCCCAGCTCTGGGTCAAGCACTGCATGTAACACACAGCTCTCCACCCGTCCTTCGGTGGAGTAGAGAGGGTGATGGGTACAGGGAGATGCCAGCCTTTGAAGGTCCTAAGTCCGTGCTAGGCTCCATGTCCTTTTCTCTTCCTAGGTGAATTCTGAATTCTATACTGGCTGGTTAGACCATTGGGGCCAACCTCACTCAACAGTGAGGACTGAAGTGGTGGCTTCCTCCCTCCACGATATACTTGCCCGTGGGGCGAATGTGAACTTGTGAGTGTTAATTTCTGAAGGGCAGGGCACCCTCCACAGCTGTGGGCTCACAGTGAAGTATGTCTCTTCTCTTGTTTCCTTGTAGGTACATGTTTATAGGTGGAACCAATTTTGCCTATTGGAATGGTAAGAACAATCCTACAGGTGTGGAAGCTTATGCTAGAAAGTTTCTGGTGCTTGATTTGGGGGTGGGAAGTACCTACAGACAATTTTTATTTTCTATTTTTGTTTATTCCTAAATTTCCTGATATAAAAACTGCCTATATAATTTTTAAAATCATTAAAAAAAATTTTTAAGGAACATAACTTGTGCACTCAGAAGCCTTATTGTTTTTTAATTTTTTTAAAGTTTACTTATAATTTTTCTAAGTAATATCTACACCTAGTGTGGGGCTCAAACTCACAACCCCGAGACCAAGAGTCACATGCTCTTCCGACTGAGCCAGCCAGGCGCCCCAGAAGCCTTATTTCAAACCAAGTAGCTGGGCAGGTCCCATAGTCTCTGGCGATAGCTTACTTGCTCATGTATTCTGCTATGATCTTTTTCTTCTTTTTTAACGTTTTGTTTTGTTGAGATATAGTTCACATACTATAAAAATCACAGTTTTAAAGTGTACCATTTAGTGGTATTTAGCATATCACAAAGCTCTGCAGCCATTATCACCATCCAATTCTAGAACGTTTTCACTACCCTAAAAAGAAACCCCTTACCTGAGAAACTTCCCTCTCTTCCTCCTCCCAGCTCGTAGCAGCCACTAGTCTATACTCTCTGTCTTTATGGATTTGCCTATTCTGGACATTTCTTATAAATGGAATCATACAATATGTGGTCTTTTGTGTCTGGCTTCTTTCATTTAGCATAATCTTTTCCAGGTCCATCCATGTTGTAGTGTGGGTCAGTACTTTATTTTTCTACTGACAAATAATATTCTGTTTATGGATATAAAGCATTTTGTTTATCCATTTGTCAGTTGATGGGTCTTTGAGTTGTTTCCACTTTTTGGCCGTTATAAATAATATTGCTATGAACACTAACATGTAAGTATTCATTTGAATCCTCGTTTGAGTTCTTTTGGGTGTATACCTATGAGTGCAATTGCTGGGTCACGTGGTATAACTAATTCTATGTTTAGAGTTTGAGGAACTGCTATGGTGTTTTCCAAAATGACTGTACCATACCATTTTCAATTCCTATGTGGTCTCTTTTTATTTCTTTAAATAGGAAAAATTATGACAAAATTCTCTTCATTGCCCTTGATTTTTGTGGACAAATCATGCTATATTAGGTTGTTTTTTTTTTCCTCAGGCTCATTGCTCACCCCTCTCCACATCTGCATTTTTCTCTCTGAATCATTGAGGATGCTCCTCAATGCTGAGTTTTGGAAGCTTCATTTGGGCCTGAGTCTCCTAGGATCTGTAACTGGGTGCTACCAGCTCCTATGAACGGCTCTCTTTTGTGCAGGATGGGATGGGCTAGGAGAAGACTTTGCTTACGAATGTTACTGATATTATTACTATTATCAGAGCCAAGAAATGGAGATACTGCAAAACTCAAACGTCGCTTCCTAAAAGATCATAGTATGCCAGGCTTGCTCGTCAAAGTCTTGGATCATGTCTGTGTGTAGTCTTCTCATTAGAAAGTGATACCTTTTTCATTCAGTAGATAAGGACTCCACCTACCTTCCATTCAGGGACTTGAGCCAAGCATCCAGTCCAGGAATAAAGACTGATACTTTTGGGAAACTTTACAGTACGTGGTAGAATTTTTTTTATCTTGTATTATTTTCCTTGAAATGATACATTCGTCTTTTTAAAAAATTTAGATAGATAAAAACAACCACTCAGAAAATGGAAGTTGTCCTTCTAGAAAAAGTCTGTTGCCTTGCTCCTGACCCTGCCATAAGCCCCCATAAAAGTCTCTTTTCTGCCTCTGTTTTCCCATTTAGTCCTCATAGCAGTCTCATCTGTGCCAGAGATTATGGACCCATTTTACGGATAAGAAAAGCAGGGTACCAAAAAAAGTCCACGTGTTTCCCCTTCAGCTGGCAGGGGATAGGGCTGGCCTGGAACTTGGGCCTTGGAAAGCTGGTCACTGCCCTTGGATCACCTTTTGCATCCTGAAACCCCCGCACCAGCCCTACCTGTGTCTGTGGGCCTCTCTCGCCTGCTCTAGCGCTTGGTCTCTTTGGGGACATGGAGGAGGGCCAGTCCGTGCTTCTTAGCTGCTGCTCTTCAGGTCAGATCCCAGAGGAGAGCAATGAGAGCAAAACCCCTGGTGGGGGGCTTCCTGCTCATCCTGGCCACAGTAGATGCACCTGCTCATGCAGGCGTGTGCACCACACTCTGCCTGTGTGCATCCCCATCTGTGAGGCCCCCTGCGGGATCCAGGCCATCCGAGGCTTCTCACAAGACGCACAGAGTTGAGGAATGGTAAGCCTTGCCATTTCCCTTGCCTTCCCACCTCGTACTCCCTACTGTGGACAGAAGACACTTAAGTTAGGACTGTTTCTCTGTGATACTACCCTGTGATGGTCTGAGGATCAGAGAATTTTCCAGAGAAAGATTCTGCTGGTGGAACTAGAACAAAGACTTCGTGTTTCAGTCCATCCTTTAACTCACTGGCCAGCTTTCCTGCCTGGCTTCCCTCAGCCTGTAATTTTGTTTCTGGGAGTTACATCGTTCAATTCAACTTGGTAACCACTGATTGAGCTCAGCTCGGGTAAGTGAGGCCGCATCTACCTCCAAGGGGCAGGCAGCTAGTGTGATGCCATGCATATAAATAGGAAGGGGGGGCCCGGGGTGTGGGGGCAAGGTGACTGCCACATTAGAGCTAGAGGAGGGGCCACGAAAGAGGTGAGCTCCTTGCAACAAGGGATGTGGTTTTATTTTCCTTTGCATCTCACAGCAAAGGATGTGCTTTAATGTATGTATCCCCACAGGCAGGTGGACCTGTTGGCAGGCCGCTCCCTCTGATTAATACAAAAGACGGTAAAGGTAATAGGACTGGGTCAGTTGGTCAGTTCAATTGCCTAAGTGGTCCAGGTCCTTTGGAAATGTAGATTTTGTACAAAGCACAAATGAAACAGAATACTGGGGTCGGGGGGCGGGTGGAATTGATCCTCAGCCTAGCTCATCTGTCAGCTTCACCACCAGTAGGATCACCCAAGGTGGCTCCATCATTTGTGGGCTGGGGGATCAGTCGAGGGAACTTGTTACTAAATCACAGGTGAACTATCAGATTTTATGCCTCATTTACTTAAAAATTAGTATGGCTATAAGATGATCTGAAAGCAACTTTATTCTCATACCCTTGCGTTGTAAAACGCGCTCTGGAGTAGAAGAGAAAGGGCTGGCCCAGAGCCTGGCTGGTCCACAGAGGGCAGCATCAGCATCACCTGGGAGTCTGTCAGGAATGCAGAGTCTCAGGTCCCACCTCAGACTTGCCAACTCAGAATCTCAGGTGGGGTGGGGCTTAGGAATCTGAACAAGCTCTCCATGTTGCATGGGTGAGGTTTCTAAGTAGCAGCATAGAATCACAGCCCACTGTTGCATCCGATCTCCTACCTGTGAACCTCATCTGTGACAAGGGGAGGGGCCTCTGCTCTAGGTTGTGCCGCTTGAATGATAATTGCAAAGTCATCTACTTTTCTAGTCTTTTTTGGCATTATTTATTGGTCTCTGTTGTGGGTTTCATTCCCTGGGAAAAAGACTGAGATTGCCCAGCAGGAGGTTTATTGGGGCGCGTTCCCAGGAGCAGCACCTTTAGAGAGTGTGGGTGGCAGCCCTGGGCAGAGGAAGAAGTTGACCAATGAGGCCTCTCTGAAGGTGGCTCAGCTGATTCTAGAGGGAACCCTGCAGCTGGGACCGCCAAGGGTCTGGGTTTTTGAGCCCCCCTTGATCAGTCATTGGATATGGGCCCTCCCTGGAGGGCCATAACCTAGGCAAGGTCACCCAGCAGAGGCCCGTGAGCAGAGGGACTCCTCTGAGAGCCAGCAGCAGCTAACCCTCCCGGCAGCTGGGGGTGTGGGGGCATGACTTGTTCCTGAAGGGGATACGAGAGGACACCACAGCACCCTTGCTCTGCAGACGTTAACAAAGACCTTAGGGTTCCACTTGAATCTGGGGACTGACGTGTGTCACAGTCATCTCCTGCTTTGTGTGTTCTGATAACCCCTCGGTTGTGTTTGGCTGGTCCTTGGTCCGAGGGCATGGAAAAGATCACAGACTTTGGGATTATCAGTCAGAGGTGTGGGTCATGCCAGAAGCCCTTTACTCCTGGTTGTGAGACATTGAGCTGGTTTTGGAGGGAACTTCAGCTTCCCTCCTGGTTCAGTGATGGTGATATCTGCTAGGGTCCCTGCTAAGAGCTTCTGCTGAGAGAATGGGTGGGGACAGAGCCTTGTAGACTCTCAGGTGCTTGGTGAGGGCCACCTGCAGGAAGAAACTCATTTCTCTAAACCTGGACTCCTCAGGGCCACCTCTGTATCACTTGACAATTGGTTCTTAATGTGTCCTTTATTTTCTCCCTCCACAACCCGAGCCCACAAATCCCAAAAACCTTGTCCCGGGGGAAGGCCTTCGGTAGTAACTAGTGGTGTATTTTTGTCTTCTAGGGGCCAACATGCCCTACCAAGCGCAGCCCACCAGCTACGACTATGACGCCCCACTGAGCGAGGCAGGGGATCTCACTGAGAAGTATTTTGCTCTGCGAGACGTTATTCGGAAGGTGGGTGCTTGGTGTGGGCTGCAGTGGGCTGGTCTGGGACCGAGCCTGCTTTGGACACGTTGTGCTCTATCAGTGATTCCCTGCTGTTTCAAACGACGTACGAAGGGAGGCCTCAGAGGGATTTGGCCTTGAGTCTCGGCCCCCACCTGATTCAGAGTGAGCCTGTGAGCAAGTTCCTCCACTAGTCTGTTCCCCGTAAAACCGGAGCGATAGCGCCTAGTTGCGTTATCAGGATTAAAAACACCGGTCAGGCATCCAGGATAGGCCTGGCCCATCTGTTGTGCCCGAGCGGTAGCCATGACAGTTATTTATACTGAAGGTAAGAAAATGTGTGTCCACACACAGAGCTGAAGCGTGGATGAGAGCAAATCTGTGGGCTTTTGTGAAACACGGTACAAAGGTGAGCTGTCAGCAATACTTCATTTTTTAATTTGGGGCAAGTCATTGCTATTTCCTTTTGGCCTGCAAGCTCAACTGCTCAGTCCCACTACGCTGTGACCTTTTGAGGCATCTAAAGCACCCAGGTGGGGTTTCCTGTCTCTGCTGTGGGTAAAAAAAAAAACCCACAATTTTTCTGCTCAGTCACCTGAGTTTTGAAGTTAAAAAACAAAGGTTTTCTGCCTATAAATGGTATGGACCTTTGTTTTAAGTATGCCTTAGTCTCAATTTAAGACTAAGTGTTAAAACTTACATGATGAAATATTTTAAGCATATTGAAAAATATGATCAATACTTAACCACTCATAGAACTTGTCCATTGCATCTGGATTTTCAGATTTGTGGTTGAAATGTTGTGCACGCTAATTTTTACTATGGGTTTCATCTCTGCACAATTTAAAGTGATGACTCCCAAGTTCTCTCTTTTGTGTTTGTTCTGTTTCAAACCTCTCTGTTCCTATCTTTGGTGTTTCCTTCCTTTATCTGAAACTTTGTAACCTAGCCTTTCTTTCAAGTACCTCTATAGCTCCAGCTCCTAAGTGTTGATATGTAATATATTTATATCATTTGCTTCTAAAAATGCCTATTTGGGCTCTGTGCGTGATGGATAGTGCATTGGACTTCTAAAAATGCGTATTTGGATTTCCTTTGGCCCTAGAAATGTTCAGAAGTAGTTCAAAAGTAGCAATTATTAAACATAAGTATTTTTTCTAGTTTGCTGGTTTCTAACATATTTGCATTCTGGGTAGAGAATATGTCTGTATGATACCAATCCCTTGAAATGTGTCAAACCCAGTCCTAGAGCCTGGCGTGTATCAAAATGAATGAATGTTCCATGCCTTCTTGGAAAGACTGTATGTTTTATAATTGTTGGACATAATCTATATACCCGTTCCTTAGATTGCGCTTATTCAAGGTGCTGTTGATATCTTTGCTATCCTTCCTGGCTTTCTGTCCATTTATTCGATTACTTATTGAAAGAATTGTGTTTACATATTTCTCTTTATACTTGTGTCAGTTTTTTTTTTTAAGATTTTATTTATTTATTTGAGAGAGAAAGAGAGGGCACAAGCAGGTGGAGGGGCAGAGGGAGAAGCAGACTCCCCGCTGAGCAGGGAGCCCGATGTGGGGCTCGATCCCAGGACCCTGGGATCATGACCTGAGCCGAAGGCAGACGCTTAACCAACTGAGCCACCCAAGCATCCTGAATTTCAATCTTTATTTTTTTAACGTGTCCCTCATTAACAAGATATAATTGGATTTTTGAAAAATCTAGTTTGAGCAGTTCTGTTTTCTAACTGGTGCATTTATTCATTCTCATTCATTATGATTCTTGATACACATTGATTATTTCCAACTGTCTCATTTTATAATAATCTTTTTATCCACGTTTTCCATTTTGTCTTCCCTTGATTACTTTCTGAGTCATTTTTTTTTTTCTTATTTTTATCCTCCCCCTTAGCCACCCCCCACCCATCATCCTCCCCCCCACAGTTTGGAAGTTATTCAGTATATTTCTGTTCTTTTAGTGGTTACCTACTGAAGTGTAAAATATGTATCCCCCCCAAAGCACAACTCATAAGCATCCCATTCAGTGAACTTATACAAAGTGAACACACCCCTCTAATCAACACATAGCACCCCAGAAGCCATGCTCATGCTCCTCTCTAGTCATGAACCTTCAATCCCCAGAGCCAAGCACTATCCTGACCTCTGTCACCATAGGTTAGTTTTGCCTGTTTTTTTGACTTTATATAAATGGGTTCATACAGTATGCCTACCTTTATGTCCGGCTCTCAAAAAAATTTAACGTTCAGTTTTAGCTTATAATAATTTAAAAAGTAATCAATACAACCATCCAACCAAAACCTTATCTCACATTAACCCCAATTATATCCCTCTTGACTTATATGTTATTAATGTCATGTAGTTTAGTTCTCTTGGGTTTAGAGTTCATGTATTTCAATTCTTTCTTTAAAAAAACCTTAGAAGGCATTATTATAATTGTTTCAGACACTATTTGACCTGACCCACATTGTTCATTTATTCACAAGTAATTCCAAGTATTTAGCAAGTTCCCTCTACATGCCAGGCATGGTTTTAGCCACTCGGTATGTATAAGGCCTCCTTGAGAAGGTGAAGCTGGAGTGAAGACTTTAAGGTGGTAGGACAGCCATGGGGGACATCCAGGGCGAGAGCGTTCAAATAGAATGTCGCCAGGGAAAGGGTAGGCATGTGCATGGCATTTAAGAACTAGCAAGGAGGCCAGTGCGGCTGGAGCCTAGTGAGCCAAGGGGAGAGTGGTAGGAGGTGAGATCAGAGAGATAATGGGAAACTCATCCCATAGGGCCTTATTGGGGGCCATTGTAAGAAAGGGCTTTGACTCTCAGTGCAATGGAGATCCATTGTAGAGTTGAACAGAGCAGCTAAAGGATTGCTCATGCTGCTATGTGGAGACTAGACTCTGGGAGGCAAGACAAGGATAGAACAGGAAAACCAATTCCAAGGCTTTTGCAACCATTTAGGTGAGATGGCATTGGACGAGGTCAAAGATAGCTGTAGAAAACTTTCTTGAAATGGCATTAGTGGGTCAGTGTTGCTTGCCTCTGACATTCTGATAGATATTACCAAATGGTTCTTCAGTGAAATTGTACTTCCCCACAGTACCAATACTGTGAATTATCAGACTTTTTGACCTTGCCATTTGATAGTTATAAAGGATTGTTTTAAAAGAAAACACTGCATTTCTTTAGTGATGAGTGCTAGAGTTGTACACCCTCTCATGCATAAATTGTCCATACGCATTTCTTCTTCTACTTTTGCCGGTTCTTTCATAATTTCTCTGTTTGCCTATTTGTCTTCTCTGTAATTTGCAAGAGTTCTATTATTGTGGCATTTTTAACAGTTTGGGGGGGGTTTCTTCATTGTTTTTTTCTGTAAAAAACAATCCTGAATTTTTATGTAGTCAAATCTACCACTTCTCTCCTTCATGGCTGCTTCCCTAGTCTAGTAGTGTAAATAAATTCCTGTGGAGTGCTTAAAATTTTTGTGATTTCATATTTTATATTGATGCACATGGAATTGCTGTTTTTGCTGTTGGGAGTGAGGTAGGGATTTAGCTTTATTCATCTCTTAGATTACCAGAGACCTTTAACTATCTCCAGGTCCCTTTTGCTCTCCGATCTCTTTCAACTGTAAACCGTCACTGCTATATTACTGTCCTTAATAGACAGGTGACATTATCACCAAGAACATTATTACTATTGCATACGCCCTGTTGAGGAACGTGAAGAAAGTGATGTATTCAGATACGCATTTCAGAAAGGGTATTGGATAAAGCAACAAGAATGAATGTATATTTATTGTTTTTAGTAATCTCTATACCCAACGTGGGCCTCAAACTCACAACCCCAAGATCAAGAGTCTCATACTCCCCCAACTGAGCCAGCCAGGCACCCCAAATGTGTATTTAAATGAGTAAAAAAAAATCATTACAAATTTAAAAATTTTAAAGATTAAAATAATCACAAACATCACAAAACTTAAAAGCATATTTTGGATTTATTAACTGTTTAAAATATATCTGCTGTCCTTCTTTCCTTACAGTATTCTTTTGGCTGCATGCTTTTTTTTTTTTTTTGTCTCTGTTTGTAATCTTTTTCTCCGGAGAGAACGGAAATCTTTCTCTTCAGCGTGGCTGATTGAACCTTGTCTTTTAGTATGTATTAAAAATTTAGAAAACAGAAAATTTCATGTTTTATTACTAATAATGTTATATAAATGGTTAGAATTGTTAACAAAATTGGGGCAATCTCTCTCCAGTTCCTTCCTGCATGAGCTGCAGTATTTGGAAGAAGTTTCTCCAGACAGGTTCTGGCCCCATACATTTAAAACCCTGTGTCTCCTCTAGAACCCCCATACTTCTGAGGCTGGGTGCCTCAGGGCACTATCAAGTGATATGCAAGTGAGTCAGCACATTGACTGTGAAGTGACTATGAACTGTGTAGATATATTCTACACCCAAATTAAATAAATCTCCACCTCAGCTCTCCTTTGGTTGAATTCCAAAAATGCCTGTAGCAACTCCAAAGTCTCCTGATATGTAAGGGTTATGTGACACAGGGAAGCTGGAGCAGAAGGAGACAAGGGTCTTAGCTTATTGTGGTTAAATTATATTACTTCTGCACATTTTACAAACACCTGTGACCATGTGAACGCACTGCCAGGACCCTCCCCTGGGACATTTCTGGACGCAGAAGATGAGCTAGGAGGCTGCTGCCATAACCTAGGAAGGAGATGATGTTAGGGGCAGCAGGGAATGGAGAGGAAGTCAGAGATTTGAAGAATGTTGAGGAAGTAAAATTGGTAGGATTTGGTAACTGACTGCCTGCAGGTGTGAGGAAGTATGAGGGGTCATTGATTTGTCCAGGTTATAGCTTCGGTTGGATAACTGGATGGGTTTTGTGGGCAGCAACCATGATAAAGGATTGCAGACAAGGTACAGGCTGGGAAGGGGCAAGGGAAGCAACTTCCATTCTGGGCTTGTGCAGCTCCAGATGCTTCTGGGAACATCCCGGTGGAGGCGTCTATCCAGCAAGCACCTCACCTAAGAGGGAGAAACTCCAGAAGATGTCAGTAGGACAGGGTCATCAGTAGATGTAGAGGCTGAAGTCCAAGAGAGGTTAAGATGGCCCATGGAGAGCTCAGGGAGAGGAGCAGTGGGCCAAGAAGAGACAAACCCAGGGTATCCTGAGTGTTTAACCAGGGGGCACAGGAAGATGAACCCATGAAGGAGACAGTCTGAAGAAAGTTTTCCCTATTCTCTTTTTTGATATTTTAGGTTGGAAGAGAGAAATGAACTACTTTCTTAGACTTTGTAGATGCTCAGTTGGGTGGTTTGTTAAATGATATTCAAAATATTTGCTTGCATTGAGGAAAAGAATGGGATCATAAACACCCCCCTATATAGTTCTTCCTGTCTCTTCCATTAACAGAGACTTAAAAAGTGGAATGGGTCTCTTTTTTTAATCTATTTCAAGAGTAAGTTGGGTGTCTGTGGACAGTATCTTTCACTGACATGGACGCTTAGGGATAATTTCCCATCAGGCTGCACAGACCTGTGCTCAGTGATAAAGGCTCCAGGTGGCCCTTTGCATATGATTCTTTAAGGTATGACAAAGCTCATGACATTTGCATTTTCTAAGATATTCTCTTTGGTGTGGGTAAAACTCTACCAGACATGGTTAACACTTTGACCTCGAGGATGAACCATAATACCGTGGGGCAGCGCCCTCCTCCTCCCTACCAGTCCCTGAGAGGGGCAGTGGTGAGTTTATTTTTGTATGCTTTTGAATGAATTTAAGACCATTTTTTAGGAGTTTTGTTACACTTCTTCATAGGGATTCTATCAAAGATAAAAGTCCAGATGGGTTTTTGGCAATGGGTCATTTTACAAAAAATAATCAATTTGTATGTTGAGGACCTTGATCAGTGGAGCGGATCTTAGGATTCCCTGAGGTGGGCATTGGGGCTGGGTGGGGACTCAGAATGCAAAAATGGCCACAGTGACTCTTAGTACTTCAAAACTAAATGAAGGGATGCCTGGGTGACTCAGTTGGTTAAGCATCCAACTCTTGATCTCAGCTCAGGTCATGATCTCAGGGTTGTGAGATGGAGCCCCACATAGGCTCCACGTGTTCAGTGTGGAGTCTGTTTGAGCTTCTCTCTCTCCCCCTCTCCCTCTGCCCTTCCCCCCCCCCACACCCATGCTATAAATAAATAAATAAATAAATAAATAAATAAATAAATAAATAAATATCTTCCAAAGAAAAAAAAAAGCTTAATGAAGTTTGAAACTTGACTGAGGACAAGTCTACACTGGCTGATTGATTGTTCTTGGTTTATGGATGGAATGACATTAGCTCAGTGAGTAGACACAAGCTATCTCTTGCTGATCCATGGTGCCTGTGGAAACACAGTGTTTTATGTCTGATAATTAAGGATGACAAAGTGACTATTACGTAACAAATGTTAGACTTTTAAAGCATTGCCTACACTCTTGTGGCACTAGTCTTTTCCTCTCCTGCAGACCTGGCTTTTCTAGTCTATCTTCCAGAGTGATTTCTCTAAAATGCTGATCTGATCAGGATGCTTCCCATGATTTGGCGTCCTATTTTCCTCAAGCCTCATTTTTCAATTCTCCCCTTGTTGTACGTGACTGTCCGGCCTTAAAATGAAGGTACATAAAATTCCATGAATGGGACAGTACTGTTGATACTTCCTGGCCGCTGCACATATGTTCCTTCTGCCCTAATCCATCTGGAAAATGAGAACACGTCTCAGTTACTTTCTCTGGGGAGTTGTCTTTGATCTGTCTCTCTGCAAAGTTAGTCACACTTTGTTTTCTTCCACCACCTTACAGTGTGGAAATCTTGAACACTCTACTTCCCGTAGTGTGTTGATACAACTTGTTTACACATACATTTCTCATGATCTGGACTATTAACTCCTCACTTGGAGTAAAAGACTTTTTTTAGGGGCACCTGGGTGGCTCAGTCAGTTGACGTATGCCTTTGGCTCAGGTCATGATCCCGGGGTCCTAGGATTGAGCCTGGCGTCGGGCTCCCTGCTCAGCGGGAAGCCTGCTTCTCCCTCTGCCTGTGCCGCTCCCCCTGCTTGTGCTCTCTCTCTCTGTCAAATAAATAAATAAAATCTTTAAAAAAAAAAGGATTTTTTTAAACCGAGATAATGCTATAAACATAAAGTTGTTCATTGCAATGTTATTCATAATATCAAAAATTGGAAATGATCTAACTCCTAATATTGAAAGGATGGTCATATCCATTTGGATATAATATGCAATAAATAAAATTATTGTCGATATTTGGTCATACCAAAAGTACTTTTGGTAAGTAGCAGTAGCAAATTACAAAACTATCTCTAACCTTACATGGTGTATGTGCATAAGGGGATGGTCCAGGAGGAAAACTGGAAGATAAAAGGTTTTGTGGGGTGTTTTTGTCTTTGGAATTATGTTTAATAGAAGACACTTTCTGTCGTATTATTGTTGTACAATAAAGGAGGTCAGATGGAGCTGTAGAAACAACACTAGGCTTAGAGTCAGCAGCCCAGCTCACTCCTTTGCCCTCTTGATAATCTTGAGCAAGTTCCTTAGTCTCACCTCTAAAAAGGGAATACAATACTGGCAATGAGGGTCTTTGTGAGTAGCAAATGAGACGACAAAACAGGCAGAGAAGCACTCCATCAATGTTGGGTGAATGGAGCTTAAAGAAAGATGTCTGTGCAGTGACTTTTTCTTCCAATGTGGTAGATGAGATGGCAGTCCTAGTTACACTGGAATCCACTTTTTTTTTTTTTAATTTTTTTTTTAAGATTTTATTTATTTGAGAGAGAGAGAATGAGAGACAGAGAGCATGAGAGAAAGGAGGGTCAGAGGGAGAAGCAGACCCCCTGCTGAGCAGGGAGCCCGATGCGGGACTCGATCCCGGGACTCCAGGATCATGACCTGAGCCGAAGGCAGTCGCTTAACCAACTGAGCCACCCAGGCGCCCTGGAATCCACTTTGACTTTCGGAGTTAGATATGACATGGTCACTACTATGTGCAGGTGAATGGGGGACCTCGGAAAACAGATCAGACTATTCTCAGATCCCCTCTGTGAATTTGTGTTTTCTGATTTTCTTGGCCAGCTGAGGTGGAGAAGGAAGAGGTGGGTAAACTGCCAAAGGAGAATGAATGTGTTCTAGGACTGTAGGGAAAGCTGGAAGAGAGCTCACATTTTGTCTGTCTGAGATCAACAGTAATAACTCCTTGGCCTCACATTCATTTTAATACGAATCATGAAGATCATTTTAATGTACTCTTTTAAAAATTTCACAGAAATATCAATTCATAGAATACTAGAAATATAAAGGACTTCCAGTTCAAGATGGCTGACTGACCACATACTCTGCCTTTCAAATGTTATTAAATGATAAAAAAATATTTTTTTAAAATGAAGCCAACAAGGGCGCCTGGGTGGCTCAGTTGGTTGAGTATCTGCCTTCGGCTTGGGTCATGATCCCAGGGTCCTGGAATCGAGTCCTGCATCAGGCTCCCTGCTCAGTGGGGAGTCTGCTTCTCCCTGCTTCTCCCTCTACCCTTCCACCCTGCTCATGATCTCTCTCTCTCTCTCACTCTCTCTCTCTCTCAAATAAATAAAATATTTAAAATGAAGCCAACAAGGGGCGCCTGAGTGACTCAGTCATTTCGTTAAGCGTCTGCCTTCAGCTCAGGTCATGATCCCAGGGTCCTGGGATTGAGCCCCGCATCTGGCTCCCTGCTCTGCGGGAAGCCTTCTTCTCCCTCTCCCACTCCCCCTGCTTATATTCCCTCTCTCACTGTGTCTCTCTCTGTCAAATAATAAATAAAATCTTAAAAAAATTTTTTTCTAAAATTAAGCCAATGAGAGGGAAGCTGTCCATGCATGAGAGATTTCAAAAACTTTCTGGGAAACCAAAATAGGTGGAGGGGACTAAGGAAGTAGCATGAGGAACTCTAGATCTCCAGTGAGCATGAAAGGGGGTTATAGAAACAGGTAACAGAGAGTAGATTGCCGTTAAAGAACCTTGGAGAGCCAGGGTCCTGGAAGTGCAGGTGTGACAAGAGACAGAATGAAACAGAGCTAAAAATGAGAAGGCTGATGAAATTCTACATACTTCACATCAAGTCCTCCACTCTTCCACCCCTCTTTCAAATAGACTATCAGGGAAGCATCTTTTTTAACAGAAAATCAGAATTAAAAAAAAAAAGTGTGCAGCCCGAGAGCAAAGACCTTACATACTATCTTTGATTCCCTCCCAAATCACCCTAAAACAAAGTTCTCCACTGGACAAGCCTTGCTCCTATATACAGAACAGGACTGGCATAGAGAGGATGGTTATGCAAATGTTGGTGTATTCATTTGCATTACCATTAAATGTGAATGAATGGCCAAGGGTGGCCAGATGTTGAGGACATCCATAAAACCTGTAAAGGAAAAGAGAAAGCCCAAAATGAAATAAACAGAAAAATAACCTAAGGGCAACAGAGAAATCAGGGATAGGAACGAAAGATCTTAAGCAAAACAAAGCAGACCCTCTCAAATTTATATCTTTCAGAGACATTTGAAAAGATGTTGCTTCCACAATATAAGAATGGGATGCTTTGAAAAAGGAGCCACTAAAAAACAAAAAAGAGTTCCCCAAAATAAAAAATAATCTAGAAACTAAAACTAGAGGACAGAGATGGAAATAGAGAAAAGATGAGAGATATAGAGGGACAATCTAGAATGTTTAATTTACCTTTAAGGGAAAAAGATGGAGAAAAGAAAATATCAAAGAATTTTTTTTCCAAAACAGAAAAGGATATTTGAGTTGCTCAGAATAGTAAATGTAAAAAACATACATATCCAAACACATCCTTGGAAAAATTTAAAACAGAGAGAATAAAGCACTGACAAGCTTCTAGAGAGAAAAAGCCAATCACCTTTGAAAGAACAACAATGAACTGGGTATCAGTCATACTGGATGATACAAGGAGGACATATCTTCCCTTCTGAGGGAAGATGATTTTCAACATAGAACCCTATAGTCATTCAAATTATCAGCTAAATGTGCCATTTTCAGACATTCAAAGATTCAAAAAATTTTCCTTCCACATACTAGTACTTGGGAAGTTACTTAAGATTGCTCCAGTGAAATGAGGTAGTTATAAGATCCTAGAAACAGAAGCTAAAACAAGGAGAATAATGAAGAGAAGTCCCAGAATATCAAGCCTAGAGGAGAGTCAGTTCCTTGGAGCAAGAAGACTTGGGAGTTCCAATAGGGAGTTCCCTAGGGGGGAAACAGATGTTTGGAGAAACTTGATACCATCTTTGGAAATTTGGAACAACCTGTAGAGGTATTAACCTAAAGGCAAACAGGAAAAAAGAAAGGCAATTGGAAGCCCCAGGGGAGGGAAAAAAAAACACAAAAAGCTGAACAAGACAGAACATGACATCATGGTATATACTACTTAACTTTTCAGGGAGTAATGTTATGTAATTATAATCATGTGAGCACAAGCACTATTGACTGATTTTGAATTTAAAGTCAATGTACAGGTGAAGGGAAGATCTATGGGTACAGGACAGACTGTTTTAACCTTGACAATGTAAAAGTATAGCTGATGGCTTGGGGGTGGAAGTAGGGAAGAGAGCTCAGGGAAGGATGCAAATAGCCTTAAAAGGTATGGATACAAAGGATAATCTTAACTGATGGAACTAAGATATAAAGGTATATTATTTCAAGCTACAAAGATAACCAGTAGAGAAACTGAAAATGCTAATATAACCATGTTAGTAAGAAAGATATTCAGAATAGTACAACTGAGCTAAATTCTCATGTATTAAGGAAATCAATGATAATGTTTTAATAGATCAAATAAGAAATCGCAGTAAGTATATTATTTAGAGACCAAAATTGCAAAAGGGGAACAATTAAATGAATTTAAAATGGTTTCTTCTGAAGAATAGAACTAAGAGAATAGTGAGTCAGGAGACTATTGTTTTTCATTATAGCAGTCTGTTATCTTCCTTCTTAAATTACTTTTAAAAAGGGAAACTGAAGGGAAGGAAGGGAGAAAGGGAGGAAGAGAATAAGGGAGGAGGAAGGAAATATAAGGAGACTGAGAGATCATAATGCAACCTACTTGGAGATGGACACAGACTTTTTTGAGACCTGGCACTTACATCCTCTGACTCTAAAGTGTGTGTGTGTGTGTGTGTGTATTTAATAAGGTTTTATTTTTATGTTAGTTTTTAACTTTTATTTAAGAATAATTTCAAAGTTATAGAAGAGTTTCAAGAATAAAAGTAGTACAAAGAACACTTGAGTATCCCACACCCAGATACACCCATGTCAACATTACACTCTGTGCATCATCATTTGCCCCTCACCACCCCCTTGGGTTTCCTAAACCACTGGAGTGTTGCATACGTCATGAGCCTTTACCCCTAAATACTTCGGTGTGTGTTTCATAATAGGTAGGCATATGCTCTTATAGAACCACAAGAGATTTAACACTGATACAAAACTTTAATCTACCAGTAAGATTTAACCTGCAAGCAACACTTCTCCCTACTAGGGCTACCTCCCTTCAGGTTCTGTCTTGCTGTGGGCCTTCTTCCTTTTCTCCCCCCACCCCACCTCATTCTCTCTCCTTGTTTTTGCTCTTTCGAAGTCTTGTGTTCTATAATTAGTTGAATGATTCCTGGAGCTTAAAATACAGAGATAATACACAAGCACACACTTAGAAGTAAAAACTTTACCAGACCCTGTCATGGAAAAAGTCTTTTGTTCCTTTGCCTTTCCAAGAATCACTGGCACTGTTGTTGGAGTCTTTGAGCCTCCTTTTGAAAAATGAATCGTATAACTGTGTTTCTGACGATTTAACAGCTTTTTATCTTCTCTTTTTCCACTCTGATTTATAGTTTGAAAAAGTACCAGAAGGTTTTATCCCTCCATCTACACCCAAGTTTGCGTATGGAAAAGTTGCTCTGAAGAAGGTAAGAGAGCACATAAGCAGAGCTGTTGAGAGTGGGGAGTGGAACTCAGCAGTTGTGAGTGAAAGTGTTACACTGGGGCATTGGTTCTATTTTTCTGTGAATTTGTTTTCTGTGAGACTACTGGGGTAGGTGATGTTTCTGGGAACATGGGGACGTGAGAGGTGAGAGGATATGTGTGCAGGTTGACAGGATGAGCACGCGGGGCATGAGCAGGAGTAGGTGGGCGTTCTTAGATCACTCAGGTCATTTTGGTTCGATGATCGGTCATCCAAAGCAGCTTCAGGAGCCTTTGTGGGAATAACATGGTACCTTGTTATGTCCGGTGAGGCTCTTTTCCGTAACTCACAGGCATTTTCATAGATCTTTGCACAATTCAGTATACTCTCCTCCATCTCAGAATCATGTTCTAATTTTTGTGCTCTGTGGTTTATATGGTAAATGGGACATCAAGGGGGAAAGCTAGAAATTAATCATAAATAAGAGAGACATTTTATTCTAGGAAAGAAAAAGGGGAGATTTCATTTTCTTGTCAGGAGTGACGTAAGCCAAAATCAATTTGTTTTGACCATCTTTGTCTTCAGGATTTCCCCTTTTATAATCCCTAACTCCTACATCTGTTAACTCACAAGAAAAAAAAAACAACACAAGCAGTTACGTATTTCTTAAGAATCTTGATATTCTAAAATAGCGTAAGTTTTTATCTAACCAAAATGCCAAACATGATTGTATAATTTTTCCGTTCCTGAAGCCCTTTGATATTATGGTTGCTTGAGCTCTTGTAACATTTTCCACCTAGTGTCAGATACATGTGTTACATTCTACAAAGAATGTGGTCTGTCTGCCTGATAGGAATCTTTATTTAGTTCAGTCAGACTTTAATCACACTTGTAAAGGGAGCACCTTCTACTTTTTCATTGCTGCTGCTACTTAAGGTAAAGGTTGATTTGTTTTGGAGCTGTGAGAAATTTATTTTTATGCAACAGAAAATAACTGCAAATATTTAATACAGCAACATTGCAAAACCAAACAAAACCAATCTTAGTACCAAAAATACATTCTGTTTACAATGAAGGAAAATTGTGTAAGCAGAAATAGCTTTTCTTTATTAACTAAATGTGTACAATTTAAGGTAGCAAGTTCACATATAACTGAATTAAATTTATATTGGACATGGTCATATAGAATAAAACCTTTTACCGTGAGTTGAATTTCTTTAGCTGTCCAAACAGAAAGACATCCATGTGAGTAGCTGAATTGATGGAATTGTACTTAAGATTTTGTTTTCCTTGATGCCACACATCAGCAAGGTATGGTAACCCTGGCAAGTGTTTATAAAATTCCCAACCAGTATCATGCCATGGGAAGTCCTGGGTTTGGAGCCAAACCTAACTGCAGATCTTGGCTCTGCCGTTGCTGCGGTGAGCCTCTCTGAGAACCTGTTTCCTCATCCCTAACATGGGGACAACGAGGGCAGCCTCCCTGGGTGGTGTGAGGATTCAGTGAGGTGTGCATGTAAGGTGTTCTTACCTGGAGTTGGGTAGGTGCTCAGTGATCAGTAGCTGTTACCATCCTTGTTACTGCATCAGAATAAGCTTCCTGGGCTGCAAGAATACACAGTCATTTAGACTGAATATAATAAGTATTTATTGAGTGTCTACTGTGTGCTGGGTATTGGGTGACACCGCACCGTTCAGACCCTGCCCTAAGGAGCTGACAGTCTGGCAAGGACAGCAAAGGCAAACAACTAGTCAGTGATGCAGGCGTGGAAAATATGCTCCAGACAAGTTCAGAGGAAGGCACAGTCATGGTTACTTCCCTCAGGAATGCTAGGGAAGGCTTTACAGAGGAGGCAGCCTCTGAGCCTTGGTTTTCATTCATTTTAAGGGCCTTTAATACAAAGGAGGTTGTATTTGTGAACAGGTACGTTTGAAACCTTACGATTACCATCAGTTATTTTTCATCAAGAGTTCCCTAACTCATGGATAGACATGATTGAAGGTGACTGGGCGGTGCAGCATTGAGCGGGATTTGAACTACTTAGGTCTATTTAGGGATTTTGGGGAAACCCACTAATGTCTTTGATAATTTGCAAATGGCATTACCCTCCACCCAGGGGTGACAGTGAGTGAATGCTGCTTTTGTTTCTTTTCAGTTAAAGACAGTGGAGGATGCACTGAACATTCTGTGTCCGCCTGGGCCCATAAAAAGCCTTTATCCCTTGACGTTTATCCAGGTGAAACAGGTAGGCCTCCTTCAGCCTTTCTCTGCTTACAAAAATGTCCTTTCTGCACTGCCTTGCAGGGCCTGTCCTGAGTGCAGGGACCAGAACGGTAGGCAGATAAATCAGATCCCAGGTAAATTCACTGCATATTTCCAGGCTCTCTTCGGCTTTAAGTACCACATGGTGGGCTGATCTTTCCTATCTTCCCACCTCCCCATTTCTTATTATCACTCAAACAAGGTAGTAACTCAGCCTGATTCAACATAATTCTTTAGTGCAAGCTATAAACAGTGCATTTCTGATCTAATTAATCTGTATTATTAAAGGAAAATCACATTTTAATACGCAAAAAAGACAACTTAATTATTTGTCCTTGTTTGCTCAAAGGTATAGGGGCTGTGTTCTTAATAGATCAGGTTCTCAGAGATTCTCTTTCCTGCTTTTGAAGAGAACAGAGAGCAGGGCACGTGTGTGTGTGTATGTGTGTGTCAGTGTGTGCACGCATGCATGTGTGTGGTGAACCCAGGCACTGCCTCATATTTCTTTCTTTTTTTTTTTTTTTTTATTCATTTGAGACACAGAGATAGAGAGCAGAGAGCATGAGCAGGGGGAGAGGCAGAGGGAGAGGGAGAAGCAGGCTCCCTGCTGAGCCAGGAGCCCGACGTGGGGCTCGATCCCAGGACCCTGGGATCATGCCCTGAGCCGAAGGCAGCATCTCAACCCACTGAGCCACCCAGGCGCCCCATTTCTTTTTTTTTAGTAGGCTCCATGCCCAACATGGGGCTCAAACTCATGACCCTAAGATCAAGAATTTCATGTTCTACCAACTGAGCCAGCCAGGCGCCCCTCATATTTATTTAAAATGTTTTTCCCAACTTTTTATTTTAGAAATTTTCAAATCTAAAAACATTGCCAGAGAAGTATAATTACACCCATATCGCTTTCATTTGGATTCACTAAGTGTTAACAGTTCCTCTGAGTGTATGTATGCAGTCAACTGCCTTTTTTTAACCCTTTGAGTTTGTGGTCAATATCCTGACACTTCACCCCTAAATATTACAGCATATATATATATTTTTAAAGATTTTATTTATTTATTTGACAGAGAGAGAGACAGCAGGAGAAGGAACACAAGCAGAGGGAGTGGGAGATGGAGAAGCAGGCTTCCCACAGAGCAGGGAACCCGATGCAGGGCTTGATCCCAGGACCCTGAGATCACGACCCGAGCCGAAGGCAGTCGCTTAACGACTGAGCCACCCAGGAGCCCCTACAGCGTATATCTTTTAAGAAAAAGGACATTCTCCTACATAATCACAATATAATGATGAGACTTAAAAAATTTACCATTGATATAATCCTATTATTTAATATGCATTCTATAGTCAAGTATCCAATGACATCCTTGATATCTAACTTTTTTCAATCCAGTTTCTACTCTATGATCACACATTGCATTAAGCTACAATGTCCCTTTAGTCTTCTTTCATCTGTAACTATTCCTAAGTCTTGTTTCTCCTCTCTCTCTTTCTCGCTACATGGACATTTCTGAAGAGTTTGGGCCAGTTGTTTTGTAGACTGCCCCTCACTGATTAGATTCAGTAACACATTTTTGGCGGGAACATGACAAAGGTGGTGTGTCCTTCTCAGAGCGCCGTGTCAGGATGCCCGTGAGGTCAGTTTGTCCCTTTGTTGTGATGTTAAGTTTGAACACTTCGTTAGGAATTCAGCCCCATTTTTTGAAATGGAAACTTATCTGGAACCCCCTTCACTGACTGTCTGTGGAGATCCCCTTCTGGAAGGTGATAAAACAATGGCATATCTAATCTTAGTTTAGTGTATTTTGCCCCTAGTGACTTACTTTTTACACTTGTGATTTTTATTCCAGCAACTCTGTGATCAATAAAATGAGTAATGAGCCCCCTCTCGTTAACACTGGATAGAATTCTTGCTCTAGCTCCAGCCAACACAGGCTATGTGTCCACATCTTCATCTAGGATGCACCCCGCCTTCTCCACCTCGTAGGGGAGCACTTCGGCAAGACATGGTCACTAGAGCACTTGGAACCTGGGAAGTGGGTTCCAGGTTGGTGTGGAGACACTTGTACTCATTGTTCTTGGCCGGACCCTCCTGCTTTGCGATCTCTGGCCAAGGCAGTGCTCGAGGACGGGGGGGACTCCCTGGGCCCTGGCTGTTTCAGGTCTGGGGCAAGCCTGCTGGATGTTTATTTCCAGCGAAACCCATCGAGGGCCCAGCTGCAGGGAATAGGGTGCAGCCCTGTTACCTCTGCAGCTGCCCGCCCCCCCATCCCCCACTTCGGTGGCCTCAGCCACCTTCGCAGGGAGGACTGCAGCTTCTGCTCCCCTCGTTGAAGCCCTGCACAAAGTGTTCCTCAGCCTCTCAGTTAGGACTTACCACTTTGGTTACTTTGAAAAGAAAAAAAACAAAAAACAAGAGCTGGAGATTTGGGGTCTGGGAGGGGAGGCATCCTTGTGCCTGAAGCCTGGGGTCATGGCCCCAGGGACATTTCTTGAATTCAGCCCTTTCCTGCAACACAGGAACGTGGGTTAACGTTGGGGTTTTTTCAGCTCCTCCAGATCAAATGCAAAGGTGTTTGCATTTGCCGAGATGCACTTCCTTGCTTTCTGGGCCCTAGACACGAGGAACTGTTTCTCTGCCCCATGCTGGATGTCTGTTGGATGCTCTTGTATGGCGGGGTCTGATCCAGCTCACCCTGGCCAAAGTCCGCAGCAAGAGCGTCACCAGCTGAGGCTGAGGGTGCTGTTGCTGCTGGGGCTGATAGTCTGGCGCCTTCCTCTCAGACCAGGGATACCAGCATCTATGCGACTGTTTTCTGACTTAGCAACAGGCTACACCCCCATCTCTCACTATCTCTATCCCCGCCACCCCCGGCCCTCCACTTTAAACAGTTTCTGGTTGACTCTTGTGTTGTATGTTAGAGCACATGTAGCCCAAGAACCTGGAAAATGTTTTACCGAACATTCTTGGCTTTGTTGTTGTTTGTTTGTTGTTGTTTTTTTAAGATTTTATTTTTAAGTAACCTCTATACCCCATGTGGGGCTTGACATCACGACCCCGAGATCAAGAATCACATGTTCTACCTGCTGAGCCAGCCAGGCGACCCGGTTTGTCTTTTTGGTTGTTGTGTTGTGTTGTGTCGTGTTTTTGAGATACCAGAAATAACCTTTCGATATATATGATAGGATCCCCCCGAGTGATTCTGGGCAAATCATCAAACATGTTCCAGAGTCTGGTTTCCTCGTGTGGGAAAGGGCTGTCTGATAAAATGTGGGTTCCTTGCTGTTACTGCCGTGCTAGTGTCTGATCTAAAACTGTAAGCCGGGTCCCTTCATTCAGACTGAATTTTTGTGGGAGGCTGGGAAACCTCTTAGAAACATCGCTTTCCCACAGATCGAGGTGACCAGGGTATCTTTAAAAGAGTGATGTGTTTTTCTTATGTCTTTTTCTAACCAGTATTTTGGGTTTGTGCTGTACCGAACAACGCTTCCTCAAGACTGCAGTGACCCCACACCCCTGTCGTCACCCCTCAGTGGAGTCCACGACCGGGCCTACGTCGCCGTGGATGGGGTAAGAGCTGTCTCTGAGCTGTGTGCTTGTCTGCCCCAGCAGGGCGACATGTGGTCTGCGCTTGGTAATGTGGCATTCCAGGCCATTGCCCACCTTTCCAAACTCGGGCTCTGCGCCTCCTCTTGATGTCCCTTCGCTGTGCCCCCTTGCTTGCCAATGTGGCCTCACCCATGCTCCCTCTGCCTGGAATATGCCCCCTCACCCATCTGAACCTGGAGGGGAGTGCTCAAGGCTCCGCTCTTCTCAGAGACCTCCCCGGTCTCCCCAGTCCACGCCACCCTCTCTGCCCCATCACAGAATGTTGCCCGTGTGTCCTTCGCTCCTTGAGAACAGGGTCCGTGTTGTACACGCTGGAGCGCTGATTCATTTAACCCTGCGCCTTCATCCTGTGTGAGAAATCCCATTCTACAGCACTGTTCATGATAACGATCGCTATAATACGCAGAGATCTTTGTCTCCAAACACAGCAAAGACACACTGAAATAATCATGTGAAAGAACACATGAGGAGATTGTTCGAACCGAGGCAATTTGTTCAGAAATTTTAAATTAAAATGTTTCCATTCTCGGGGCGCCTGAGTGGCTCAGTCGTTAAGCGTCTGCCTTCGGCTCGGGTCATGATCCGGGGTCCTGGGATCAAGCCCCGCATCGGGCTCCCTGCTCCGCGGGAAGCCTGCTTCTCCCTCTCCCACTCCCCCTGCTTGTGTTCCCTATCTCGCTGTGTCTCTCTCTGTTAAATAAATAAAAAAATCTTAAAAAAAATGTTTCCATTCTCTTGTGATCAAAGGCTTTCATTTCAGTGGGAGCAAGTTTCTAGGACATTATGTGTATATTGCCCATGTGTATACTGATGGCAGTTTCTTGAGTTCCATTTTAGGGGTTGTCTTAGTGAATTATAGTCAGTGTAGCTTCATTTTTTTTTTTTTTTTAAAAACCTCCCCTTTCAAAAAGTTAGGAATATGTTGCTGCTAAAATACCTGTTGTTTTTTCTCACTCTCTGTTATAATTTACATGGTTAATGCACCATATCAGGTATTTTGAGGTGAGACTACTCCACCTAACTCTCTGATTTTATCTCATTTATCTGATTTTGTCTCATTTCTCCTTGCTGTTTAGAAGCTGCTTTTCATGACTGCCTTTTGTGCTGTGAGAACACAAAGCAGTTCCTGTGGCAGGGACCCCTTCCTGGAATTTTTGCCTCCATTCCCTTCCTATTAAAAATAGATGTGCAGCAAAACACCCCAGAGCAAAGGAAGCTAGCCTAGAGCTTCCCTTGCTCGGAGCTGCATCTGCTGAGTTGCCTGGTTCAGAAGCAGTGTGGGGGGAACTTGACCACCCGGCCGGTGACTTGGGCAAAGGGGCCATCAGAGCATTGCCTCCCAAGTCCGGTGACTCTTCGAGACAAGAAAATGAGTGTGATGACTGAGCAAGCCGTGCTCTGCTGACCTTCTCACCCCAGCTAATTCCCACTGGACTCTGACCCCGCAGGTGCCCCAGGGAGTCCTGGATCGAAGTGAGGTGATCACTCTGAACATCACCGGGAAAGCTGGAGCCTCTCTGGACCTTCTGGTGGAGAACATGGGACGTGTGAACTATGGCAGAGATATCAATGATTTTAAGGTAGGACCGACCTCACTGTCAGGAATGAGGTTCAAAGTTTGACAGAACTGTGCCTGTGCTGCCACCCGAGGAAGGTTCTGGAAAGCCATTTAAAAACTCACATATACCTTCTTCTCCTCCAGCCCTGTTCACACACAAAAGCGATTTTTAAAACCGTGCACACTTTGCCAAGTTTGGCAAGTGAACCTACTGTGATTTGTTTTGCAACTTCAGAGTTGGGTTATTTTGAAGACCTGTTTTCCTCTGCAGGTGATGAGAAAGTTGTGCTTTGCAAAGAGAACCCTTGCTTTGTGTTCAGGTTCAGTCACCCGGTAGGAAGAAACAGAAGGAGGAAGCAACTGCACCGTGCTGCTCCTTTGCTTAACAGACCCAGCTCACTTTCGAAAGGCACTTGATCTCCGACAAAGCCAGCCTAGCATTTGGTCTGCTCTGTTTTCTGGGTATGGACAGTCCATGACAATGTCTTGAATCGTAGAAAGCCTTTCCCTTGATGCACGGCCTCTCATCCCTGCTGGTTACTCTGTGTCCAGGTGTCTAGCCCTAGCCCGAATATTGTTCCTTGGAAAACATTTTTCGAGCATTATTCAGCAAACACTTGTTAAGCTCATACTCTGTAAGATGCTCCGCAAGGTGCTTTGGGGCATGCAAAGATGTTGAGATACAGGCTTCCCGAAAGGTGGCTCACCATCTGCTAGAAGAGAGAAGGCCCGCATCGAAGGATTGATGGTACCACCCGCTCTAGGACAGAACTGGTGTATGGGGCTACTTCCTGACCCTCTTGGTGCAGCTCAGAGGCAAGGCGATTACCCTCTTAGAGAATGGCCGTGTGGGGCAACCTTTACCTCCAGTAGAAATGTCCCCGTTAAAGTCCTTGTGCTCAGGCTGTAGTTAGTGGCCTTCCTGCTTGGCTGTCACAGGCCATGTTGACACACGGAGTGAAAGGGATTCTTGTGTAGTCTCTGGGTCCCGGTACCCAGCAAGGGACCCGCACACAGCTGCCTGGTTCATGTTTATTGAATTACTAAGGGGGCAGTTGAGACTTGGTACTGAGAGTTGTCCTGGGATGAATTTGGGATCTCCTGGGGAATGGAGAAGTTCACCATGTAAAAGGCGGGAGAGAGGAAGCTAGGTGAGCCGTGAGCATAGGCTTCAGTGCAGTGGCCGGTGCCGTGGACACCCCGGCCTGCTGACCCAGCTGGATGAATAGAGCCAGCTGTTCACCTTCATCATCACTTCCTTTCTATCCTTCCACAGATATCAAAGTATCCTCGTTTATGGTTACCTCACTGAGTCCCACGGTGGGTGAATGGACTCAGGCGTGATCATCCCATGAGTGCTGCTGAGGGGCTTAATGCCAAGACTTGCTCCTGGTCATATGAGGGGGCAGAATCTGTCCCCCCCAGCCCCCATTATAGTGGCTAGGTGTTCTTCTGCATTCCTGACTCCATTCATTCTCCCGTGCCTCAGATGCCATCATCCCTTCCATTCAGCAGTGACTCTGAACCAAACATTGAAGATCGGGGGTCACGGGGTCAGAAGCTCTGGCCTCAAGCCAGATGTCACTTTGACATATGCACAGTTGGAGTCTCACTTACTGTTGGTGTTTCATATCCTAGTTTGTTCTCCTCAAGAATTCAGGGAGGGACACAGAGACACTTGAAGCCTTTTGCTTCCCACCCCAGCTCATTGCTGTGTTTCTCCTTTACAGGGTCTTATTTCTAATCTGACCCTTGGTTCCAATATCCTCACGGACTGGATGATCTTCCCACTGGACACTGAGGATGCGGTGCGCAGACACCTGGGAGACTGGCATGGCTGTAACAATGGACGCCATGATAAAGCCTTGGCCCACAGCTCGTCTAACTACACGCTGCCGGCCTTTTATACGGGGAACTTCTCTATTCCCAGTGGGATCCCAGACTTGCCCCAGGACACCTTTATCCAATTTCCTGGATGGACCAAGGTACGTGTCTTCGTGGAAAGTGATAAAGAATCAAAAAGAGCTGCTGATGAGATGGTGTGTGACAGTTCGGGAGTGGAGGGCTTTCCGTGTTAGTTTATCCATTCCTCAGTAGTGGGACCTTGGCCGATCTTCAGAGACTCAATGGCCAGCTTGAATATGTACCCTCTGCCCCATTTTCACTGACTGACAACTTCCTTGAGCAAATGATGGCTTTCCTGCTTCCTGTAAGAAAAACTCTAGCTCCTTTGGATACTGCTTATGAGGGACACTTTCTCTTTCTCTTGGAGAAGATTTGGTCCAGGCAAAGGGGTGAATCACTGGGAGAACTTGTTTTTCTTTTGTCCGGGCCTACCTCTGTACCCCCACGACACCCCACCAGCCCTACACCCTGGGACATCCACCACTGTCTGCATGATCTTCTGCTCTTCCTTGGCCATTTTACTGCCTGATCACCCTCCCTCCCCTTTATTCTTTGAAGACGTTTGCATGTCTTCCTTCACTGTTGTCTTCTTTACTTCAGTCCTATTTTCATCTTGGGTGACCTTACCATGACTCAGTTATTCATTCAACAAGTATTTTTCACTGGCCACTCCGTGCCTAAGCTTTGTGCCAGGTGCTAAGGATACAACGATGAACAGTAAGGATACAATGACTTGCCCTCATGGAACTTACATGCTAGTTGGGGAGACAGACCCAAATCATATAATCACCCAAATTAAATGGTGAGACTGTAGCTGCAGTGAGTGGTAAGAAGAAATATGGGAGTTGATAATAACTGGGGCATTTGACCTTGTCAGGAAGGTCAGTGAAGCCTTCCCTGTGGGAGTAATGCTTGACAGAGATATGAAGGATAAGAAGGAATTAATGTGGCAAAAGGGGGAGGGAAACATATTCCAGGCAGAGGAGATAGCATGTGCAAAGGCCATGTGGTCATAGGGGAAATGAGGAGCTTGAGGACCTGGTAAAGGACCCGAATGTAGGGTTTAGGTGTGGAGTGTGGTTCAGAGAGAAGACTAGAAAGTGGGTAGAGATGAGATTGGAATAGGCCAATTAAAGTTTTTCTTTGTGTTGAGAGCCTTTGAAGCAGGAGGGTGCCATCACATGATTGTGATGGGACAAACCTCTCTGACCCCAGGGTACAGAGAGGGCTGGGTGAGGGCACCTGTGAATTTGTGGAAGCTATCTAGGTGACTGGACTGTAGTCTCAGTGAGAGACTAGGATGGTGGTAGCCAAGATGGAGATGATATCAACTATCTGAGAGATGTGTGACGTTAAATCAATGAGATGTAATGATGGATTGGTTATTGGGGTTTAGAGAGAAGGACATATCCTGGATGACTCTTAGGTCCCAGGCTGGTAGCTGGGCAGATGGTACCATTTATTGAAAGAAGAGTTTTCAGAGGAAAACATGGGCTAGCAGGGGGAGATCATGAGTTGGATTTGGACAGATTGAGTTTGAGAGGCCTTTGAGAACAGCTGAGAGAAGATACTGGAGGAGGGCTGTGGGATCTGTGGATGGAGAAGTTGGAGGAGGGATCTGGGCTGGGAATATATGTATCAGATCATCTGTGTGTGGATGGTCATGGAGACATGGGATGGAGGAGATCCCCTAAGGAGAAAGGATGCGGAAGGAAGAAAAGAGGCACAAACATGGCGGGCAGAGAGTGAGGAGGAAAACTGGCATTTGTGCTGCTGAGGGGATGAGTGAAAGACAGGAGCTCTTCTACGGGATGTAGTAACACGGAGCTCCCTGGGACCCTCAGCAAGTGTATGGGAGTGGGGCATCCACAGGCTGCATTGCATGCTACTGAGGAGTGTCAGATAAAGGAACAAACTTGGGAACGTAAATGTGTTTGTTTGGTTTTTTTTTAAGATTTTATTTATTTATTTGACAGAGAGAGACACAGCAAGAGAGGGAACATAGGCAGGGGGAGTGGGAGAGGGAGAAGCAGGCTTCCTGCGGAGCAGGGAGCCCGATGAGGGACTCAATCCCAGGACCCTGGGATCATGACCTGAGCCGAAGGCAGATGCTTAATGACTGAGCCACCCAGGCACCCCAGGAGCATAAATTTGGATACTTGAATATACACATTGTTTTTGAGAATTTTGACCCTGAAGGAGAAGAGGAGAAAAGTATATAAATCACTTTTAAGAGGGAAAAAGATGCGCACAACATTTGTTTAAGAAATGTCCTTTTGGGGCTCCTGGGTGGCTCAGTCAGTTAAACGTCCGACTCTTGATTTTGGCTCAGGTCATGATCTCAGGGTTGTGAGATTGAGCCCCATGTCAGGTTCTGCACTGAACGAACGTGCAGTCTGCTTAAGACTCTCTCTCTCCCTCTCCTTCCCCCCTCCTGCATCCTCTCTCTCTCTCTCAAAAAAATAATCTCATAGATTATTTAGAAATGTGTTATTTAATTTCCATATATTTGTAAGGGTTTTTTTTTAGCATCTTATTTTTATTGATTTCTAATTTAATTTCTCTATAAAACTCCTCTAGAAGAAGGAAGAAAGTCTATGACCTTCAATTAGGCAAAGACTTTTTTTTTAAAAGATTTTATTTATTTATTTATTTGACAGAGAGAGAGACAGTGAGAGAGGGAACACAGTCAGGGGGAGTGGGAGAGGGAGAAGCAGACTTCCTGCTGAGCAGGGAGCCCGATGTGGGCCTTTATCCCAGGACCCTGGGATCTTGACCTGAGCCGAAGGCAGATGCTTAACAACTGAGCCACCCAAGCGCCCCTAGGAAAAGATTTTTTAGATTTGACACCTAACGCATGACCCTTAAAGGAAAAAGTGATAAATTGGAGTTCATCAAAATTAAAAATGTTTGCTGTTCAAAAGAAATCATTAAGAAAATGAAAATCCGAGCCACAGAATGGGAGAAAATCATATGTTTAGCAAAGGATTTGTTTCTAGAATACATCGAGAATTCTTACAACTCAATAATAGGAAGATAAACAACCCAGTCAAAAAATGTGCAAATTTCACCAAAGGAGATATACAAATGGCCGATAAGTACATGTATAATGCTCTCAACATCATTAATCGTTAGAAAAGTACAAATCAAAACCACAGTGAAATACTACTTCACACCCACTAGAATGGCTATACTAATAAAAGATAGACAATAACAAATTTTGGCAAGGATATAGAGAAGTGAGAACCTTCCTATGTCACTTGTGGGAATGTAAAATGATACAAACACTTGGGAACACGGTTTGGGGTTTCTTCAAAGGTTAAACACGGACTGAGGAGTTCCACTTCTGGGTGTATACCTGAGAGAAATGAAAACCTATGTCTACTCAAAGACTTCTGTGCAAATATTTAGAGCAGCATAATTCATAATAACCCCAAACTGGATGTAATTCAAATGTCCATCAACTGATTAATGGGTAAATAAAATGTGGTATATCCATACAAAAGAATAGTGTCCCACAGTAAAACAGAACAGACTACCGATACACGCTACAATGTGGATGAATCTGAAAAACATGCTAAGCAAAAGAAGCCAGACATAAAAGACCACATGCTGTAGGATTCCATTTATATGAAATGTTCAGAAAAGGCAAATCTGTAGAGAAGAAAAAGTAGGTTGATAGTTGTCTGGGGCTGAATGGGAATGGAGAGTGACTGCAAGTAGATATGGGGTTTCTTTTGGGGATGATGGAAATGTTCCAAAATTAAATCATGGTGATGGTTCCACGGTCTTCTTAAATGTATTGAAACTTGTTTCATGACCGAGCACATGGTGTATCTTGGTGAACGTACCTCCAGAATTTTAAGCTGTGATATCCTCTCTCTTGCTACGTGTTTCTATCCCCCAAACTCTCATGCCCTCCAGCCTGCTCTTGGATCTTATTGATGACCTGAAACTCTCCCCCATTAAGGCCACAGTTCTTCCCTATCCAGTCTAGACATCACTACTAATATTTTTTTTTTAAAGATTTTATTTATTTATTTGACAGAGAGAGACACAGTGAGAGAGGGAACACAAGCAGGGGGAGTGGGAGAGGGAGAAGCAGGCTTCCCGCCGAGCAGGGAGCCCGATGCGGGGCTCGATCCCAGGACCCTGAAATCATGACCCGAGCCGAAGGCAGTCGCTTAACGACTGAGCCACCCAGGCGCCCCCACTACTAATATTTTTTAAAAGCCATCAATCCACTGGCCCCCTTGCTCTGTCTCCTTGTTCATCCTCTATTTTGAGTGGGTCCACAATCGGCCTTTGCTCCTTCACCAGTGACTGAGCACTGCCAGGGGGCCTCTCCAGCATGCTCATGAGGGCCCCTATCCCTTCACTCTCTCCAGCCTCTGGAGGCCCCCAACTTGCCCAGCAGTCTTTGGTCTCTTCCACCTTCCCCAGCTGGTCTTTCTAACCTTCACCTCTCCCCTTAGCCACCGTACTCCTCCCCCACCCACTCACCCTCCTTGACTGCTATCAAGTGTAACTCCTTTGTTCCCCCAGCTTCCTGTCAGACTTATCTTGGCCTGTACCCTCACTTCCTGCCCGGTGGCCCTAGGAGGAAGTCTAAGCTCTGAATCCCCTCCCCACCTTCTTCCTTCAGGCCAGGATCCTGCTCTCGAACCTACTGTCCTGCAGCATGTCAGCCTTTCAGTCTCCTCTGCCAACTTCCGGGTTGCAGCCAAGAAGTAACATCTGGGGGCTCTAAGACCCCAAAACGAACTAAAACCCTCTCTGGACCTTCCCACTTTAGCCAGCAGGCTTGTTCTTCCCTTGCTGCCTCCTTTCCTCCCCTCCCTCCTTGTCCCCTTTTCCCTTTTGGTGTCCTGCTGTGTCATATATCTCCTTTGTTCGTGCTTTTTCACTCCCTCACTCTGCCCACCCAGCCATCACGTATTCATCTGTCAAGACCAGCCTTAACTCCTCTAAGAGGCCTTCCTAGACCCTTAGTCCAGCCCTCCCTTGAGCCCCCTCTGTGCCCCTCCTGGACTCATCACACTTCGGCTGGCACCTCGGTTTCACCCACTGGGTCATAAGCTGCAGAAGCGGCATTTTTTAAAAGTGCTCAGCTTCTTCACCATTCTGCTCACCTCCCAGGGTCTGGTTGCTCTGTAAATGCTCTAGGTGGAAGGGTGCCCAGGTGGCTGTGTTGCTGAGCTCCTCCACCCCTGGGCGCCTTCCCCCCCAACCAGGGAAGAAAGCAGGTGGGAGGAGTGGAGGCCCTCAGGCAGCCCTGTAGGTGATGAGGGGCTTTGCAGGGTGCTGTGGGTATAGGGCCAAGGCGGACGAGAAGACAAACCATTGCTCCCCAGGTGGTATCAGTTTCGTGCTTTAAGAGAAAGAACTTTCAGGAGATGTGAAGCAGAAAGAGAAGCTGTGCGTGACAGGAACGATGAGAAGAGTGGGGTGACTCAGGAGACACAGGCCAGTGTTTCGGCTGCACAGAATAGATGAACAGCAGACCTGACAGACGGACAGCCCTTCCCCGGAGTCAGAGGGAGTTTTGTCAGGGAGGGAATTTTAAGTGGGAGAATGGTAGATGCAAAGGTGCAGACGTGGAAAAGCATGAGACATCTTTGGAAGTCAGAGGGGCTTCACCTTGGCCAGGTCATAAAGGTGTCACACCTGACCCAGGCATGGTGCTCAGCACTTTGGACACACGACCTCTGTAATCACCAAAAGAGCAGGAGGAGTGCAATATCCTGTCATCAGCTCTAGTTTGCAGAGGAGCAGCTCAAGAGAGCTAAGGAACTTGCATGAGGAGCAGAAGTAGGTGGTAGTGCAGCTCCCTGACCCTCAAGTCCGTCCGACTTGCAGGCCCGTGGGGAAAGGCAGGCAGCAACATACAAGGCCTGGAAGGCCAATGAGGAGCTGCGCTAAGTATGTAGACAGGGGCTCTGCACTAATCTTGTCAGTCTGATGGATGTTCCACACCTTCATGTTTGGAAGGTACATAGACACGTGATATTTCCAAATGTGTCAGAAGGTTTGAAACCCCAAAAGCCCATAGAATGCATATGTCCCCTCAAACACTAGCACACAAATGGTCAAGTCGGCATTATCCAGAATTATCCAGAATCACCCAGAAGGTGGAAAGCTCAAATGTCCATCCACTGGAATGAATAAACAAAATGTTTATTATATATAGTAATGGAAAATAAATTTGCCATAAAAAGAAATTAAGTAATCATATATGTTACAACATGGATGAACCTTGAAAGCATGTTAAATGGAAGGACCCAATCACAAACCACACATGTGGAAGGTTTAATTTATATGAAATGTCCAGAATAGGCAAATCTGCAGACACAGAAAAATCAGTGGTAGCCTAAGCAGGGAAGGAGGGGTGTGGGGAGGGAGGATGGGGAGTGCAGGGTTTCTGTTCGGAGTGATGAAAGTATTCTAAAATTGATTATGATGATGGTTGCATAGCTCTGTAGTGTTCTCACAGCCGCTGAATTGTATCGTTAAGATGAGTGAATTGTATGGGGTGTGAAGTATATCTCAATAAAGCAGACACGAAGGCCCATCTATGGGATTTGTGGACCTGGGTTACGTGGGTCCGAAGGTCACACATACACTTAAGACAGTGCACACTGTTCATACTGTTTTCTTTTCTTTTCTTGTCTTTTTAAAGATTTTATTTGAGAGAGAAAGAACATGAGCAGAGGGAGTGGCAGAGGGAGAGGGAGAGGCAGACTCCCCACTGAGCAGGGAGCCCAATAATGATGCAGGGCTCAATCCCAGGACCCCGGGATCATGACCTGAGCCGAAGGCAGACGCTTAACCTACTGAGCCACCCAGGCGTCCCTCTGTTTTCTGTTATTTTCTGGTGAACAGTTGTCCCTCTTACTGAGGACAGTCCCAGGCCAGCTTCTGAGGTTCTGAAAGATCAACAGATGCAGAACAAACAGAACCCACCCCACAGACCACTGAGTTCTGGCTTTTGGGAGAATGAGCACTTGGGCAGGTGTGGGGGTGGGGGTAGGGGTGGACCAAATGACACGTGAAGCCGGAGCCATTCCTAGGACCCTGCCTCTGGACACGCTAACCCTCTGCCGCCCTCCTCCATCAGGGAGGTCCTGTCCCAGCCTCTGGGCTTGTGCTCTTCAGTTGATATGAAGAAACTGCCTAGATTTAGTGAACAAAGTCACTGATAAGGGCGATTAAAAAAAGATCACTTCTGGTTAGGATGTGGCTTTCTGGTTAAATGCCCAACCATCAAACTGGGATTACAGTGGGAAGTGGTCAGGCATGTTTTGCTCTTTGCAGGAGACACAGGCCAGTGTTTCGGCTGCACAGAACTCTTATCTGACCACAGCTCCCTAAGATAGGCGGTGTCCTGGCTGTGTCATGTGTGCTGTGCTTCAGGTGTCCTGCTCGGCCACCGCAGCGCCTCTGTGCTCTTTCTCTCTCCACCGTATGCTGTGCCCAAGCCCCGTGGCCATATCCGCCACAGCCTACCTGCATGTATTATCCTCTCGGGGCAGCTTTGGGTGCAGGACAGAGCATGAGGATGAGAGTGGTGGAGTCGTGTCCCACTTCCCTCGGCCAGAATTATGCTTTGAAAGCTAGGAATCCAAATAGAATACTGACTAAAAGTAATTTTATTTTTTAAAGGCAAGTATTCCCTCTTTCAAGATGTAAAAAATCATGAAATAAAAGAATTTCTAACAAAGGGCTGACAGGGTGCCTGGGTGGCTCAGTCGGTTAAGCGTCTGCCTTCGGCTCAGGTCACGATCCCAGGGTCCTGGGATCGAGCTCTGCGTTGGGCTCCCTGCTCTGCGGGGAGTCTGCATCTCCCTCTCCCTCTGCCGTTCCCCCTGCTTGTGCTCACTCTCTCTCTCTCAAATAAAATCTTAAAAAAAAAAAAAAAAGGCTGACAAAAATCCCTTCATATATTTAAATTATTTCTGCATCTTGTTTTTTGAAATTTCTAATACCCTCATCATTTGGTCTTTCTGGTGCCAGTGGGACCTGATCACCAGAAACACCAAGTGATCAAAGGATTGGAACTTTCAGCTCCACCCCCCAACCTCTGACTTCTTGGGGTAGGGATTGGGGGCTGGAGATGGAGCTCTGTAAAAACTCTAGAACTTTTGGTGAGTGAACACATCCAGGTGCTGGAAGATACACCTGGTGAGGGCAAATGTAAGTAAAATGTTTTCCTGTGTTCTGTGCACCATTCTAGCAAATTATGAGCCTGAGGAGGAGGTTATAGGAACCCCTAATTTGTAGCTGGTAGTTCAGAAGTGTGGGTCAGAGCCCTTTTAACTTACGGGATCTGACCCCTGCTCCAGGTAGGTTATGTCATAATTGAATTGTTGGACATGCAGCTGGTGTCCAGAGAATTGGAGAATTGGTTGGTGTCACAGAAAACATCCTAGAAGGAACCAGGAAGGGAGTGATAGAAAGTGCAGTTGGAAAGGTGATTTCATGGCCTCAAATGTCAAGGAATTTGGATATTATCTTGAGACCTTTGTAGAACTAGGGGCAATTTTAAGCATCAAAGTGATATGATCAAATATGGCAACAGTGTGTGGAAAGTACCAGAAACTATGAGGTACTTGGTGACTGGTATTCAGCATGTGGGCAAGATAGGCAAGGGCACTGCTACTGGGGAAGACATCATAATTAAATGCTATAATTTCAGATAGTGATAACAATTAGGAAGAAATTAAATGTGATGATGTGATCTAAAGTGAGGTATAGGGGTGAAGATGTTGCTATCTTCTAATAGTTATCTATTGCTCTGTAACAAATTTTACCCTAAAATTTAGTGGCTTAAAACTATGATAAACATTTATTAGGCTCACAGTTTCTGTGGGTCTGGAATTTGGGACCACCTTGGCCTGGTGGTTTGGGATCAGGGTTTCTCATGAAGTCAAGCTATCAGCCAGGGCTACATCTGAAGGCTTGACTGGCTCAGGAGGACCCACTTCCAAGGTGACTCACTCCCATGGCTGCCAGGTTGGGGCTGCCTGTTGGCAGGAGGTCTCAGTTCTTCCCCACACAGGCCTCTCCATAGGTTGCTTGAGTGTCCTCATGACATGGTGACTAGCTTTCCCCAGAGGGAGAGATCTAGGAAAGAGAGAGCCAGGCTGAAACTAGCCTTGGAAGTCACATAGCCTTCATCAACGTTCAGTTAGTTAAAAGAGAGTCATTGAGTCCAGTCCCTGTTCTTGGGATAGGAATTAGATTCTGCCTTTTGAAGGGAGAAGTGTTAAGAATGTATGAACATATTTTGAAGCCACCACGTAAGGAGTGGTCAAGGGTGCCTCTAGGAGAAGGTAGCCATTGAGACCTGGAGGATGAGACTGAGTCATCCATGTGAGGAGCCAGAGGAAGAACGTTCTGGAGCCAGGAAGCAGCGAGTGGGAAGGCCCAGAGAGAAAGATCCTGTGAGCAAGGGGGAAAGTGTGGGAGATGAGGAGTTGGCATGGGGGTTGGCCAAGTCAGGGCGGGGGAGATTTTGGCTTCTCCTCACTCCGGTGGTGGTATTAAGCAGAGAGTCAAAGAGCTGACTGGCTTTGAAAGCTCACTTCTCAGTGGGAATGGATTATAGGAGGTCAAGGCTTGATGCAGGAATTCCTAATGGGAAGCTAGTATAGCAATCCTACAAGAAACTGTGGGCTTGGGTGCTGGTGAAGAAAAGTGCAAGATTCATACTGAAAAGAAAAGGCAAGGTTTCCTGAAGGATCCTGTATGGTGTTCAAGAGAAGGTAGTCAAGGAGGACGCCAGAGTTTGAGGCCCGTGTAATGGGAGGGGTGGGTGTGGTTAGTTTCTGAGGTGGGAAGGCTGGAGCAGGGCAGGCGGGGTGCTGGCGGGGATCAGAAGCTCTGTTTTAGACATGTTCAGCCTCAAGTATTTACTAATCATCTAATCTCCAAGAGGAAGTGGCCAGCCATTAAGTCTGAAACATAGCAAAAATAAATAAATAAGTAAAGCTACATTCAATATAATGAAATCATGTTCTCTATGTTACCAGACCTAATAGCCATCCTATAGAAGACCTGTGGGTCTTGAGTCTATACAGAGAAGTCTGTACAAATCGGGAGGTGGCCTGCAAGCAAACGTATATATTCAGGGGCGCCTGGGTGACTCATTTGGTTAAGCATCAGACTCTTGATTTTGGCCTAGGTCATGATCCAGGGTCATGAGATCAAGCCCCACTCTCAGCACAGAGTCTGCTTGCGATTCTTTCTCTCCCTCTACCCCTCCCCCCAGCCCATGCTCTCTCTAAATAAATAAATACAATCTCTAAAACAAAAGGTATCTATTCATATATTCAGTGCTTGTAATGGGAATGCAGAGGTGGGGTACCTGTCCCACATTTGGAGCTTCTGGGAAAGGACTCAGTCGGTAGAACTAACTCTGGAGTGGAGGGTCATGGGGAGGAACTCCCTTCTGCCCCCACACTCCTCTGAAGCTGTTTTTGCCAACACCACCTGTTGACACGTCCCCCGGATATTTCTCAGGCCGTGTCTTACTTGACATCTTGGCAATAACGTCTGACATGAGGAACCGCTCCCTCCCTGGAAACTCTTCTCCTGACTTCTGTGCGAAATTCCTCCAGGGTTTCCTTCCTCCTCTTTCTTCCTTCTCAGGCTTCTCTTTCAGCTCCCATGCTGCAGTCCTCAGGACTTGATCCTGGGCCCCTTTCTAACACTTCCAAGGGATGTCGTCCTCACAGATGTGCCAGCAACACCCCAATTCCCAGCTCCAACCCAGCATTTTTGAGGACCCAGAGAACCATATCCAACCACTAGTGTTGGCCTGCCGTTAGGATTCTCCCAGGCACCTCCAGCCTGCTACGAATAAAACACACCTCTTCCTCCTCATTAGCCCTGACATCTGCTCTTCTGCTGGAGAAGTGGTCCAGGGAGAAGGAATGAAGCTGGGACTTCAGTGTAGCAGTGGGGGTGGGGGCAAGGGTCCCACTGTGGGAAATTCCCCTAGCTGCATTTATTGAGCAGCTGCATTTATTGAGCGCTTACTGCATGTCACTGGGCTGAGTGCTCACGTGTGTCCTCCCACTTAGTCATTTAGAACAACCCTGACAGGGGCATAAATACTGCTAGGTAGCCCTGACGGGATCTGGTGACTGATTAGTAAAAGAGGAACTGAATACTAGAAAATGACTCTGTTTTTAAATTGGGTTTATAAACATTATTTCCTTTACTGAAAAGTAGCATGTTAATGCACCTTGATGTGTATCAGTTAGCTTTTGCTGTATAACAAAGCATCAGACCTTAGTGGTTTAAAGGAATGACAGTTCATTCAGCTTGTCATTTTGAGTATTGGCAAACTGGGCAGTTCTGCTGGTCTCAGCCGGCCATGCCCTTCTGGTCAGCGAGGAGGCTGTGCTCCCGGATGTTAGCTGTCTGTCCACTGAGGTGACCGAGGAGATTGGGCCATGTCTCTCTCATCATCCAGCAAGCTATCCCAGACTTGTTCATGTGGTGACCAGCAGTGTTCAGAGGAAGAATGCCGATGTACAAAGCTTCTTAAGGCCCAAGTCAGAAATCACAAGTCATTTCTTCCATGTTCTTTGGCCAGAGCAAGGCACGAGACCAGCCAGATTCACAGGAGGGAGGAACAGATTCTGTCTCTTGATAGGGGGAGCTGCAGAGAACTGGGACCATTTCTGCAACCTGCCCCAAGTCTTAGCCCTGTTGACCCTACTTTCATTCTGAATCTGATAATGCTTTTCAAGCTTTTTCGGCCTGATTTATGGTTATTTTTACCCCCTACAAAGTCTACTATTTCCATCTAATTCATTGTTTCCTAGTCACAAGTCCTGTGAGCTTGGAAACTAGATAATCAAACTTCTTTCCACGAATAGATATTAATTTGGCACCCAAGCGGGGTGCCCGGCTGGCTCAGTCCATAGAGCATGCAACTCTTGATCTCGGGGGTCATGTGTTCAAGCCCCACATTGGGCTTAGAGCTTACTTTTAAAAAAATAAATTTAAATATGTTTAAAATTTTAGTAACAAACTTGTGAGAATTACGTGTAAACAGGAGTAAAGAGGCTCTGAGTTGAAGGTGGGGGTCTCCTGCAATTTTGGGTGTATGTTATTTTGTAACAAATATACAGCAGTTTTTACTCAGCGGGTTCCTAGCTTTGTTCCAGATATGTGAGGCCCCATGATGCCCATTGTTAGGTGAGCTGCTCTTAAAAAGGTCAAGCAGTGCTGGAACTTTGGGGGCTAAGAAGGAAAGGAATTTATGTGTGGGGTTTGTAAAAAAAAAGGAAAAAGTGATTCATCTTTATGCTGATATTTTTTCGTGGCTTTAATTCTAGTTGCGTCTATCATAAAATACAGGGAGATCATAGAGTTCTGTATTGCTCCAAGACCAAGGAAGAAGCAGGGAGTGTGGTTTGCATCAGCTGCAGACCCTTTTGGGTCTAAAGAAGCGGAGAATCCATTTTCTCCCGTGCACTGCTGTGCAGTGAGATCTCTTTACCATCTTATCTAAGCAAGCCCCTCACTATTTTACCTTTTTTTAAAAAAATTTCTTTTTCTTTTCTTTCTCCCAAAGTAACATCACAATTACTCATTAATTGTGTGTGGTGAGAGCCTTTTAACCTTGAGAAATGGACCTTGGTCTGTTCCACTCTTAAGTCCTCCAGGTGTCTCCATGACTTCTTTCAGAGATTGACCGAGTCAGTGTGTTCAACCGGAGTTTGTTGTCTTTGAAGGAACACTGGAGCACATTTGAAAATTTTTAAATTGTGACTTAAAACACCATTGAAATTTTTGCTTTAAGTTCGAGGATTGTACTTATCTAGAGAATTTAAAACAGACACACATTTGTCTGATTAACAAAGAAGGTCACATATTTCCTGGAACCTAACATTTATTGGAACTATTATCACCTTGGTGGTAATAGAGTGGGGAGTCTGCCAGGGGTCAAGCCATGGTCAGAGAAAGTCAGACTTTGTCATGGAACTATTTTAGCTGGGAGAGCCCCCACGAAGCCCCAGAAGCCATTGGTGTTCACTCTAGAAACGCTGGGCCCCAGTGGGGCTCACTGTATTAAGAGTGAGTCTACTTTTACTAACATGTGCATACTTTCCTCCTGCCCCCAATAATTTCAGCATCACTTTTTAAAGAGAAACAATAGTCAGTGTGTGTATTTTTAAATAGAATTTTTAAAAATTTGACTTTTTTAAAAAAAAGATTCTATTTATTTGACTGAGAGAGAGAGAGAGCGCACAAGCAGGGGGGAGGGGCAGAGGGAGAGGGAGAAGCAGACTCCCCGCAGATCAGGGAGCCCAATGGAGGGCTTGATCCCAGGACCCTGGAATCATGACCTGAGCCGAAGGCAGCCACTTAACCAACTGAGCCACCCAGGTGCTCCTAAAATTTGGGTCTTTTAAAGTAATTTTTTACAACTAAAAAAAATCACAGCGCTAATCAAGGAGCAATGCAAATATTTTATTTTTCTTCCCAGAGAACAGGATTCTCTAAAACTGTTAAGCTGGGAGCAGAGGAGCCTGGAATATTCTTTCAGTTGGACTTCATGTCACCCGTTCGCAGAATCTGTCCTCAGGCAGAAGTATCAGCCAGTCTTCCCTGACGGGTGCTCTAGGTATAAACTATCACTGTGCTGAGCACGGAGAGTCCCATTGTGAGCAAGGTGGACCAAGTCTTTTCCTTCATAGAATCTATGCTGGAAATAGCTGATAAGCCAATGACCAAACAAATGATACAAAGATCAAACAATGACAATAACTAGAAGGGAAAGAAGAGCCTGAGGGGGTAGTGTGTGACCTGGACTGGAAGGCCCAGGATTGAGGATATCCACGGCTCCTGTCCCTGAGGTGCTGGTGGGGTTGAGATCTCTGCGATCAGAAGGCTCGGGATCTGGGAGAACAGCCCTTCAGGTGGCGGGAACAGTTACTACACAGGGGAGACGAGCTTGGTGTGTCCAGGTGACGGGGAAAAGTCCAGTGGGGATCTGAGTGGGCAGGTGGGGAGAGAGTGGTGCAGACCGGGCGGGGAGGAAGCAGGCACCGGTCGCCTGGGGCCCTTGGGGAGGAGGTCGGAGGCAAGAACGCCCCAAAATCATCTGATTTTCATTTTGCTGCTGGACGAGCCTCGGTTCTAGAGTTAATGAAGGGCGTCGGGGGACCTGTGAGGAGTGTGCAGGAGTCTGAGACAGCATCGATTATGACTTTCTCTAGAAGATGGCTGTGAGGGCTGAGAGAAGCAGAGACATTGTGGTCTGACAATGAAATGCCAGGCACCTCACCATTCCGCCGCTGTGCTAGCCACACGCGGCTGTTTAGGTTTAAATGCGAATTAATGAAAAGCGAAAATTCAGTTCCTCCTCACATTAGCCACATTTCGAGCCCTCAGGAGCCATTGCCAAGTTGCTGCTGTGTTGGGGCAGTGTGGAACATTCCATCATTGCAGAGAGTTCCATTCAGCCGGGTGCTTCAGAGCTAGGGGCCTATGACCCATTCTTTCCAAATTCCTTGTTTGTTCTTTCCAAATGCTTTATTCCTGTCCTGGAAGGGCATCTAGGCCACCTTAAACTTCATTTAATGCCCATTCTGTTAGGAGCTGAGAGTGGAGGGACATTTTGTCCTGAAGAAGTTCACAGCTTTCCAGAATTAACCAAGGCCACCGAAGGTATAACCCTGGGTTCAGGGAAAGTTAGAGGGGATGTGCAAGGCACGATGCCCACATACTGGGGCATCATCTGGGTGGGCCAGGAGGCAGAGTTCGTATGGGAGTGGATCATTTGGGGGAGAAAAGAATAACTGGACTAGATCATGCTGTGTTCAGAATTAAGGTAGCAATTAGGAGAAAAATCCTATCAACTTTGATCAGCAACTAGGAGCGAAAATTTGGGATCTTGTCTGTCCGTCACAGTGCAGTCTGTGGAGATATGAGTATTCCCTAGTAGGAGTGAGACCTCACACGAATGTGGGATGAGCCAAGAAAGTGAAAGTTGGAGAGGGGCCAGGGAATCAAAGGCAGACACACTAAGATCCCTGCCAAGCTGGTCAAGCCGGCCCCGGGGCCCCTCAGAAGCAAGTCTAGCTGCCAGAGTAGTACTTTGGGGAGCTCACTAGGAGGTCTTTGGGACTATTGCCCAGGGAGGCTACTGCACGATTGGTTGGCAGGGCAGCATTTAGGAAGATGAGCCGGACACGGAGCAGAGGAGCGAGGACAGGCTGAACCTGCAGGTGCTCCTGTGGGTCTGTCAGCCGTGTGTCTGAGATAACCCCCCCAGGAGCAATGGCCTCCGCTTCCCTTCCACATGCCCAGTCTCAAACAGGGTCCTTTTTTGACCAACTCTAACCCAAAACCCTCTGGCAAAGGGGATTCAGGGAAACGGTTCCCAGCTTTCCAGATGGACATGCCCAATTCAGCACAAGGGATGTGAGGGACGGTCCCTTGGATCCTCTGAAAGGGAATTTCAGGCGAGAGGGGATCAGGCCTCCACTTCGTCTACCTGGTCATTCGGTCGGGAGTGGGCGTGGCTTTGGTCAGGACACCTGTGAAGCCCAGGACGCTCATAGTCCTCCCGCTGCTCTCCCTCTGAACCTGTCTCCTCCTCAGCCTCGAAAGTGAAGTGCTGCTCTTCTCTACTACTGCAAAAACAAGGCCCCGGCAGATCTTCAGCTGATAAGGACCTGGTAAAGCTGTCATTGCCCATGCCCGGGAGGAAGGATCGAGAGAGCATATCCCGTGGTAAAAACAAGAGTAAAATAGTTCTGAGAACCGTGAAACTGTCATCCTTTCTCTAAATGACTTAATTCAACAGACGGATGGTTTTCAATCACTGGCCTCCTTTGTAGGCATGTGAGCACCATGATCTTTTTTATGTTAGTGTGAGAAGCCTGATGCTCCCTGGGCTCTGTCCCCGGTGCCAGCCACCGTGCTGACCGCCAGCCAGCACTGCTTCCTCCACCGTCCCCAGTCACCTGCCTGACGTCCGGCAGCCAGGAAGTAGCAGGACTAAGATGGGAACCCGGGGAGGAAATCCAGAGGGAGGGAGAATAAAGGGGACACCTGGAGGCTGAAAAATACCCAGAGTGAGCAGCTGAGTCACTCTAGGTGAGCGGCTGCATCTGGGTCATGAAGCGTGCAGGAGTCAGGGCTCAGCAGGTGACCCCATGGCTGAGGTGTCCAGGGTGTCCATATCCAGGGCGGCCACTGTGGATAGCAATTTATTTACTTCTCCCTCCTTCCATTCTCCCTTTATTCCTTCCTTCCTTCCTTCATCTCCCGTATATTCATTCTGTGTGTTTGTGTGTGTGTGTGTGTGATCTCCCCTCCTCCCTGCCTTTCTTTGTAATAGAATGTTCCACTTACTCAGCCACGTGTTAAGTCCTTCCCTGTGAGCAACCCCTAGGCCAGGCAGGGGGGCTGTGTAGACACACCCAAACGTGTTCCCTATTCTTTAGGCGTTTCTCTCCTCTCAGTTTTAATTTTTTTTTTTAAGATTTTATTTATTTATCAGAGAGAGAGAGAGAGAGGCACGCAGAGGGAGAAGCAAGGCTCCTTGCTCAGCAAGGGGACTCGATGTGGGACTCGATCCCAGGACCCTGGGATCATGACCTGAGCCGAAGGCAGACACTTAACTGACTGAGCCACCCAGGCGTCCTTCTCCTCTCAGTTTTATAGGGGAGGGAACTTCTACTCACAGAAATGGTCTTTGCAGCATGTGGGATCATGTCTGCTCCTGGGAGCAAGTGTAGCCTTCCCACCATGTTTGAGGATGGCTCCTGGGGCCTGGGTTCCCGAGCTGCTGCAGATCTTGTGTTCATCCCATGCATGCAGACGACATAGTTGAACCCTGCCTCTGGGAGGGGGAGCGAAGAACTAGAGCTTATCTCCTTGGGCCACAGCTCAGCAGTTCTCCTCTGTGGACAGAGAAGTCAGGGAGGGCCTGGCATACGGAGGCAGCAGTCCCCCAGGACCCGGGACAACATTCCGAAACCCGGCGAAACTGCCACAGTGCTGTCCGGTACTGTCCAATACCGACCAGGCAGAAGCACCAAACGTGTATTGTCCTGAAGCAGGAACGGGTGTCTGGGGCAACGTTTTGTTTTTCCTGCCCTCCAGCCCCGGCCCGACTCAGCCAGTCATCTCAGCAGGGTGTGGGAGCTGAGGCTGGTGTGGGCCTGGGGCTTGAGCACATCTTCGTGAGGGCGCTTCCTGTCTCTGCCGCTGCTGGCCCCGAGCGTCAGACCCCCCCAGGGCTGTCGGTGCAGCTGGGCTTGATGGTTTTCTCTCTCTCTCACTCTCTCTCCAGGGTCAGGTATGGATTAATGGCTTTAACCTGGGGCGATACTGGCCAGCGCGGGGCCCCCAGATGACTCTGTTTGTGCCACGGCACATCCTGGTGACCTCGGCCCCAAACACCATCATGGTGCTGGAACTGGAGCGCGCGCCCTGTGGCGACAACGGCCCGGAGCTGTGCACTGTGGAGTTTGTGGACAGGCCAGTTATCAGTGCCACCCCGACCCCCAGTCATCCCCCTCTAGACCTGCCTTATCAACACTGGGGACTGGACTATGTCTGATAGCTAACCACTGTGACCCTTTGGAGTTTCTTCGGCCTTACACATACCTCACATACCCCCGGGTAATGCCAACATTCACTGGAAAGTTCGACTGGAAAATAGATCTAGCATGTGCATTTTCTCCAGAGGTTTCCGGGCAGCCTCGTGGTGCCCAGCCCTCCACCGGCAGGGACCACCGTGAATGCATGATGAGCGTGGTGGCACAGGAAGGCACGATGCATCTGCCCGGTTGGAATGAAAGCTTTAAAGGTGTTCCTGATTTTTATTTCAGTGGAATCATGTTATCTTTTTGTGAAATAAAATTTGTATTCAAGTGATGTTACTGTTTTTCATGTTGAGTGGGTATTAAATTATAAGTTCTGATTTAAATCATAACTAGACTTGAGTGGGTCGAATAAGCCACTTCACTAACTTGCGGTTCAAAGGAATGGAAAATCGTCTTGGTTTGATCTAGTGGACTACTGCTTCTCTGATCCTCATTTGACTTCCTTTTGTGTTTCTGTGATGTCTATTAGGTGGCCCATAAATGCAATTCAAAACCGTTACGCAAACCACCTAAATGATCAGCCGTGGAGAGTGTACATAACGTGGCACCTCTGCACGGTGGGATGCCACGTAACCACGAAAATGCTGATGTAGATCTGTAGATGAAAACACTTTTGTGATCTGCTATGTGGAAAAAGCAGATTACCTTAAATTTGGTCCCGTTTGGTGTGTTTAGACATCAGAACTGCACGTATCCACGCAACACAGGCCTGAACGCACGTCGGTGGACACGCATACACGTGGGTGTGTGTGCATACACGGATACACGGGGACGTGGCATCGCAGAATATGCGTGTCCTGCCATGGGGCTGTAGCTCTCATTTGTAGAGCACTTGTCCTACACCATGCCCAGTTCCAAGCATATCATAGATTTCATTCACTCATCCCTCGAGAGAACTGAGGAAAGTACTAGCGTCTTCCCCGATTTACCCAGCCACACAGCTGTAAGTGGTAGAGACAGCATTGGAAGCCAAGCCACTTTGGTGCGAGTGTCCAGGCACACACTGCACAGATAATAGATCAATACATGCTTATGTTCCCACGGGAAAGGATTGGAACGACGTAAACCAAAATGTTACTTGATCGTATCTGGGTGGTAAGGATTTGAGAGAGAGTTTACTTTTTCTTTATTGCTCACCCAAGTTTTAAATCCTTTACAGAAAAGATGTAAAAGTTTTTGAAGGAGGAAGAAAGGAGAGATTTTTGATGCTAATCTACAACATGTTTTCACGATCGAATCATTTTCCCTGTCTCGTAGACATCAATAATGAATATGTGAGACTCACCAGGGAGTACCAGAGCTCTGGCTGAGCCAGCTGCAGGAGACATCTCTGGGTTGAGACAAACTGAGACTAGAACTCTATTTAGGACCATATTCCGTAGCATCTTTGTCTAGATGTCCTGCACTCGATGTTTGAGGCTTGCTGCAGGGTGAAGGAGGTGCTGTGTGGACTCATGTTCTTATTACTCCTCCTTTCACTGCTGGTTACCAAAAACTTATAGAATGATACTCCAGGACTGTGCCCAGTTATAAGCTTTAGAAAGAAATGTGAGACAGTTCCTTGCAAGGCATTATGTGTGTTGGTAATTGCACCTGCACTGTTCCAGACACTCCCTGTTGAGACTCCAGAAGACTCAGGCAGTGGAGCGGGGTCTCCTCCAGAGAACATGTGCTTGCATAAAAAATAAATAGCTTTATTGGGGGCGCCTGGGTGGCTCAGTCATTGAGCATCTGCCTTCGGCTCAGGTCATGATCCCAGGGTCCTGGGATGGAGCCCTGCGTCCGACTCCCTGCTCCGCAGGAAGCCTGCTTCTCCCTCTGCCCCTACCCCCGTGCGCGCACACGTGCTCTCTCTCTCTCATTCAGATAAATAAAATCTTAAATAAATAAATAATAGCTTTATTGAAAAGTAATTTACATACCATAAAATTTACCCATATGGAGGTAAGTCTTGATGAGTTTCACTAAATTTATGCAGCTGTGCAGGCATCGCCACAGTCCAGTTTTAGAACACCCCAGAAAGTTCTCCGTGCAGGAGGTCTTCATTCCCGCTCTCACACCGGGCAACCGCCGATCTGTTTGCTGCCTCTGTGGTTGTGCCTTTTATAGGAACTTGCTATCACTGGGATCACAATATGCAGCCTTCCGTGTCTGACTTCTCTCACGCGGCAGCATGAGTTTGAGGTTCATCCATACTGTAGCATGTTCAGGAATCTGTTCCTTTTTATTGCTGAGGAGTATTCCATTGTGCAGACACAACACCTTTTGTTTATCTGTTTGTCGACTGATGAGCATTTAAATTATTCCAGGTGTGGGGCTATTCTGAATAATGGTGGTGTGAACATCCATATACAGTTCTTGGTGTGGTCATATGTTTTCATTTCCCCTGAGTAGAATTGTTTAGTCATACGGTAAATGTGTGTTTAACTTTTTAAGAAACTGCCAGACAATCTCAGAACATCGTTTTTGAGGCTAGCGAAGACCAAAGAAGCGACAGAGTGTACTTGGCACCATCCAGAGTTGTCCTCTGTCCCCTCTTCTCCCCGCTCCACCCCTGTGAGCGTCTCTCTTTTTGTCTCTGTTAACCTGTCAGTCTTTGTTTCTCAGCAAACTCAGTTTATTCAGAATGAAATTGTTTAGTGCTCATCTGAGTTTGGGTTTTTTTCATTGTTTCTGCAACAAGCAATGTATCTTCTGTCAAATGACACAAATAGGAAATGATCTTGTGTGGTCTTTGTTTCTTGCCTTAGGAGAAAAAAAGTCATTTTCTGAAATCGCTTTTTTAGTCACTGTGAAGGATTCTGTCTGGTCTGTGGTAGACTAGCTGGCTGATGTGAACCACTATCTCGTGGGCCGTGAGGAAAGTCCAGTCAGTGTCCAACAAGAGGGGGTGGCTCTGGGTTTGAGCCCTGGCTCTGCTCTTGGTCTGACTGAGCACTACATTCTGGGTCACCCCTGGCCCACCAGCCTTCTGGCAGTGATGTTTGTTAACTGGACACCCAGCAACTGTGTAAATGCCCCATGAGGATTCTGAACAGATTCCGCACCACACAGTTGCTCTGCTTGCATCCCAAGGGGCTTTCCCACGTGAGGAAGCCTCCCACGAGCTTCATTCCCCTGAACTCCCCCAAGCAGAAGCACTGTATCCCCAGCTGAAACAGGACAGGCTCTGGGACAGAAATGCAGGTTCCTGTTCCCACTCCAACACTTACCACTGGCATGGTCTCAAGCAAGCAATTCACTTATAATCTTCAATTTCCTCATCTCTTATGTGTGGGTCCCCACCTCATGGGGTTTTAAATCCAATGCAGTAATCCTAAACTCACCTCAGATGGCACTTGCCATGTAGTAGGTGCTTACTGAATGCTAGTTGGATTCTTTCCTATGACATTCCCCCACAGAAGCTAGTAAGCCATCATCTGAAAGCCTGAGGGACAAGGGGAGAAGAAATGCCACCTAGGACCCACCGTCCCTACCCTGTACCCCTTTGTGTTCAGTTCAACAAGCTGGTTCTTCTGACCAGGCACTGTGCTTGACTGAAGGATGCAAAGGGGAAGGAGACAGTCTAGTATGAAATATGGACACAGACTGGCGGTGGAAGAGGAGGTTCCACAAAGAGTGAAGGTGTGTCATCTGTCAAGACCCTCCAGCATTGGGACGCCTGGGTGGCTCAGTTGTTAAGCAGCTGCCTTTGGCTCAGGTCATGATCCCAGGGTCCTGGGATCAAGCCCCACATCGGGCTCCCTGCTCAGCAGGAAGCCTGCTTCTCCCTCTCCCACTCCCCCTGCTTGTATTCCCTCTCTCTCTGTGTCTCTGTCAAATAAATAAATAAAATCTAAAAAAAAAAAAAAAGACCCTCCAGCATTAACATGACGCTGAGGGGGGAGAGGGTGGTGGGCAGTGATTGGAGGGCAGCGCCAGCCTATGGAAAAGACTCCTGTTCTCAAAACCTAAGTAGGGCCCTTCTGCCACAGCAGCCATTGAAGAGAAGCTGCCATGGCTCTGCGCTACCCCATGGCCATGGGTCTTCACAGGGGCCACAGGACAGCCAAGAATGTGAGTAAGCTGACACACCACGACCGCCCACAGCACCTCACCAAGCACGCCAAGTTCATGCAGGACATGATTCAGTGGGTATGCAGCTTTGCCCTCTATGAGCAATGAATGCACCAAGGAGCTGCTCAAGGTCTCCAAGGACAAATGGGCCCTCAAGTTCATCAAGAAGAGGGCCAGACTCACATCCACACCAGGAAGAAGTGCGAGGAGCCGAGTAATGTCCCAGCCACCATAGGAAGGCTTCCAAGGCTGCCAAGAAGGACTCAGCCCCTCCTCCAGGTCTGTGCATAATAAAAACCTTTACAGAAGAAGGGGGGGGGGCAGGGGGAGCTTTCCAGTGCCAATGTATTGAATTCCTCGCCCAAAGGGCTTTCTCATCATTGTGTACTGTTTTGGTTGTTGTCTGTTTATTGTACATAAAGCACTTCAATTAAGTTTGTGTAAGTGGCACAAAACAATTATTTTGTGTTGCCCATGATGCTATGGATCAGGAATCTGGACAGGGGCGGGTAGGATGGCCTGTCTCTGTTCTGTGACAGCTGGGGCCTCTGCAGGATCCTGGAATCATCTGGAGTTTCCTTCACTCCAGTCTGGCATTGGGGCTGGCGTGACTTGACGTCTGAGCTCTGGTGGGACTGTCACTGAAGCAACTCCGTGGGGCCTTTCTGAGAGGCTCTGGCTCTCCGGTGCAGCGGCCGGGTCCTGAGAGGGTGAGCAAGCTTGCCGGGAGAGCCAGGCGGAACCTGCCTGGCCTGTGAGATGCGGACTCGGAGCCACACAATCCCACCGGACTCTGCTGCACACCCAGACTCAAGGGGAGGGCCCAGAGGTCCCACCACTTGATAGGAGGAAGGACAAAGGATAATAACCCTCTCACAGGTACATAGAGTGCTGGGCGGTAGCCCAGCCAGTTTTGTGTATTTCTGTCCGTCCCATTCCAAGTCTAAGAACCCCCGGAGCATGAACTGAGTCCTAGTCACCCTTGGCCCAAGCTCATAGTCCAGGGGCAGGCAGTCGGGGACCCTGTCATACTGCAGGACCTCAGACAAGGGCTCTGGTGCATGCAGTTTAGAGAGGGGATGTTCCGAGGAGAGAGGGAGTGAGGGAAGAACAAGGGCAGGGGAATAAAGGTAAGCCAGGAGACTAACTTCAAAAACAACCACGATTTTTTTTTTTTTTTGCTTTTACTTAAGGAAATTTTTTTTATTCTTATGTTAATCCCCATACATTACATCATTAGTTCTAGATGAAGTGTTCCATGATTCATTGTTCGTGCTCAACACCCAGTGCTCCATGCAGAACGTGCCCTCCTCAATACCCACCACCAGGCCAACCCATCCTCCCACCCCCCTCCCCTCTAGAACCCTCAGTTTGTTTTTCAGAGTCC
>NC_138369.1:53496907-53509739 GCF_054177405.1 Leptonychotes weddellii
TCTTTGGGGTAAATACCCAGTAGTGCAATTGCTGGATCATATGGTAGCTCTATTTTCAACTTTTTGAGGAACCTCCATACAGTTTTCCAGAGTGGCTGCACCAGCTTGCATTCCCACCAACAGTGTAGGAGGGTTCCCCTTTCTCTGCATCCCCGCCAACATCTGTCGTTTCCTGACTTGTAAATTTTAGCCATTCTGATTGGTGTGAGGTGGTATCTCATTGAGGTTTTGATTTGGATTTCCCTGATGCCGAGCGATATTGAGCACTTTTTCATGTGTCAAAAACAACCACTATTTACTTAGTTCACAATTCTGCTGGGCAGGTCCGGTCTGGACTAGGCTCTGCTGATGTTGGCTGGGCTCACTGCCATGTCTGAGATCAGGCAGTAAGTCAGCTTAGGCACCTAGTTCCAGAGAAACACACATATTCATCGTATCACAAAGTTGGTCTCACCTTGAGTCAGGGGGGCCAGACTTATTACCCGAAGCCGTGTCAGCCAGCCATTGGCTGCAGGCTGCAATGGGTGGGGAGAGGGACTAGCTGTGCTCTGAGGGACTCGTGGAGGGGAGCCAAAAACAAGGGAAGAGGGGCGTCTGCAAGGTTGCAACCGGTACTCACAGACGCTGGAGACTGGGGCAGGCATCATCTGCATCTGCTATAGGTCTCTAAACTGAGGCCTGAAGGATAAGATTTGGCCCCCTGAAGGGTGGGGAAAGTGTCCTGGGTGAAGCTGACCATATTTGCAGATGGCCAGAGACACAAGAGAGCAAGGCCAGCCCAGACATGTGGGTGATGCGGATGGACAGTGTTGAGAACATAGGGGGTGCAGAGGTGTCCAGGAACCTTATGTGAAGTGTCTCATATGATTGTATATAATGAGGGTAACATTTCTGAGGCATTAGCCCAATATTTCTGTATCAGTCAGTATAGGCTAAGTTACATCACATAACAAAAAACACCCAAATCTTTGTAGTTTAAAGGAAGATTATTTCTCATTCTTGCTACATCCTTTGCCATCTGTCGGGGGTCTTGGTTGTTTTCACACAAGGCTCCAGGCTGACAGAACAGCCACCACCCAGAGCATTCCTCCCATAGTTGCCAAAGTGCAGTGATAGCCCACCCCCCAAACAACAACAATAAAAACCAGACTTGAATTGTGAAAGCGTCTTTAGGAATAGAAAGTCACCTCAAAAATGCTGAAATTACTCTTCATCAAAGAGATAGATCAGTCCTAAACATATATGCATATAAATAAAATATATAAAGAGAAAAATGATAGAACGATAAAGAGAAATGGACAACCCTTTATCAGAGAGCCCTGAAAAGCTGATGGGATAGTAAAAAGGAGATAAATCATTAGAGACATGTTTGCATTTGGCGATCCAAAGTAAACTGACAGGGAAACTAGAAACTGTCTTGGGGTGGCTTCGTGAGGCATGGGGGGCAGGGGTCTTCAAGGTTGGGAGGTCCAATAGGAGCCAGACCCACATTACGTTGGGGGGCTCTGATCCTTAGGGTACGAGTGGAACAAATGGAAACCACCTTCCTTTGTCTGAATCCCAGGGGATGGAAGGACAAGTGCTTGGATGTGCAGCAAGACAGGAATAAGTGATAGGACCCCTCCCTGAGGTTGTGAGCACAGGCCAGCCCTTGTGTGGATCTGTGGTCTAAACTTGCATTACTGAGCTAGTCCACTAAACATCAGGCTGTGAGCTGAAGTATTGTGCAAAACTGATAATGCCCCTTCGTGTCTGACAGAAGCAAACTCAGAATCATCTTTGGAATAAGGGCAGCTTCCTCCCACATCTTGGGAAATCCCCCCAAATAATATTCAGGGTCAAAGAGCAGTCACAGTCAAATATAAGCAAATACACACACAAAAACAAAGCAATATAAACTAGAACCAGCAGAAACAGACCCACACAGGCTTCAGATATTGAAATTATGAGACATATTTTAAAATAAATACAATATTTATTTTTTTTTATTTTAAAGATTTTATTTATTTGTCAGAGAGAGAGACAGAACACAAGCAGGGGGAGAGGCAGGCAGAGGGAGAAGCAGGCTCCCTGCTGAGCAAGGAGCCCGATGTGGGACTCGATCCCAGGACCCTGGGATCATGACCTGAGCCGAAAGCAGCCGCTTAACCAACTGAGCCACCCAGGCGTCCCAATAAATACAATATTTAAAGACCAATAAACAATGTCTGCAGGGAATAGGAAGCTATGATGAGACCTCACAGATTTGTGAAAGAACTAAATAGAACTTTGGGAACTACAAAATAAAGTAGCTAAATTTTCATCTGTACCATGAAGGCAGAGCACTTTGAGTCCAGAGAGGGGAAACGCAGACTTAAAGCCACACAGCCAGTTAGTTGGCAGCACGGACAAAGCCAGGGCTAAGGCCCAGCTCACCTGTGGCCTCCCCCACCCCCCGCCCCGTCCTCCCCTCCCCTACCTTCCCCAGTTATTCCAGCGGGTAAGCAAGGCCTCCCCTGGGGAGAGCTGCCTCTCTCTGCTGAGTCGTCTTGAAGAGTATTTTGCCTTGGATTTGTTCATCCATTAAAAAGAAAGGGAAGTAGAAGCTTGGATTTTTTGCAGGAATTTTTGTTACAAAATTCCTTTTGTGTCAGAATCCCACGAATTCCTCTGTTGCAGGAATCTACAATACATGAACTTATTTCCTTCCTCAACTCTTGAAACATAACTTTTGTTTTATTTTGATTGCTGTTATTATGGAAAATGGTGGGGGAGAGCTGTTCTTTCCAACTCCCACCTGGAGAAAACATGTCCCTGAAAATCCCCGCATCTTCACACTGAATGTACCGAGAAGCTCAGTTTCCTTGGGACAGAGGCCCCTCTCCAGAAAGAGGCTGTTTTTCTTGGTCCTAACTCTGGACGCTAAGGCAATGATCTCACCCAAGGGTTTTTGAGATGAGGGGCAATTTCCTGTTTTGGCAACACCATTGGTAGCATTTCGCCCGTAGTCTTCCGGTGTCAGAGAGTGGTCATCGTGGAGCTTCTGCAGTGTGGCCCTGGTCTCCCAAAGCAGTCGTTCCTGATGATCACAATACCCAACAAAGAAGAGAAAGGTCCCACTTTTAATTAGGCGGAGGACACAAGTAAATATCCGGGGCGCGGTGTCAGAAACGCAGACTTGCAGATTGGGACCCCGTTGGCAAAACATTCTGTGAGCCTTGGGGGCAGGAGAGGAAATGTGTAGGGCAGATGGTAAGCACCCACAGGTGCCCGAAGAGTGAGGTTGCCCTGAAGGTGATTTGTGCAGGGGCTGCTAATTCTTTCTGCAGTTACATCCCTCTCTATGGCCCGTAGCTCGGAATAGTCTACGCATTTGTTTCCCACTGACTGAGAGAGAGCCTGCGTGTAAGTTCCATGTGATTTTCATTCTTGTATCCTCAGTACCCAGGCCAGCGCATCTAGCCCCTAGGAGGTTCTCAATCAATGCTTTGTGGGTGAAAGAGTGCTTCCGTGACTAAGATTAAGGAGGGTGTCAGATTAAGAGGGTGTCAGGGTGTCTCCAGCTTTCCTTCCGGCATGTCTGACACAGATGTGAGGGCAGGTGTCCTTCTCTTGAAGAATCTAGATAAGATCTGTCTTTAAAACCTTCCCAAGTTTCTGTGAACCCCTGGAGGCCTCACTTTCTCACAGTTTCCTCTGGCTAGACATTCTGCCTCGGCTTCCACTGAATTAGTTCAGTTCGTGAACCATCTCACCATCCCACACGCCCTGTTGCAGTATCTTGACTCAAATGTGGAGCTGAGTCCCTTGAGTTTCACAAAAACCTCACCCACATTGGGCCTTTTTAGCTTTAGAACTTTATAGATGCTTTGAAGAGATTGTGGGCTGGGGCGGTCCATATTGCAACAGCATAAGCTCAGTAGTTTTGAATATTAGATATTCCAGGGTTTTTTTAAAGTAATCTCTACACCCAGCGTGGGGCTTGAACTCACAGTCCCATGCTCTTCCAACTGAGCCAGCCAGGTGCCCCTAGATATTCTAGTTTTCACAAGACATTTTCCCATCATTCATATTGCTTACCCATCCTTTTATCTTCTCTCCTCTTCTTTGTCTACTCCCACCTCTGAATTTCTTTTTTTTTTTTTTTTTAAGATTTTATTTATTTGACAGAGAGCACAAGCAGGAGGAGCAGCAGAAGGAGAGGGAGAAGCAGGCTCCCCACTGAGCGGGGAGCCCGATGCGGGACTCGATCCCAGCACCCTGGGATCATGACCTGAGCTGAAGGCAGATGCTTAACCCACTGAGCTGCCCAGGTGCCACCCACCTCTGAATTTCTAATAATTTTTAACATGAACATATTCCGTCTGTATTCCTGAAATGACACATGCTCACCTTTGCCCTCCAGGTTCAATTTCTTTGGAAGAGGCCCTAGAGGCAAGCTGAGAGAGAGGAGGAGAGAAGTCAGAAGGAAAGCAAAACAGGCAGATTGTGTGAACATCCCTGAGTCCGGAGAAGAGTTCTAGCACTGCCACCTCCCACAACCCAGTCCTTGGGGTTAAGCAGCATAATAGCATCCCCACCAAGGTTTTGGTGTCTCAGCAAATGGGGATTTGGAGCCATCATTCCCAAGGCCGAGCTCGGGGAAGCAGCAAGCCCCCTGAGGTCCCCCTCGCGGTGCCAGTGGGCCGACGCAGCCGCGGAGGGTTCCCGGGAGCCAGACCGGGAGAGGAGAACAGTAGGAAGGTCTCCTGTGCCAGCTGGCGCAGCACGAAATAGCGAAGATCCAGACAGCCTCACTAAGCCTCTGAGGCCACAGAGGAACACAGGAGAAAATGGAGTGTCTTCTGTGTCACGAGAGGAGTGCCAAAGGATCTGATAGGTAGCCTGTGGGAGTCCTGGATGCGAGGGTGGGTCAACTCAGCGGGTCACTTCATGGACTGATGCTTGAGGCCGGGACAGGCTGAGGTGCATCTCAGCAGGTACTGACATCAACAGCTAACGAAGACCAGAGTCCCTTGTAACACCACACGGTACGCAGGGGCAGTAGGTGAGACCCTGAATTGACTGAGATTATGTCTTTGCCTCTGGGAGAACTGGGGTCTCAAAGTAGAAATGAAGTTCAGTTCTAGAAGGAAGTTTACTGTTGACACCTGTGTGTCTCATTTAACACCTCTGGTAGGATCGGCCCTTCCTGGTGTCAGTAAATGTTTTAGAATCTTTTGTTATTTTAGTGGGTATTATTACTTCCTCAAAAATCAACGTATTTATTTAAAAGTATTTTCTACACTATTCTATTATATTGAGTTCATCTCAAGTGAGCTCTTGTTTTGATTATTGATCTTGTTCATTGTTTTAGAATTATATTTTTTTTCTTAAACTATGGAATTTTGGTTTGCATGCTCATTTTCACTGGGAAATTTTCTGTTAGTTTGTCATAAAGATTTGTTTCTGTCTGTCTGTCTCTCTCTCTCTCTGTGCTCCTCCATCCCTATATAGGAATTTTGAGGTTGCTTCTGTACAGGATGTTGTTGGTGCCCTACCCAGAAGCCTTTGCCTGCCTGTGCACCCTTCCTCCCTCTGCTGTGAGCATTGGATGCTCCTTTCCCGGCAGAACTAGTCTGGGCTTACTTAGGAAGATGCCTCACTGACATGGAGACACAAAAGACCAGACCCTGGGCACCTGGGTGGCTCAGTTGGTTAAGCATCTGCCTTCAGCTCGGGTCGTGATCCCAGGATCCTGAGATCAAGTCCCACATCAGGCTCCCTACTCTGCAGGGAGTCTGCTTCTCTCTCTCCCTCTGCCCCTCCTACTACTTGTGCTCTCTCTCTCTCTAAAAAATAAATAAATAAATAAAATCTTAAAAAAAAAAAAGACCAGACCCTTTGCCTCAAAGTGGGATTAATTCTGTGGTACAATTCATGCCCAAGAGGCCCTGCGGGGGCAAGCCCATGCAGAGAGCTTGTGATGGTTCATTTTATGTGTCAACTTGACTAGGCCATGGAGAGTCCAGACATTTGGTCAAACATGATTCTGGTGAAGGTTTCTGGGTGAGATTAACATCTGAATCTCTAGGTTGAGAAAAATAGATTGCTCTCCCTAGTGTGGATGAGCCTCATCCCATCAGTTGGAGACCTGAATAGAACAAAAAGGCTGACCTTCCCACAAATAAAAGAGGCAAAATTCCTTCTGCCCGAGTGCCTTCAAACTAGGACATTGTTTGTTTTCCTGCCTTTGGACTCAAACTGAAACACTGGCTCTTCCTGGATTTCAAGGCTACAGGCCTTCATCCTGGAACTATACCATCAGTTTTTCTGGTCTCCAGCTTGCAAACTCACCCTGCAGATCTTGGGTCTTGTCCGCCTTTCATAAGCACATGAACCAATTCCTTAGAAAAGTCTCTAAATAAATGATGGATGGATGGATGGATGGATGGATAGATAGGTAGATAGACAGATAGTTAAACAACCTCCTATTGGTTCTGTTTCTCTGGAGAACCCTAATACAGAACACATCTTTGATTACCTTCTTCCCCTTTCCTACCCTACATCCTTCCTCCCTTCTCCACAGAGCAGCCCCCAGTAAACCACTTGCAAGGGAATCCTTGTCCAGGTTCTACTTCAAGAGAATTCAATTTACAACTCATTCCAGTTAGCAGGTTAGAGTTAAAGTCTACAACCAAGTCTTATATTAGTGGCTTAAATCTCAAGTCCTACAGTTCTGGGGGTATCACAGATCTGACCACTGAGCCCTGTGCTTGGGGCTTAGTTCCAATCTTAGCTGTGAGTTTGTGTTTATCCTCCAGCCTACAAGGCCTACAGCTGCCAACCAGCAGTTCTTCCCTCTTCTTTCAGAGGTGAGATAGCCCTGCCTCGATCCAGCCTCTGGCTTCAACTCCCTCCCCCTCACCCCCCATATCATATGGAGCGGGGTTACCCCACAGGATCAGAACTCCTGACAGCTACTACCAGCCTCAGGTCCCAGGACCCAGCAGACTTGAGGTCTCAGCTTTGCTCACCACTTTGCTTTCATTTCCCAGTTCCGGTCCTCTGATATACTTAATCCTGTAATTTTTCTGTAATATTTTTTTATTGATGTATAATTTGCATGCCATAAAATATGCATATTGTTAAGTGTATAGTACAATAAATTTTGATAAATGTATCTCTCCAGGTCATCCACACCCAATAAGATATAGGAAGTCTTCATCACCAGTTTATTGCTCTGTATTCTTTTGCAGCTGATACTCTACCACACGTCAAAGGCAACCGTTGTTGTAATTTTTTTCTCCATAGATTAGTTTTGCCTGTTCCAGAGCTTCATATACGTAGAATACTACAATATGTGCCACTTTGTGTCTGGTTTCTTTTGCTCAACATAATGTTTCTAGGCATATCAATGTTTTAAGTGACTTATTCCTTGATTTACATTACTGAGTAGTATACCATTGCATGAATATACCAAGTTTGTTTATCCATTCTCTTGCTAATGGACAGACGGTTGGATTATTTCCAATGTTTGGCTATTGTGAATTCTTTTATTAAATATTTTTATTGAGATATAATTCACATACCATAAAATTTACTCACTGAAAATGCACAAGTGATGGGACGCCTGGGTGGCTCAGTCAGTTAAGCGTCTGCCTTCAGCTCAGGTCATGATCCCGGGGTCCTGGGATCGAGTCCCGCATCGGGCTCCCCGCTCCACGGGGAGCCTGCTTCTCCCTCTGCCTCTGCCTCTCTCTCTCTCTATCTCTCATGAATAAATAAATAAAAAAAAAAAAGAAAATGCACAAGTGATGTTTAGCATATTCACAGAGTTGTGCAACGTCACTGCAATCTACACTGCGAAGCCTTTCATCCTCCCAGAAGAAACCCGTACCTTGGTGCTCACTCCCCACTCCCTCTTCTCCTAGCCCTGGGTAACCACTCATTGACTTTGCCTCTATAGATTTGCCTGACCCAAGGTCATAAAGATTTACAGCTATGTCTTCTTCTCAGAAATTTACAGTTTTAGCTCTTACATTTAGATCTGGGATCTATTTTAATTTTTTGTGTATGGGGTAGGTAGTGTGGTCCAACTTCATTCTTTTGCCTGTGGATATCCAGTTGTTCTAACAAAGAAACCATTCTTTCCCCCATCGAATTATCTTGACACCCATGTCAAACAATCAATGAACCATAAACACGATGGTTTATTTCTCCACTCTCAATTCTAATCCTTTGATTTATATGTTTATCCTTATGCTGTACCACATTGTCTTACTCAGAGTAGCTTGGTAATAAGTTTTGAAATCAGGGAGTGTGAGTGCTCCAATTTTAATTCCTTTCAAAGTTGTTTTAGCTCTTTCGGATCCCCTTCATTGCTATATAGAATCAGCTTGTCAATTTCTACTCCCCCAAAATTTTTAAAAGTCAGCTGGGGTTGTGATAGGGATTTTATCTAATCTAGAAATCAATTTAGAAAGTATTGACATTTTTGAAAGATCTTTATTTTTTATTTGTTTATTTTTTTTTTAGATTTTATTTATTTATTTGACAGAGAAAGAGAGACAGTGAGAGCAGGAACACAAGCAGGGGGGATGGGAGAGGGAGAAGCAGGCTTCCTGCTGAGCAGGGAGCCCAATGTGGGGCTCGATCCCAGGACTCTGGGATCATAACCTGAGCAGAAGGCAGACGCTTAACGACTGAGCAACCTAGGCGCCCCTGAACGATCTTTAAAATACCAAATCTTCTAACCAGTGAGCACAGAATGTCCTTGTATTGATTTAGGGCTCCTCTAGCTTTCAGTACACATATCTTGAACTTTTTTTGGTTAAATTTATCTATGTTCTTGTACATGGAATTGTTTTCTGATTTCATGTTTGATTATTCATTGCCAGTATATAGAAATGGAATTGATTTTTTATATTGATGCTTTATCCCATAATTTGCTGAACTTATCTGTTCTAATACTTTTTTTTACTGATTCCTTAGACTATGTCATCTTATAGATATAGTTTTACTTGTTCCTTTCCAAACTGGATGCATTTTATTTCTTTTTCTTGCCTTTTTTCCCTACCAAGAGCCTCCTGTACAATATGAATGGAAGGGGCAAGAGCAGATGTACTGGTCTTGTTCCTGATCTTATGAAGGGGAAGGCACTCAGTCTTTCACCATTAAATATGATGTTATGAACATTCTTTTTTTTTTTTAAGATTTTATTTATTTATTTGACATAGAGAGAGAGAGAACAAGTAGGCAGAGAGGCAAGCAGAGGGAGAGGGAGAAGCAGGCTCCCCGCTGATCAGGGAGCCTGATGCAGGACTCAATTCCAGGACCCTGGGATCATGACCTGAGCCAAAGGCAGCTGCTTAACTGGCTGAGCCACCCAGGTGCCCTGTTATGAACATTCTTGAGTAAGTCTTTAAGACTTTAAGGCTGAGGTCTTCATTTCACTTGAGTAAATACCTGGGTATAGAATTCCTGGATCACAGAGTAGGTATACGTTCAACTTTACAAAGACTGTCAATCTATTTCCCAAAGTGGCTTTTGTACAGAACCATCTTTAAATTTATTGCATGTTATCTGTCATCTCAGTAAGTTTCAGAAGACAGGAAGACCCCCCAAACTGTGAACTTTTGCTGCACCTCAATTAGAAGTTTTCCCAGTGAATAACTCAGCAATTCTGTGACCCTCAATAAGTTTTCAAGGCACACTGAAATGTGCCCTAATGTGCCCGTTCCCTCATAAGCTCACTCTTTGTCCACTGCACAAACCCCCTCTAACTCCTCCTCAGTTATTCCCCCAAGAGGAGCCCAGGTGGACCACAAAATGCATCACCTGACCCACTGTTCACTTTGTTTACATGTGATATTTTCATGGTGATGTCATCAAAATTACGAGGAATCCCTCTAACCAAGGCCACCATGGAGAGGAAGCTGTACAGTGCACGCTGATGGAGACGTTTTTCCTGCCTAGCTGGGCTCCAATTATAGTCTTGTTTATCTCCTGTGAGATCAAAAAAAGCAAACATTCTGCAGGCTCCTAATGCTATCTCGTACACATCTCCCACCATGAACTCGGCTACAAACTGATCTCTCTGAAGTCCGGCGTCTTATCAGGATGAGCATCCACCTGCTCACCTCACCTGTGAGCCCCCTTTTTTAGACTATCTCTCTGTGGTTCATTAGTCAATTTCCATAATCACGAAGATCTCCTTTTTTTTCTTTTCTAAAATGGAAATATTTCTATTGTTTTGGCAGATTATGAAAGTAATCCATGTTTGTTTAAAGAAATAAAGAAGCCTGGAATGTATAAAGCATCATTCTTCCTTCTATGAAATGGCTAACATCAGTAATAGGTCGATAAATCCGGAAAAAAATTTTTTTTAATGACTAACATTTTGGGGGTTAAGTTTAAGGTTTATCCTTCCAGGTTTTTAGAATGCTGTTAATAGTTCTCATAGAGAGTCTTATGATGGTAATCACCTGATCCCCCAATGCCTCCACCGCCATGGCCAAGGAGCTCTCCACAGCCACATCCCACACCAAAGATGATTTTTACTATCCTGTCAGGAGGTGCTCAAAACGCCCATGAGGACTCAGCCTGACTGCAACGAGAGAAAGCGGAATACATTGTCTCCTCTGTCGTGGAAGTGTGACTAGAAGAGAGAGAGGCCTTAGACCTTGAAATTATCATGAGGAAGTAGGTGCAGATGCTGTGTAAAACAGATTAAATTCTACCACATGAGGGGCGCCTGGGTGGCTCAGTCGTTAAGTGTCTGCCTTCGGCTCAGGTCATGATCCCAGGGTCCTGGGATCGAATCCTGCATGGGGCTCCCTGCTCGGCAGGAAGCCGGCTTCTCCCTCTCCCACTCCCCCTGCTTGTGATCCCTCTCTCGCTATGTTTCTCTCTGTCAAATAAATAAATAAAATCTTAAAAAAAAAAATTCTACCACATGAGACATCATTACAAATCTTATAAGAAGTATCAAGATGAATATGGTGTTTTCTCTCTCATTCCAAAATTTCAGATCTCTCAATATTCAGTAGGGAACAGTAATAGGAGTGAAAGATCTACATCTGATAACACAAAAACTTATAAAGAGAATACAAGTTCTTTTTTTTTTTTTTTAAGTAGGCTCCATGCCCAACATGGGCCTTGAACTTGTGACTCCTGAAATCAAGAGTTGCATGATCAAATGACTGAGTCAGCCAGGCGCCCCTAATGAGTTTTTTGTTGTTTTTTTAAGCAGGCTCTACATGGAGCCCAACACAGGCTTGAACTCAACCCTGAGATCAAGACCTGAGCCAAGAACAAGAGTCCGACGTTTAGCCAACTGAGCCACCCAGGCGCCCCAAGAATACAAGTTCTGGGCATCCCACCTTTAAGGGTCCCTTTTGTCAAGAATCACACTTTACCAGACAGCATTTACTGGATCGCTGTAACTGTGATCACCTATTCCAGATCACTACTGTGATGTGTCCTATTTGTGTGTCTCTTCCTTGGGGAGATCCTAGCCAGATTACTAAAAATTTCGTTAGTTGGGGTGCCCAGGTGGCTCAGTCAGTTAAGCATCCAACTCTTGATTTCGGCTCAGGTCATGATCTCAGGGTCCTGGGATAGAGACCCGCCTCAGGCTCTGCGCTCAGCAAAGAATCTGCTTATTCCCTCCCTCTGCTCCTCCCCCTGCTCACATTCTTTCTCTCTCTCAAATAAATAAATGAATAAAATCTTTTTTAAAAATTTTGTTAGTCATCTATCAAAGATGTCAGTTTGATTATGGAGAATTTGTGAATCCTCAGCTAGATAAGGAAAGCTAATATCAAACTTTTCAAGTAAACATCTGAAGGCTATAGACATCTCAGCGTCTTTGTACTTGCAAGTACTGTCTTTAAGGGGAAAATCATATGAAGTCACCTTTCAATAACACAATGTGTCTATTAGTAATTCAGTCTAAAAAATAAAATAAAATAAAATGCTGTTAATACGTCATGGACATTTCCGCATGATAATAGGTATCTAGCTGGAAAGCATTCTTTTTAATAGCATCACATTCCGTAGTATGGATACACAGTAATTAATTATTTTTTTATTTTTAAATATTTCAACCATATAGAAAAGTACTGAGAATAATAGCATAAACAGGGTGCCTGGGTGGCTCAGTTGGTTAAGCGACTGCCTTCGGCTCAGGTCATGATCCTGGAGTCCCTGGATCGAGTCCCACATCAGGCTCCCTGCTCAGCAGGGAGTCTGCTTCTCCCTCTGACCCTCCCCCCTCTCATGTGTTCTCTCTCATTCTCTCTCTCTCAAATAAATAAATAAAATCTTAAAAATAAATAAATAAATAATGGCATAAACATGCGTGTGCCACTTAGTTATTAGAGAAAATGTTCAACTGCATATAAACATTTTCCCCAGTTTGTTATTTGTCTTCTGATTTCTCTTTTGGTGATGTTTGTGTTATGCATATTTTTATATTCACATAGTTGAATTTATTAATCTTTTCTTTAAGGCTTCTGAATTTGAGAAAGGCCTTGCCCATGCCGAAATTATGAGGAAATTCTCCTGTTTTTCCTATTAGAACTTTCATTGTTCAACTTTTACATTTAAATATATTTTTGAGGTTTAACCATGTACGGTGTGATTTAAGAATCAAGCTTAATTTTTTTCCTCAGATGATAGTCCATTTGGCTCACTCCTTAAATAAGAAATTTATTGTATCCCCCGCTTGATTTAAAATGCCATCTTTAATATATGCTAAATTCCCATGTATGTTTTGATCTAATACTAGATTTTTCATTCTGTTCCACTCAATTTTCTGGTCCATTGCCATACTATTTTAATTAACTAATTAATTTAATATACATAGTAA
>NC_138369.1:53509839-53527635 GCF_054177405.1 Leptonychotes weddellii
GATTTAATCATTTAACTTAGGAAGATCTGACGTTTTTATAACGTTGAGTCTTCTTGCAAAAGAGCATCTAGGCCTTTTCATCCACATCATTTTGGTGTTCAGCAATCGTGCTTTAAAGTGGGGGTTTTTCATATATTTATATCTATTTCCTATATATTTCATATGTATAATATGTATCTTTTTTTTTTTTTTAAGATTTTGTTTATTTATTTGACAGAGAGAGAGACAGCGAGAAAGGGAACACAAGCAGGGGGAGTGGGAGAGGGTGAAGCAGGCTTCCCGCGGAGCAGGGAGCCCGATGCGGGGCTCGATCCCAGGACCCTGGGACCGTGACCTGAGCCGAAGACAGACGCTTAACGACTGAGCCACCCAGGCGCCTCTATAATATGTATCTTAATTAGGATTTTTTTTTCTATTCTCTTTTAAAATGCAGGTCTGGTTTTCCATCACATCTTCTAACTAGTAGTTATTTGTAAATATAAATATAATTGAGTTTTATGTATTAGCACTTTCCCCTATTAACTCACTTAGTTATCTTGTTATTCATAATAGTTCTTTCCGGTGATTCTCTTGAGTTTTCCAGTTATTCAATACTATCATTACAACTAGAGATACTTTGTCTTTTCTTTTCCAATCTTAGAACAGTTTTAAGTTTACAAAAAATCACGAAGAAAGTACAAACAGTTCCCATGCACCCCACATGCAATTTCCCTGCATGGTGTGTTATATTTAATGAACCAATATTGATACATTATTATTAACTAATGCCCATACTTTATTCAGATTTCCTTAGTTTTTAGCTAATGTCCTTTTTCGTTCCAGAACTAATTCATTTAGTTGTCTTCTCTCTTTAGGCTCCTCTTGACTGTGACAATTTCTTAGACTTCCCTTGTTTTTGATGACATTCAGTTTTGAAAGGTACTGTGCAGGTATTTTGTTAACTTGCCCCCTTTTCCACTTTTTATACGACTGATTTCTTTCTCTTAGAGCATGGAGCTAGCATATTCAGTATGATGTTTGGTAGAAGTGATAGCAGGCTTTCTTTTCATCTGTTTTTAGCTGGACTACCTCTGGAGTGCCCCAGGAAGCATTTTGAGCTGAGGTCGATATATTGGGTCATGGAAATAAAATATTATATTCCTACACTTCTATCCTATCCTGATGATAGTATTATTTTTCTTAGTGACTAGCTTTGGGTTGTTAAGCATATTTGTGTCAGCAGCTCCTGATCTTCATGGTGCGCCCCTCCCTCAGGAAACAGGTGTTTGCAGGCTGTATGAAGTCTGTCCCGCTGCCCCTCGGACTGCCCTTTTCTTCACCTTCTCCCCCATAATTCTTGCCTGAGAGTGGCTGCTTTTAGTAGCTCTTACATAGATTTTGAAGTCTGAGAAACTATCTCTCTCCAAGTTTGACTGAAAATGGAGTTTGTGGGGCACCTGGCTGGCTCAGTCAGTAGAACATGTGACTCTTGATCTCAGGGTCATGAGTTCGAGCCCCACCCTGGGTGTGGAGCCTACTTAAAAAGAATTTTTAAAAATGGAGTTTGTGGGCTTTTTAATTCATTCTTCTTGCTGTTATTTTATAGGTCCTAGAGAAGGAGAAAATGCAGACTTCTGCAATTGTGCTCATAGCAAAAGTTTTAATGAAGTAATTTTTGACCCAAAGAACACCCACTGATTTCTGGAACTAGGAGGCAATTCAATCAATCTTTGAACTCTGTCACACAAAGTTTTATTAGAAACATAGTGGGGATTTTGGAGAGAAGACTGCTGAACTTTGTGTAGTGAAATAGAAACTTGAATTGCCAGTATAGAGGGCTTAATTAAGAGATAAGGAAATCCACTCATTCACTAGAAAATAATTGAACAACTGCTTTGTGCTAGGCATTTTGCTAGGCAGTTAGGTAGTGGTTACTGTTGGAGTTAGTTTAATTCATGATTAGAATATTATTCCCCCTGAACCTCAGTTTCTTGGGGTAAACCCAACCTTATCTACTTTACAATGAAGCTCAGTTGAGTTTCAGTATATGAAAGCACTTGGTGGATTTCTGCTTTTCTGAAAGGGGAATTTGGAGCCATTATAAGCTTTTAAGGAGTAAAGTATTGTGACCACAAAAAATGGGTGGAGCTTGTGTCTGGTTCATTTGAGTCCAGGAAGTCACTGATGGGTACGGAATATAGGATGTCAGGGGGCTATAGCACAAGCAAAGGTGGAGATGGTCCACGACCACAACAGTAGTGGAAAGGGAGATGCCTCTGGGAGTGAGGCAGGCAAATTATGGGAGCAAAGGTGCAATTGACAAATGGAAGCATAAGAACCAAGAGTCAGACGGGGTTGATGGCCAGGGAGCAATGAATGAAGGACATCCCCGGGGCAGAGACCCCCCCCACACCTGGGGGTCAATTTCCATTTGTATTAGGGGCTCACTGGCCCCTGTGTGATCCTGAAGTCCTCGCTGTACACTGGGGTTCCTGAAAACAGCCTCTGAGACTCTGAGATTAGCATACAGCAGATTGAATGGGGAGTCGTCCTGGGAACAACACCTATGAGGGCGTGAAGGAAGCAAGACTGAACAACAGGAAAAATTGCATTAGCGTGTGGCCACAACAGATGCCCCAGCTAATCGTACAGGGCACTTGGAATTGGAAGGGCCTGTCAGAGTTGTCCCAAATTGAGGCAAGAGGGCAAGTATTTATTTTGCTGCTGCCTCCCACCCCCCACATATTCTCTTTTAACTACCCAAACCACTGCCCCCCCCACCCCCGCCGACCACACAGTATGCTCTTAACACCACTTGCCTTTCCATCAGCCTCGAATGTCCTTCCCCCTTCTGTTCATCAAAATCACGGTCCTGGGGCACCTGGGTAGCTCAGATGGCTAAGTGTCTGCCTTCAGCTCAGGTCATGATCCCAGGGTCCTGGGATCGATCCCCGCATCGGGCTCCCTGCTCGGGGGAAGCCTGCTTCTCCCTCTCCCACTCCCCCTGCTTGTGTTCCCTCTTTCGCTGTGTCTCTCTCTGTCAAATAAATAAAATCTTTAAAAAAAAAACAAAATTACGGTCCTTTTAAAAGCTAATTGTAGGGCGCCTGGGTGGATCAGTTGGTTAAGCGACTGCCTTCGGCTCAGGTCATGATCCTGGAGTCCCAGGATCGAGTCCCGCATCGGGCTCCCTGCTCGGCAGGGAGTCTGTTTCTCCCTCTGACCCTCCCCCCTCTCCTGCTCTCTCTCTCTCATTCTCGCTCTCAAATAAATAAATAAAATCTTTTTAAAAAAAAAAGCTAATTGTATGCTGAAATTGGAAATTGAACCCATTTCTCCTTCCTCGGAAGTCCCAAAGCATTGTGTTTGTTGCTCTGTTGTCCTATCTGTCCTGCTTGCATTCGAGTTGATCTAGTGTTTGTGTTTTCCCTTTAGCAGATTGTAAATTCCACAAGCTTCCTCCTTTATCCTGTTAGTCTCCCCATAACCTGGCATCCTGCTTAGCACAAAATAGACATTCAACCAACTGGAACTAATTGTAGCCAATGTTCCAAACTATGAAGAGAGTTTCTCAAGGAAAATCTCCCGAAGGGTCTGAAGACCATTTGCCAACACCCTGTATTTTTTTTCTTCTCCCAGGAAGAAGATGACATGTATTTATTCGGTAGAATTTGAGTGCCTACTATGGGACAGATACAGGGCTATTGCCCAGGGTTCTTGAGATAAACTTCACAGGCTATCAAACTAATCATTTAAAAACGTGCAATTCAGCGGCACGTAGTATGTTCACGGTGTTGCGTAACCACCACGACTGTTGTTCCTAAACAAACTGCACCGAGTCTGCGTTCCCCAGAAGCTGGGCACGTTGCCAAGAGGAAGGGATGGGTCCAGTGTCTGAGAATGGAGAGTTAACCTCCCCTTTGTGGTACTACCTTTGTGTGGAAATCGCGCTGGCTTGTTTTCATGTTTCTGGTGCTGAATGGGAAGACACTTTCTTGTCAGTGTTCTGAGAGTGTCATGTCGGGGTATCACTGGAGCTTCCAAATTCCCCATCCTAAGGGAATCCGCCCAAGCTCTGGGACAAGGGAAGACCTGAGGGTCTTGAGGTGATGGATGACCCCCCCTCAGGACGAGGGACGGCAGCGGGCAGACTGCACCCCACCCTGTCTACCACTGTGTGCTCAGAGGGACAAAGGGACAGTGAAACCCCTTCAGTCCATCTGTCTTTCGGGGCCCTAAAATTTCCCTCTTGCTGTGATTAAATGAATACCATTACAAGCTCTATCAGGGAATAATCATCTTTTTTCCCATCACCCTGGAATATATTCCGCTTTACAGATGAGGGAAAACTGAGGCTGAAAGTAATGTGTTCAGGTTCACACGGGAGTGCAGAGCTAGGATTTGCAGGCCGGGCGGGGCAGGCCACACGAAGGGAGGTTTTCTGGGGAAACTGCCCGTGAACCCAGCCTAGCCCTCCCTGCCATGCATCCCAGCCTCCTGGCCACTGCTGCCCACGGCGCCACCCCCAGCCCCACGTGGCCGCCTAGACAGGTTGCCCTCTGGTTCCTCCCGCCGCCAGCCCAGTGCATCACACCCACATCAGCTGGCATCTGCAGCCCCATCAGGAAACCGAACACAGGGCGCCTGGGTGGCTCAGTCGGTTAAGCGTTTGCCTTGGGCTCCGGTGATGATCCTGGGTGGTGAGATCGAGTCCCACGACCAGCTCCCTGCTCAGTGGGGAATCTGTTTCTCCCTCTCCCTCTGTTCATGCTATCTCTCGCAAATAAATAAATTAAAAAAAAAAAAAAAGGAAACCAAATACAAACAGGATCAGGAAAAAAGGCTCTGTGGGACTATATACAAGTTTATTTTTGTCTATAAAGGCAACATCCACTTACCCTTCTAAAATCACTTCTCTGAAAACCAACTTTCTGGAAATGCATCCTTTATAAATGTAGAGCATGTAATAATGTGTAAATTTACAGAAGCATTTGAACAGATAACTCAGTTAATAATTTGCAAGACAGGTTTTTTTGGGGGGAGGGATTACAGGTCTCTCCCGACTTGATTAAAGTCTCTACTTAATTCTGATTAATTAAGGCTGGAAGAACAGAAATTTATTTTAATGGTGTCAAACAATTAATTACATGATTATGACTTGTAAGAAATGACTGAAATTTTGAGTCATCCAACAGTTAAAAAGGAGGCCAATATTTTAAAAGACAGGATGACATTTTTCACAACTTCATAATTTTTTGACGGTCCAGTTTATGCCACATCAGTAATAACCGTTAGTTGATTATTCTTGCCTCGCTTATTGGCAGGCACTTCAAACTTATTAAGGAAGCATTGTCATACTTTATTAGCCCTCGTTATTTTTAGTTTTGAAGGTTCTGTTTGTACACGAATAAGAGACCCTAAATAAATGTATCTGCACCTACATATTATTTGTGAAATTTGAATATTCATCTGTTATAATTAAAACAAAACATGCTCACAAGCATATGAAAGTGTGTTTGAGGGGCGCCTGGGTGGCTCAGTCATTAAGCGTCTGCCTTCAGCTCAGGTCATGATCCCAGGGTCCTGGGATCGAGCCCCACATCAGGCTACCTGCTCGGCGGGAAGCCTACTTCTCCCTCTCCCACTCCCCCTGCTTGTGTTCCCTCCCTCGCTCTCTGAAAGTGTGTTTGAATCTCCACAAATGTGTTTGGATCTTTTAATGCCTTGTATTTCACGTTTGGAAATCAGACCACGCTAATGCCTTCACATCCTTACACTTGTAATCAGCATCAAAAGTTTGGCTTCCATTAACAAATCATCCTTTAAAATAAAAGACTCAAGATCCAGGTTCATTACTTTGCTATTGGTTTCTGAGTACACCTGGCTTCCGGGAATATACCATGCTTCGGATATATTATTAGAAAAACCCTAGGACGGCATGCCAAAGTTTTCTGTATTGTTCCACAAAAGCTAGAAGTTCATTAAAAGGGCCCATTTTTCACATCAAGGAGCAAGGAGTAGCAACTGATTGCACCAGTCAATCCTCCACAGTTCCTCCTGGAGAACAGCATCAGTTCGAGTTAGAAGGGAATGAATGGTACTTCCCTTACAGGATTATGGATAGCCTCACTGAAATGCTGCTTAGCGCTCTCATTCGGTTTACTCATCCCTGCAGGCAGGCCATGAGAGAGGAGGGCTGCCGCAGCCCCATTGAGCTCTTCCTGCACTGAACTCGCCTGTGGCAAGAGGAAAAGCTGACTGCGGGGTGAGAAGCCCGTCCTTGGCTGTGGATGTAAGTCTCCTTCCTGCCACTTGCTCAGGAACTCGTACTATAATACAATTTTAAGCTCTTGACACGGGATGCTCAACTCCATCTTTTGCCTCTTCTTTTTCTACAGAGCATCATGGAGATCGTGATCCCCGGTGGACTGTGTGTAGGACGAGCTGGGAGTGTCGGGCGGGTAGAGTTGGAGGACCCTGCAATATTGGCAGAGCATGAACGGCCCGCTGCAGGTTTTGAAGAGCTGTACGATGTACTTGCGGAATTTCTCCCCTAGGAAAAAGTAGATGACTGGATTGAGGCAGCAGTGGACGAAAGCCAGGGTCTCTGTGGCCTGAATGGCATAGTCCAGGTGCCTTTCAAAGGTGCAATCCTGAAGGACCTCCAGTTCCACCAGTGTCTCCAGGAAGAGCACCACATTGTAAGGTGCCCAGAACCCCAGGAAGAGAGCCACCACAGCAAAGACCAACCTCACCGCCTTGCTCTTCTTCTCGTTTTTGCAGTGCTGCAATGTCCTGATGATCATGGAGTAGCAGAACAGCATGGTGCCCAAGGGAACCACCAGTCCAAGAATGTTGATCTCCAGGGAGCTCAGCACATTCCACCTCGTGGAGTTGAGAGAGTACTTGGTTTTGCAGTAGGTATGGTTGCGCTCAGTATAACAGGTGCTGAATAAAAGGCCTGGAAGGGAGGCCAGGACAGCCACGGACCACGTGGCCAAGCTGGTGATGACCCCATAAGTCAGGGTCCTCGCTCTCAAGGAAAACACCGCATGCACAATTGCCAGGTATCTATCGATGCTCATGAGCATGATGAAGAAGATGCCACTGTAAAAGCCCACCAAGTACATCCAGGAAATAATCTTGCAGAGACCTAGTCCAAAAACCCACTGGTCTGCAGCATAGTAGCCCCAGAAAGGGAGGGAGAGCACGAAGAGCAGGTCCGAGATGGCAAGGTTGAGCAGGTACACGTCGGTCATGGACTTGAGCCTCTTGTACTTGAACAGGACCACAATCACCACAGAATTTCCAAGGAGACCAAACAGAAAGACCAGGGAGTAGAGAGGGGGCAGGAAGAGCTCCCCAAACGCCTTGATGCCTTCTTTGGTGCAAGGCTTGGGGATGTTTTCGTAGAGATAGTAATTGCTATAGAGGCTTTCATCCAGGGTGGTGTCTGCTATATCCGTGGGGTTCATTTTCAAATCTACCAGCACCTTGGCTCAGGTCTGAGCCCAACCAGAAGCTAATGAGGGGAAGAGCAAACAAGATTTCTGTAAGAACAAAACCATATCAAAGTGGTGCTGAATACAGAGCATAGTTGCTTAATATTTTGCCCCGGATCATCACACACCCTTCCCAACCTTCCCAAGTTGAAGGGCTCCATTCCCCACAGGGCAGTGCAGCCAAATGGAAGAACCCTGCCCTTGGGAGTTTAGCAGATTCCACGTTCCAGCTCTGCCCCTTTTCTATCCCTCTGAGGGGAGCTTCCGTTCTCTCATTTGTAAGTGGGGACAGAAAAACCTCCTTCTTGAGGAGGTGTTTTCAAGGATGCATTTCTAAATAGTAGTCTGCAGTTACTGAATCATTTGCAGGCCAGTTGAGATTTCCAACAGTCCTACACCCAGAACCACCTTTGTGACATAAGAGCAAAAGAAAAAACAAAAAGATGAAAAATCTACGCATGTTTCCCCTTCAGATCATAGCTCCCAAAATTCACGAATTGCTTAATCATTGGGCTAGAAGGTTCGTCACCTGCCTTTATATAAAAATTCTAATTCCTCCTGCAACCTTGACACATAGATTTCAAAGTACGTTCCCTGGTAGGGCGCCTGGGTGGCTCAGATGGTTGAGCGTCTGCCTTCGGCTCAGGTCATGATCTCAGGGTCCTGGGATCGAGTCCCGCATCAGGCTCCCTGCTCCTTGGGAGCCTGCTTCTCCCTCTGCCTTTCTCTCTCGCTCTGTCTCTCATGAATAAAAAAAAAAAAAAAAGTACGTTCCCTGGTATTGTGCATTGAATCCTAATTCCATGCTCCTGTCCCCCACCACCCTCCCAACAAAAATCGGGCGCTCTAAGCCAAGCAAGCATACCGAACCGTGGTGTAGATGACTCATAAAAGCTTCCGAGAGGTTAAATGAGGCCACACAGCTATATGCAGAACTTTTCTTTGGGCCCCAAGTCCCGGTAGGGGCTGGTTGGGTGGTAGGGGACTCTGATCTATGATGTTTGCTGGTTTCTGTGGTGCAGATATTTCCACCATGGCAAAATTCCAGCTACCAACCACCTCACAAAATTCCTGAATCTTTGCAGTCCTGAGTTGGTGCAAGTTGTCTCTGGCACACACCACCAGGTCCCCTGTTCATTCTAGAACACCATCTTAGATGGGAACATGCCTGGCCTTCCAGGTTCCTTCTGGGCCAGTCTGATGCTAAGGCCCTTCTGAAGGCGGCAGCACTCAGATGGTAACTTGAGGGAACTTTTTGGTCTTTTCATCAAAACTGCATGCAAAAATCAGTCCTGTGCACAGAATCCCATCACAGAGGGAATTAGCCTGACAGACCTCGAAAAGGCACATCACAGCCAGAAATGAAATCCCTCTATCTCCCAACCACCCTCATTTCCTATCTAAATGGGCAGGTGAAGAGGTTAAAACCTTCTTAAAGTTAAAACCTTCTTAAACCTTCACATGTTCACGTGTGAATCAGAGCAATTCAGGGATGAAGGGCTTTCTTACTCGAGGCTACTTCCTCTTGCTTCCTTCTTAATGGCAGCCTGTGTTCCTTATTACAACACTGTTTGGTAATTCACATCTCCTCCCTACCACCCTCACCACCACAAGCCCAAACACTCAAACGACAAACTACGTTTGGTTTCTCAAGAGAGAGATTTGGATTTTCTCCTGCAAACAGATAACTGAAGACCTGGGGCATTGCAGAGCCCCTGAAACAATGTTGTAAAATGATTATCAATTCTAGTTAAATAAATAACAATCCTAGTCTCTCTCCACCATTTTGCCTGTGAAAGGTTAAGGAATAGACGAAGCTGAGGAGTTAGGAAATTATCAGGAGAACAAAAAAAGGAAACACAGCTGGTAAATGGTGGGAATCAGCCTTATTTGCTTTCTTGACCTGGGAATCTTGATAGAAGCAAGAAGCAGAAAAATGTGGATGTTTGATAAAAATTATCTGTGTATTCTGAGCATGTGGACTTGGGCCAGAGGTGCGCAGGGAGAGAGCCCTGTGTCTACGAATGCCCCTCAGACAAGGGCTCGGAGGATGTGAGTAGAAGTAGATGGTGTGTGAGCTCCAAGACAAGAGCCCGCTGGGAGCCCCAGAGTGCCCGAGATGCCTGAGTGTTGGGACTGGGTGGGCAGCGGGCCAGCTTACAGCACTTCCAAAGTCCACACACCTGTCCAGTGTCTAGAGAGCAGTGTGTGGCCTGAGGCCCTGGGAATGGCCCCGTCCCCACTTACCTTGCTTTTCTGACAGTGGTTCTGAGGAAGGTCCGTGAGCCAGTGCCAGACTTGCTCGAGAAGCACAGCGCTAAGAAAGACAGGTGCCTTTGAAGGGTGCGTGGCTTCCTGTGAGCACCAGCTCTAACCCTCACCCATCTATGCTGAGTTCAAGTGGGTTTTTTTGATAGAAGTAAGAAGCAGAAAATGAGTGACTAAGAGTCACTCATTTCCCCAAACTGAAAGCTAGGAAGGTTTGCTCTCTCCTAGATTAAAGAGGAAAATGAAGTAAGTTTTCTTTTAAAAGAGAAACTTCCTGATTTTTAAACATTTATTTGCTGGATTTTTAGTTTAAAAAATTGCCTTTGGCCGGCTACCTGCGGTAGAAATGATCTTTATGTTCTGGATCAGTGGGCCGTCCGTTGTTTGCCTCCAGAGGTCGTGCGGTGGTGGCAACCACGATGTGCCATATCCTCCAACAAGTGGGATCTGAGGAGGCCAGAGGGGGAGGCCAGACACATGCAGGAGAAAGGGTAACCAGAGGGGAGAAACACGGATGTGAATGTGCGTGTCCAGGAGGGAATCGGAGGGCTTTAGTCAACCACGTTCAATAACTGGGTGTAATGTGGCATCCGACAACCTAGCTTCAAGCCCCCTTTGCAACAGGAAGACCCCTCCCCACAGCCCTCTACCTGGAAGTCGTGGGGCTCCCACTGACAGTGATCGTGGCCGAGTCCCTCTGAGTTCACGTGGCAGTCACAGCCAAGCGGCGGACAGCAGTCCTGTCTTCTGTCGGTCACCGCCTCAGCTTCTGCCAGCTTCCAGACATCTTCCCTCTACTGTCTATAGTTGCTTAGCTCTTCAGTTCGGCTTAAAAGAGCCACAAAGCTCATTTTCCCTAAGGAGTTTGCAGGAAAAGGAATGAAAAAACCGAGCCAGAGCCACGTTTATCACCCTTTGCTCATTATTACCTCTCCCAAAGAGTCTTTTCAGTTATTTGTTTTCTTAAATCACCTCCCCATGAAATCTTAATACTGTTTATGATGTGGTATGTGTATATCAGTGCTTTATACATAAAAAGAGAAGGGTTTTTTTTTCACCCCCCAAAACCAATTTTTGCCTCCTTGAGGGCAATACTGCTTTTAGTAAGAAGGCATGAGTTAGAGTGGTGGGTCCCCAGGGGTTCTTTGGCCCCAGGGCTCATGGATGAAATCTGGAGACACTTTCTCTGGGGATGAGAGGAGCTGCTTCTGGCTTCTAACGGGAAGAGGCCAGGAATGCTGCTAAAATCCTACAGGGCAGTGGACAGCCCTCCATGACAAAGAGTGCTCCCACCCAGAATGTCAACAGAGCTGAGGCTGAGAGACCTGAGCTGGGGCAGCCATCCCCAGCGTGGAGCTGGGGAACCAGATTCACAGATACCCTGAGAAAAAGAAATGAAGATCTGCGGTCAAATCAGTACGGGGAACTCTGGGCTTGGGTTCAGGTTAAACACCGCTCCAGACTGCAGCAGTCTTGGGGCTTTCCAATGCCAATATCACTGTGAACTCTGGAAGCAGATATAGAATAAAAAAGTCCCTAACATATTTGGCCAGTGAATTTGCCCGTTACACAGGGTAATTTATAGAATTAACATGTTTTTAGGTTCTGCCACCCTCTTTCTCTTCAACGGAGTGGCCAGGTAAGGTCTGGTGAAGGCAGTCTTGCAGCAGACGCAGAGATGCAGATCCTCGTGAAGACCCCAATGGGCAACACCATCATCCCTGAGGTCGAGCCCAGTGACATCATCAAGAATGGAAAGCCAAAATCCAAGACAAGGAGGGCATCCTGCCTGACCAGCAGCATCTATTTTTGCAAGCAAATGGCTGGACTACAATATCCAGAAAGAGTGAACCCTGCCCTTGGTGCTTCACCTGCGGGGTGGCCTCATCGAGCCTCCCCTCCGTAAGCTGGCCCAGAAATACAACGGCGACAAGATGATCTGCCACAATGCTCCCTGCACCCCACTCTGTCACCTGCCATGAGAAGTGCAGCCACACCAACAAACTGTGCCCCAAGAAGGTCAAATAGGGCCCGTTTGACCGGAGGGTGGCCTCCTGCCCAAGGCCCAAGGCCCTAGAGCTTCAATAAAGTCTCCCTTTCATTGACTATAGCAGTAAAAAAAAAACACAAAAACTCCCTGTTTTTAGAAATGCGGAGCCTGAGGAAGCTTCTATCATGGAATACCAGGCCTTGAGGGACAAGTTAGAGAGCTGGGGGCACAGCTGGGAGCTGGGAAAGCCCTGGTCCAGCCCATCTGAGCACAGCGCCTAAGCCTCCGTGGACCTGGCTTTGGGGTGTTAGGGTTCTAGAACATGTGATAGCCAGAGGTCCCAATGATCATGTGTTATCACTGGTCACTGTGGGTCTGGAGAAGCTCCCTTGAAAGGCAGTTAATGCTCCCTCGACTGAAGCTGCCTGCATGAGAAGCATCACCGGGTCCAAGTGAGGGAGAACATGAGAACATGAGTTCCAGCATCTGTGTTGGTTGACAGCACCGGCCTTGAGGCCTGCTCCATCTGGCTTTGGATCCCAGTGCCACCACTTCACAGCTATGTGAACCTCAGTCTTCTCATCTGCAAAAGGGGTGCTACTGCATGAGGACGTTGAGAGGACCGGCGAGCTAATGTTGGTTCTCGATCACTAGTGCTGAAAATCAGTAGCGTCGACAACATGCACAGTACTAGCCTTCTCTCATGAAGTAGCTGAGCTTGGCGGGTGGCCCGTAGCCACAGCGAGGAATCTGGGAGATACCTGGATGCCGACTCAGTGCGCCACATTCCACTTCTGAGTTAGTGTTAAAGTGAAGAGCACATTTCAGGTTTCCAAGTTGCAAAGGTTATTGTCCTGGAGAAAGTCAGTCTTCAGGTTTGCAAAGTCATAACGTTAACTGTCCTGGAGAAACACTAAATAGGTTCTTCCTCCAGTAGGGGTTTCAAAACTAAACAATACTCCCCCCTCCCAAAAAAGATCACATATTTACTAATGTCTGTTTCATAGATGGGGAAATAGGAACCTAGAAGGGGACAGGGTATGCTCAGGGCAGCACAGCCTGAGACGCAGTCGGGGCTAACACGTACGCTCTGACATTTTCAGACACTATCTTCCACTGGGCTGAGAAACTCAAACCAGACCAGAGAGGAGCAGACCAGCAAAATAAACTCAGGGCAAACCCTCACCCGAGGCAAGGTGGTGTGCTGCCCAGCCCAGAGGCCAACAGGAAGGAAAGCCGTAACATAAGCCTACAGCGCCCTCTGGTGTACCAAACCTTATATCAACGCCAAAAACGCTAAAGTATATTCCCCAGGCCATGCATGCCACACCAACCCACAGGAACCAGCCTGGGTGGCCCTGGAAGCCACTCCCAACGCCTTCAGGAGGAGCTCCACGGGACTCAGCTGCAGAGCAGTAGTAGTAAAGCATCAAAGATTTTGGGGCGCCTGGGTGGCTCAGTTAAGTATCTGACTTTGGCTCAGGTCATGATTTAGGGGTCCTGGGATGGAGCCCCATGTCCGGGCTCCCTGCTCAGCGGGGAGTCGGCTTCTTCTCCGTCTTCCTCTCCCTCTGCCCCTCCACCTCCCACTCATACTCTAATAAATAAATAAAATCTTAAAAAAAAAAAGCATCAAAGATCTGGAGTTCAGACCTGTTTACTTTCTTTTTTTTTTTTTTAAAGATTTTATTTATTTATTTGACAGAGAGACACAGCGAGAGAGGGAACACAAGCAGGGGGAGTGGGAGAGGGAGAAGCAGGCTTCCCGCCGAGCAGGGTACCCGATGTGGGGCTTGATCCCAGGACCCTGGGATCACGACCTGAGCCGAAGGCAGATGCTTAACGACTGAGCCACCCAGGTGCCCCAGACCTGTTTACTTTCATTTAAAATGAGAGAAGGCTGCCAGGCAGGACCACCCAGGGCATCGTACCCAGCGACTGAGCAACAGTAAGCTGGAGCTAGAGGGGGCAGCTTATGTTTGACAAGCAGGGAGAGGTTAGTTTTCATGGGTTCCCTGTTGATTGCTCATTTGGATAATTTGAGGTCTTGGGGCAGAGGAACTGTCCCTAGCTCTCTGGTATCTGGTCCCAGGGTGATTAGGGCTGGTAGACAGTAGCCCCAGAGCAGAGATGCTGATAAGGAAGTGACTGCTCAAAAAGGGGAACTGATCGGCCTCTAGCCAGGGCCTCAAAATTGGATCAAGAAAGCACTTAAACAAATAAGCCATTTTACGAGGGAGGTTTGACTACACAGACAAAACTGGTAAGGAAATAGAAAATTGCAAACAATTAAATTAGAAATTGATTTTTAAAGAGATAAATAAAACTCCCTGCACATTTAAAAATTAGAAAACACATTTTCATGTAACCTGGACAAAGAAAATATCATAATGGAATATAGAAAACACTTGTAACTGAATGATAATAAACTATCGCTTATTCAAAATTATGGTAGGCAGCTGACGTGGTCCTGAGAGGGTAATTTAGCCCTTAAATGTTTATATCAGAAGAGAAGAAAGGATGAGAACTGTTCAACTAGAAAAAAAAACAGTAGAAAAAGGAATTGTAGAATAAAGTCAAAAATGGTATAAGGAAATAAACAATAACTATAAGCAGAAATTAAACAAAATTTGAAAGTAAAATAGACCCATTACAGTATCTGAAAACACAAAATTGACAAACCTCTAGGAAGATAGGTAAAGAAAAAAAAAAAAGGAAGCAATCTTGGAACATAAAGGGAGATATAAATACAGAGCAGAGATTTGAGAGATAAGAAACAGGAGCACCTGGGTGGCTCAGTGGGTTGAGCAGCCGACTCTTGATTCCGGCTCAGGTCCTGATCCCAAGGTCCTGGGATCGAGCCCTGCATCAGGCTCAGTGCTCAGTGCAGAGTCTGCTTAAGATTCTCTTTCTCCCTCTACCCTTCCCTCTCCCTCTACCCCTACCGCTACTCGCTCTCTCTCTCTCTAAAATAAATTAATTAAATAAAAATTTTAAAAGAAGGATAAGAGGGTGCACGTGGGTGGTTCAGTGGGTTAAGCATCTGCCTTCAGCTTACATCATGATCTCAGTGTCCTGGGATCGAGCCTCACATCAGGGAGCCTGCTTCTCCCTCTCCCTCTGCCTGCCGCTCCCACTGCTTGTACTCTCTCTCTATGTCAAATAAGTAAACAAAATCTTTTTTTAAAAAAGATAAGAAACATTATGAATGATTGCATCACAATGAATTTGAAAACTTAGATAAAATGGATAAATTACTAGAAAGCATATTTGCCAAAATTGACCCAAAAATAAATACAAAATCTGACTTATAATCTTTTTAAAAATTGAATCAGTACTTTAAATGCTTTGCACAAAAACAAAGTAAAAAAAAAAATTCAGGACAGATGGACTTACAGGAAAATTCTACCAAACCTGCAATGTATATATAATTCTAATCTCATACATCTTTTTTACCCAGAATTACAAAAAAGAATACTCCTAAACTCACTTTATGAAGTTAGTATAACCAAACTGTATGAAAAAAATAAAATTATTCAGTTTCACTCATGAATATATTGATGCAAATATCCTATGTAAAATACTAACAAACCAAACACTAAAACTGGCCAAATTAGTTCATTTCAGAAATGCAAAGTTGGTTTGATATTGTAGACTCTATTAATGCAAATCACCACACTAACAAAATAAAAGAGAAGAGCCACTGACATAAAAAGAGCATTGAATAAGTAGAAAAATATTCATGATTTGGGGGAAAAAAACACATCATAGGACATTAAGAACAGAAGGGAACTTTTTAACATTGATAAAGGTATCTGCATAGAAAATCTCTGAAAAACAATGTTTAACTGTAAATAGCAAAAGCTATTTCAAAATCAGGACCATGACTAGAAATGCCCACCAGCACCAGTTCTATCAGAGCTGGTAGAAAAAGACAAGATTTTAAAATAAAAGATATAATGAATGCAACAAAGTTGCAGGATACAAAATCAGTACACAAAAATCAGTTGTATTTCTACATACTAACAATGAATAATCTAAAAAAACTTAAGAAAACAATTCCATTTACAATAACATTAAGAAGAATAAAATACTGGTAATAAACTTAATCTAGCAGGTCAAAGACTTGGATTCTAAAAACTATAAAATGTTGCTGAAAGTAATTAAAGAAGACACAAATAAATGGAAAGCCATCCCATGTTCATGGATTGAAAGACTAAATAATAAGATGTTGAATTACCCAATCAATCTACACATTTAATGTTATCCCTATCAAAACTCCAAAAGTGTATTTTGCAGAAATAGAAAAAAAACCATCTTGGGGCACCTGGGTGGCTCAGTCAGTTAAGAGTCCGACTCTTGATTTCAGCTCAGGTCATGATCTCAGGGTTGTGAGATCGAGCCCTGCATCACACTCTGTGCTGGGTGTGAAGCCTGCTTAAGATTCTCTCTCTCTGCCCCTCCCTCCTCTAGTAAGTAAATAGATAGATGGATAGATAGATAATTAATAATTTTTAAAAATCCCCCATCCTAAAATTTATATGGAACCTAAGGAACCCGAAAGTGGTCAATCTTGAAAAAGAAGAACAAAGTTGGAGGTCTCACATTTCCTGATTTTAAAACTTATTATAAAGCTACAGTAATCAAAACAGTGTGATACCAGCATAAAGGCAGACCTATAGACCAATGAACTGGAACAGAGAGCCCAGAAATAAATCCTCACATATATGGTCAAATAATTTTCAAAAAGGGTGCAAGATCATTCCATAAAGAAAGGACAAGTCTTTTCAACCAATGGTTCTAGGAAAACTGGATATCCTGGTGCAGAAGAATAAAGCTGGATCCTTAGCTTCACCACATACAAAAATTGACTCAAAATAGATCAAAGACCTAAATATAAAAGCTAAAACTATAAAATTCATAGAAGAAAACATAGTGGAAAGGCTTCATGACAATGGATCTGACAGTGATTTCTTGAAGATGACATCAAAGACTCAGGTAACAAAAATAAAAATAAAGACTATACCAAAATATAAAACTTCTGTGCATCAAAGGACACAATCAACAGAGGGAAAAAGCAATCTACAGAATGGGAGAAGCTATTTGCAAGTTATACATCTGATAAGAAGTAATATCCAAAACATATAAAGAACTCCTACAACTCAACAACAGAAAAAATAATCTGATTGGTGGTACTGGTACAAGGATAGAAAATAGAAACAGAATAAAGTATCCAGAAATGAACTTCAGTGACTGTCCCAGAGACAGACTAAATATGTTTTTTATTATTTAAAAAATCTCCAATAATGTCCTACTCCCCAGAAACCTTATGTGTGAAACCCCATGTGTGAAATCAACCACCCTCCCCCCCAAGACACTAACATAACAATATAACTAGAGATACTACTAATAGGTTAAAATCCAGAGGAGAGCTGTCACCTCCAAATGCCCCCAAGAGATACTTCATCACCCAAGATTACAATTCTTCAGGGCGGAGGCGCCGGGGTGGCTCAGTCAGTTGAGTGCTCGACTCTTGGTTTGGGCTCAGGTCATGATTTCAGGGTTGTGGGATCGAGCCCCACATCAAGCCCTGTATGGGGCTCCAGCTCGGGTACGGAGCCTGCTTAAGATTCTCTTTCTCTCCCTCTTCTCCTCTACCCCGCTCAAAAAAAATTTTTTTAATTTAAAAATTAAAAAAATAAACAATTCTTCAGGGCATATTCTCTATACCACCTCCCACCCCACAAACTGACACACACACCAACCACCAAATTCTGTCTCCGGAATAACCAATTCCCTTCTTCTACCTTTCAGTCAGTCCTGGCTGAGGTTCTTCCTCCTGAACTCAATGTTCTATCCCTCCTTTGTTATACACAATTGGAGACACAAAATATATAAACACAGGTTTGTATATTTTTAAAGTATAAACAATGTTAATGGTCTCATTTTACATATGAGGGGGATGGTAAGTGAAAGAGAGTAACAGAGACACAGTTACCATGGCCTTGGAGAAGCTGACAGGATGAGTTACCATGAGGAAGGAAGTGGGGGAAAAAA
>NC_138369.1:53527735-53563538 GCF_054177405.1 Leptonychotes weddellii
CACTCTCCCCCAGCCTCCTCCAGCCCTGCCACTTCCCTGACACTCCGACATCAACACTCAGGCCCAGAATCTGCTCAAATGTTAGCCGCACAGGGCTCAGGGTTGGGATGTACTAAGCCTCCCTGAGTGCCAGAAGTCCATGGGGAGAGGGAGATGCAATAGGAATGGCTGAGCATTTACCTTACATCCACATGGCCACCGTGGTTCTCTCGTGCCATAATATTTGAGGACATTCCAAGATAAGTAACACTTACTATGAAATTACATTTAATCATAAAACCTTTTTCACATAATTCTAATGGTACTGAAAAATGGTAGTTTAATTTAGAACAAAATGACATTTTTCGTTCTCTGAAAATATCTATAGCTTTATATAATAACATATGATATATAATAACATATGTGTGTGAACATGTGTATGTGTACCTGTGTATACACACATTCATGAGTGCAAAGACTACTTATGTGAGCAATATTTACACCTACACAAGAAGCTGAGGGAATAAGCTCATGTCATAAAATGTATCCACAGTGCAACAGTACATCCCAATCACAAAACTCCTCACCATCATCTTTTGGGGATCTGGGCTCATTTTCCTGTATGAGGCATGCATGCATTGTTAACAATTTCGAGATAATAATATTTCTTTGAGTCTTTTGGCTTTTTAAAAGGAGAAGATAAGGAGAGAGGTTATGAATGACTGAATGCTGATAAATGACCCCTCTTGCATATAATTGAGAAGTGGGATCAATTTGGTCAAGGTTTAGTCTAGGCTGAATTATGAAAATTAAGAAAATGTGAAATCGTCCACATTTTACTACCTAATATCAAAATATCACTATATTAGTTTCTGTTGCTGCTGTAACAAATTATCACAAACTAAAAAATCCTAACTGAATAAAACAAGAATAAATTGTATAATTTGGAAGATAAGTAAATATGAGATAGAATTAAAATATTGTTCAAAAATAAAATATAAACCACCAGGAGCTCTCTCCTTCGCTCTGCCATCATGGTGTGTGCAGTTGACTATTCCTTGCCATGTCTTTTCACTAGACCTTCAGGATCAAGGGATTCCTGGCCCAGAAACAAAAACAAAATTGTCCCATTCCCCAGGGGATTCAGATGAAAATTGGTAATAAAATCAGGTACAACTCGGAGAGTAGGCACTGGAGAAGAACCAAGATGGGTCTATAAAGGATCGCACATGAGATGGCGCACATATTTATGCTGCATGAAGGTCACATGTTCATATCCTATCACTCTGTAATCATCACTACTACCTGAACAATAGACATGTTTTATTGGGGAAATGACTTTTCTCTGTTACTAGCCTTCTGCTCTACTATGTTGGTTCAGTAATAAACATGTGAGAACTTTTGTTTGAAAAAATAAATAAATAATAAATAAAATAAAACAAAGAGGAAAATGGTCAGAACTAAAGTGTTCCACTTTTAAAAGTCCTATATTAAAACTTTATTAGTAAACTTTGTAGTTTAAATTTTAAGGGAAAACTCTAAAAGGATAGAATATAACTTTTTAAATGGAAGAAAAAATATAAAGAATAAAAGTGTCTCAATTCGGGACGCCTGGGTGGCTGAGTCAGTTAAGCGTCTGCCTTCAGCTCAGGTCATGATCCCAGGGTCCTGGGATCTAGCCCCACGTCGGGGTCCCTGCTCAGTAGGAGGCCTGCTTCTCCCTCTGCCTGCCGCTCTCCCTGCTTGTGCTCTCTCTGTCTGACAAATAATAAATAAATAAATAAAATCTTTAAAAGAAAAAGTGTCTCGGGGCACCTGGGTGGCTCAGCCATTAAGTGTCTGCCTTCGGCTCAGGTCATGATCCTAGGGTCCTGGGATCCAGCCCCGCATCAGGCTCCCTGTTCCCCAGGGAGTCTGCTTCTCCCTCTCCCACTCCCCCTACTTGTGTTCCTGCTATCGCTGTCAAATAAATAAATAAAATCTTTAAAAAAAAAAAAGTGTCTCAATTCAAAAGTACTTATCACTACTTAAAAGATTGAATATTGGGGTGCCTGGGTGGCTCAGTTGGTTGGGCGACTGTCTTCGGCTCGGGTCATGGTCCTGGAGTACCGGGATCGAGTCCCGCATCTGGCTCCCGGCTCAGCGGGGAGCCTGCTTCTCCCTCTGACCCTATCCCCTCTCATGCTGTTTCTCTCTCTCTGTCAAATAAATAAAAATAAACAAAATCTTTTAAAAAAAAAAAATAAATAAATAAAAGATTGAATATTGGGGTGCCGTGTGGCTCAGTCGGTTATGCATCTGCCTTGGGCTTAGGTCATGATCCCAGGGTCCTGGGATTGAGCCCCACGTCGGGTTCCTTGCTCAGCAGGGAGTCAGCTTCTCCCTCTCCCTCTGCCCCCACCCCCCACTTCTGCTCACTCTCTCGTTCTCTCAAATAAATAAATAAAATCTTTAAAAACAAATAAAAAATTGAATATTCTATTTCTTTTCTCTCACACATTAGAATGTAAATTCCAGGAATGCAAGGATTTCTGTTTCTTTGTTAACTAGTATATCTTTAGCATCACACACATGAGAAATGCACAAAATTATTTGCCGAATGAATATCTTACATGAATTACTTTATATGAAATAACAAAGGCGCTTGACTTCAGTAATGGACAAAAGAAATAAAAATTCCAGTTCACCAAATAGAAAATACAATTAGTAATAAATGATAATGGAATAATGTTCAATCTTCCTAGTAAAGGGGAAAAAAAGTTAAAATTGTTCTGAGATACCATTTTATCCCATCCTATTCACAAACACTTTAAGAGGTAATCAAATCACACTGAGGCTATGTATGGAGAGTCATGAAATGATCTAGTAACATTTGTTTTCCCTGAGAAAACACACAAAAACATTTATGTGTAAAGGTGATCACTGATTAATTTATGTGTAATATTGAAAGAATGATAATAAATCCAATTCCACAATATGGGAACAGCTAAGTAAACTGAGGAACACTTTATGAACCATTTATATAGGCATGAAAATTGTTTAGGAAGACAATGTAGTGATAAATGAAAATGGTTACATATCGAATGTAACAAAGCATGGCATAACTATGATCACAACTATGTAAACTAAGCTAAAACAGCTTGTTGGGACATTATGTAGCCACAGAAAAGTTCTGTTTGGGAATATCAATGGGAACAATCTTTTAGCAGGACAATTTGGCAGTATATGTTTCAAATTTAAACTGTTCATATTCTTTGACCAAGAGATTTCTTCCTAGGAATTTAAGCTATGGCCAATTCTCTTCAGTGAACACTCATTCAGTGATTCATCAAGATTTCCTGAACATCTACATAGCGAGCAATGGAGATTTCAAGATGAAATGTCCATGTTCCAGGGCACCAGTTTGCAGTCCAGTGGAGGAGACAAAGATGCGAAGAGATAGTTATAATATAGAATATGTAAAAACAAACTTGAACAGAATTACACAGTAAAATTGTTAACTCTATCAAGTGTAGTAATGAAGTGAGATTTGAGCACAATTCTACCAACACAGAACAGGCTGTGGTTTGTAGGAAGGAACAAAGCCTCCTGAGAATAGCTGCTATTTGCCAACTATATTTGCCAGATGAAGGCTTGAGGTAAGTACTGACTGGCAAGGCAAAGGAAATGGTGGGGTCAGAGACAAGGAAGGAGTAGAGAAAATCCAGGCAGCCTGTTTGTGGATGGTACTGTTTAGTGTGGTAGATTGCAGTTGATATTAATGGTAACTGAAATCAGACATAGGCCGAAGTCATCACTGGCATCAGTGTTATTTGAAATAAGAAAAACCATAATCTCGGGGCACCTGGGTGGCTCAGTCAGTTAAGCATCTGTCTTTGGCTCAGGTCATGATCTCAGGGTCCTGGCATTGAGCCCCACACTGAGCCCCGCCCACATCAGCATGGGGCCCCCTCCTCAGCGGGGAGTCTGCTTCTCCCTCTCCCTCAGCTCATGCTCTCTCTCCACTCACGCTCTCTCTCACGCTCTTGCTCTCTAATAAATAAATTACGTCTTCTTTCATATTGAATGGTAGCTCCACCTCTAAGCGCAGTAATGCAGATGTGTCTAAGGCTTCATCCAGTAGGTAGCCCTTAGAAATATCGCATGGGATAGTCAACTTCCACATCCTTGTTTTGTTTTGAGCTCTTGATGGTTTTCTTCTGCCCCAAAGGCCAGTCTTCCTCTTCCTCCAAGCACACCAGGGCTAGCTTAGCCAGTCTGCAGCACCCTTTCTTTGGATTTAACCCTGACAATTCTTCCTCCCACTCAAGTGAGGATAGGAGACACTAGTAAATTTCCTCTTTGCATCCAAGGAACTATATATAATAAACAAGTACCTTTCCTTAAACCTGAGGAATAAAACATGCAGTTTTATCTTATGATCAACTGTTTGTGTGAAGTCAAGAGGTCAGTGTTCATCAAAGAGCAAATCAAGTCACCTCAAAAGGATGGTTAATGAAACATCTTAGTTCTCCCGAGTACAGCCCTTTGATGCCAGAAGAGACCCAGACCCCAATGGCCTTATTCCCACCCAGACTGTACCCATGGACAGAGACTCACTGAGGAGAAGAAATTGCCCAGGGCATCAGCCAGGGTGTTTTTATCTCATGAAGCAGATTTGGGGGGGTGGGGCAGTAAGCCTCAGTGACCCTATAGCCCACCCCGTAGTGTGCACCCTGGTGCTTTGAGGAGAATGAGGCCCGGTCCTCTCACCGACCTTCGAGCCTCTGAATCCCAACCTCCTCTACCCCAACCCCAACACAAAACCCAGTAGCTGGCCAGCAAGGAGGAAGAGAAAATATGTCGGCCAGTGGGTAACTGCTGAAAGGCTTCTTTCTCTCCAGTCTCAGCTCACAAGGGCCCTGTATGAATGGCACATGGAGGGGCATAAGTCTTGCAGCCTATCAAAGCCAAGCAGGCGCCACCTGGCGAGCTTCAAGGGGGTTGCGTCGGGTGGAGTGAGCAATGCTGTCAATCATGGCTCAACACTGAGACCAGTAGGAGAGGGGAAACACCTGCTGCTCTTCCCAGCAGCCGCCCCTGCAGTAGAGCTCCTCATCCCATTGCCCTTGCTTCTATCTTAACCCTTGGGTGATGGAACAACTGGGGAGAGTCTGGATAAGGGTGTATGGTTGATCTAAGAACATGCTCATCCATTTTCTCAAATTCCCCCAATAAAGAGTGCCAAAGACTAGAGCAGGGCTGGGGAAACACTCCTGCCTCTTAATCTTTGCTATGCCTAATCAATAGAAACATATATGTAACCATTTGATCTATGGTTTACTTGTTGAATCAGTCAATTATGGAGACCAATTTCAATGACTTTGTTCCAGAGATAGGATTTTTACATTATTAGGAAGTCCCCCATACATGCTCTACTCCCCAGACTATAGACCAACTGGTGAAATTGCAGTTGTTTGACCCTGGGAACCACTATTAAAAAAACAATGGGAGACTGTTGATGAGCAGCAGAGTTTCCATGGAACAGCAACTAGAGTCCAAAGAAGAATGGTCCCTTCCATACAGCTAGATACCAACATGTTTCATCACCCAAGGGTTACAATCCTGCAGGGCATATACTCTGCCCATTCTCTTCTCCAGGGACTACCACCCAACACACACACAATCCACCAAATTCTGTCTGTAGTAACCAATTCCCTCTAATCCTGACTTTCTACCTTTAAGTCTGCCAGCCCCGCTGAGCTTCTCTCCTTAACCCAAGGTTCTATCCCTTCCTTGCTACACATAGTGGGAGGCACAAATCACACAAATACAGATTTGTATATTTAAAGAGTATATTTTTAGCTCACCATGCAAATAAGTTTGGAAATGACAGTACATTCAGTATAAGCAATTTTAATACTGTCACTTCATATATGAGAGAGGGGTAGAGAAAAGAGTATCACAGGAATTACTACTACAGAGGAAGAGCTACCATGGCCCTCAAGATGACATGCGGAGTCACCATGAGGGAGGCAGTTGGAAAAAAAATTTCATTCCTGCAGCCCTGAGAATCCTTAGGTGGGACCTGGGGAGGCAGGACGTGGCTGTGGAGACTGGGAAACAGGCTGCTGAGGGGCACCAATCTCTGTTGCTGTCATCTTTTTTTGGTCTAGGGGAAAAAGAAAAACAAACAAAAAAACTGTCAGAAAATAATAGCACCACAATGACCCAAATAATGGGGCCTCAGAGTGCAACAAAGGAAAATGAGACTGTTAGGAAGCAACCCTGGGCCATATTCCTTTAGGGTTACTCCCTCCTCACTGCTCCCAGGGGTCAAACGTTATCTCTCCCATCCCTGAGAAAGAGATATCCCTTTCCTCACTCTCCCCCAGCCTCCTCCAGCCCTGCCACTTCCCTGACACTCCGACATCAACACTCAGGCCCAGAATCTGCTCAAATGTTAGCCGCACAGGGCTCAGGGTTGGGATGTACTAAGCCTCCCTGAGTGCCAGAAGTCCATGGGGAGAGGGAGATGCAATAGGAATGGCTGAGCATTTACCTTACATCCACATGGCCACTGTGGTTCTCTCGTGCCACAGTATTTAAGAACATTTCAAGATAAGAATTGATACCTAATATAAAACAAGATGCATTTTTAATCAAAAAACATCTTTCATACATTATCAAAGGTACTTTAAAACAGAATGTAGAGGGGCGCCTGGCTGGCTCAGTTGGTACAGCACATGACTTTTGATCTTGGGGTTGTAGTTTTGAGCCCCATGTTCGGTGTAGAGATTACTTAAAAAAATAAAATAAAATCTTTTAAAAAAGTTATGTAGAAAACATCAACTTTTGCTCTTTTCTGAAAATACTTAAACTTTATATAATAACACAATATGATAGTGAAGATATTATCAAGCAAAAATGTGTGTGTGTGTGTTAGCTTATGTGTGTGGGTGCCTGTATAAATATACTTTTGGGTACAAAAATTATTACATGAGCAATACTCACACCTACACAATGGCCTGAACTAATAATAAGCAAATGTAATAAGAGTTATCCATGGTACAACAGTATGTCTTGATCATAAAAACCCTGGCTCCTTCATGTTTTTTGAACCTGGGCTCATTTTACTTTATGAGACAAGAGCACGGTGTTAGCAGTTCTAAGATGTATTTGAATATCTTGGTTTATTTAAGGAGGAAATGAGGAGGGGTTGTAATCAGTTACTGACTGCTGGAAAAGAATCACTCCTGCATATAATTGAGAAGTGGAACCGATTTGGTCAAAAGTGTCAGTCAAGCTACATTAAGCATATTTTAACATACAAAACTGATTTTAGAATCATGAAACAGGGGCGCCTGGGTGGCTGAGTCAGTTAAGTGTCCAACTCTTGATTTCGGCTCAGGTCATGATCTCAGGGTTGTGAGATCAAGCCCTGCGTCAGGCTCAGCGCTGGGCGTGGAGTCTGCTTGGGATTCTCTCTCCTCTTCTCCTTCTGTCCCTCCCCCACGTCTCTCTCCCTCTCTAAAAAAATTTAAAAATAAAAATAGAATCATGAAACAAAGAAATGCATTTTCCACTTTGAGTGTAACATCATGGGCAAATCTGATAATCAACTAAGTTTTGCAAATAAGGGAATAACCATATTAGAATTATACTATTAAAACTCACCCATTTAGAAGGGGGGGAATTGGAGGGAGAGATGAACTCTGAGAGATTATGGACTCTGAGAAACAAACTGAGGGTTCTAGAGGGGAGGAGGCTGGGGGCATGGGTCAACCTGGTGATGGGTATTAAAGAGGGCACCTACTGAATGGAGCACTGGGTGTTATATGCAAACAATGAATCACGGAACACTACATCAAAAACTAATGATGTAATGTATGGTGATTAACATAATAAAATAAAATTTTAAAAAACTCACCCATTTAATATGTTTTAAAATGCTTTAGCTTCTTTCAGCTTCTCTAAGAGTTTCTGTTTGGCGCTTCTATTGCCTCCAGAATTGACTCTCGCTCCAAACTCACTGTCACATCCTCATCTGCATACTAGGACCTCTCATGGGTTGTGTGCTATGAAGTAATGTAAGCAGTTTTTAGTTCAATCTTATTTTATATCTAACATTTAGACTCAGAAGTTCAAAAATGAATTTGGAGGATCCAAAGAATATTATCATTCTTAGATGTGTGGAAAATTTATATATGAAAATATATTCCTTCTCATGAAATTGAGAACTAAGTTTCAGAATTCTTACATATGATCGCCAACAATATCAAGATGATCACCAACAATATCATTCCCACACACCTTATGGTTTAGCAGTCATAGTTTATTATGATAGAGCTTGGAATATTTGGGGAGAAAATCTTACTGTAACCTAAAACCTAGAAAAATTCACATAATTAATTTCATGATAAAGATATTACCCCAGCTGTTACATCATATGGCAGGCAGATCTTCATTACTGTTCTTGCCCCCAAACTAAAATGTCCTGCTTCATTTGGCAGTTATTTTAAGGGCCACAGCCTGACTGATTATATGCATGTGTAGCCTTGTCATCACAGAGTTCAGGATTAAAAAGTTAAAAATAGATATAATGTACTCATTTAAAATAAACTGAAAGTTGGGATGCCCAGGGGGCTCAGTCAGGTAAGCATCCAACTCTTGATTTCAGCTCAGGTCACCATCTCAGGGTTGTGAAACTGAGCCCCACGTTGGGCTCTGTGTTAGGCGTGGAGCCTGCTTAAGATTCTCTCTCTCCCTCTCCCTCTGCCCCTCCCGCCCCCGCTTGTGTGTGTGCGCGCACACATGTGCTCTCTCTCGCTTTAAAAATAAAGGAGGGCAGGCGCCTGGGTGGCTCAGTTGGTTAAGCAACTGCCTTCGGCTCAGGTCATGATCCTGGAGTCCCTGGATCAAGTCCCACATCGGGGTCCCTGCTCGGCAGGGAGTCTGCTTCTCCCTCTGACCCTCCCCCCTCTCATGTGCTCTCTCAAATAAATAAATAAAATCTTTTAAAAAAATAAAATAAAATAAAGGAGGGCACTTGATGTAATGAGCACTGAGTGATATATACAACTGATGAATCACTAAATTCTACTTCTGAAAATAAATAAATAAATAAATAAATAAACTCAAAGTCATATATGAAAACTAAATACTGATATTGAGTTGGATCAAAAATTTGTGTGTGTATATATATAGTATAGTGTTTCCCAAAGTGTGGTCCTAGGATCCCTAACGGACTCCAACATTCTTTCAAGGTGTCAGGTATTTTTTGTAATACTATTAAGTTAAATAATTTTAACTTTTCTCTCTCTAAAAAGTATATGGTGAGAGACGCCTGGCTGGCTCAGTTGGAGGAGCATGCGACTCTTATTCTTTTGAGTTCGAGCCCCACATTGGGTGTAGAGATTACTTAAATAAAAATTTTTTAAAAAGGATACCACCACAAAAGTAAAAAGAGAAGCCACAGAATGGGAAAAAATATTTGTAATTCATCTATCTGATATGGGACTTGTATCCAGAATATATAAAAATGCTTATGACTCAGTAAGAAGACAAATAACCAAATATAGTATGGAGAAAGGGGCTAATACACATTTCTCCAAAGAAGAGATACAAACAGCTAATAAGCACATGAAAAGATGCTCAACATCATTAACCATTAGGGAAATGTAAATCAGAACTCCAATGATTTACAACTTCACATCCTCTAGGATGGTTATAAACAAAAAAACAAATAGTAAGAAGTGTTGGCAAGGATTGATGAAATTGGAACCCTCATATATTACTAGTGGGAATGAAAAATGGTGTTGCCACTTTGGAAAATAGTTTGGCAATTCCCCAATTAAAAAGAGTTACCATATGACCCAGCAATTCCACTCCTAGGTATACATCCAAGAGAAATAAAAACATATATCCATATAAAAACTTGCACATGAAGATTCATAGAAACATTATTCATAATAGCCAAAAAGGGGTAAACAATCTAAATGCCTATCAAATGATGAATAGATTAAAATGTAGTATATCCATACCATGGAATATTATTCAACTATAAAAAGGAATAAAATACTAGTACAGTTACATCATGGATGAGCCTTTAAAACATTATGGTAAGTGAAAAAACCAGTCACAAGAAAACAGATATTATTCCATTTATATATATATCCAGAATAGGCAAATCTATAAAGGCAGAAAGATGAATGGTTACATAGGGTTGGGGCAGAAGAGTGAGAGAATAGTGAGTGACTACTAATAGGGTATGGGGTTTCTTCTGGGGGTGATGAAAATGTTTCTAAAATTGTAATAATGGGGGCAGGTGGGTGGGGGGATGGGTTAAATGGGTGATGGGTATTAAAGAGGGCACTTGTGATGAGCACTGGGTGCTGTATGTAAGTGTTGAACCACTAAATTCTACTCCTTAAACTAAAAAATAATAATAATAATAAAATGTGATAATTGTTGCACAACTCTTTCAGTATATAAGAAACCACAGCATTACACATTTTAAAAAGGTGAATTTAGTAGTATGTGAATTATATCTAAATGAAACTGTTAAATATACACAAAAGTCAGCACCTCTATTTTGACTACGTGATCTACCCTTAATATTCTAACTTCATTTCCCACTATCTCCCCTTTCTCTCTCTGGTCTACCTTTGCTTCAAGATGCCAAGCATGTTGCTACATCAGGTCTTTTGCATTTGGTGTTTCCTGCTTCAAATACTTGTCTTTCAGATATATACAGTAAACTGTCTCATTCGCTTCAAGTTTTTACCAAAAAATTACTTTCCCATTTTTAAAATTTCAACCCCCTTATATGTTCTCTCAATCTCCGCTCTGCTTTTCTTTTTCTTCTTCACATTTCTTAATATTTAAAATACTATTCTATTTTCTTACTTATTTTCTCATACTTTTGAAATTAGCTAAATGAGTGCAAAAAATTTTGCCTGATTGCTAAATACTATACATTCAGCACATAGAATAGCATTATACATACAGAATCTCAAGATTGTATGTTGAGTGAATATCTTTACAGTATAAGTGGTTTATATATAAAGGTATAAGAAAAACACTAAGACTTCAATATTGGGCAAAATGAAAAAAGACAACTCACAGAAGAGGAAATGCAATTAGTAATAAATCATGACAGAATAATTTCAATATTATATCCAGTGGAAAACGTAAAAAGTGATCTGAGATACCATTTAGTTATCATATTCACCATATTTTAAATGGTAATAAAATCACGCTAATGCTATGTATCAAATGTCCTAAATGATCCAGTAATCCCATTTCCAGTTATCTTTTCTTAGAAAACAATCCAGGGGCACCTGGGTGGCTAAGACGGTTAAGTGTCCGACTCTTGATTTCGGCTCAGGTCATGATCTCTGGCTCAGGAGATTGAGCCCTGTGACAGGCTCTGTGGTCAGCAGGGAGTCTGCTTGAGGATACTCTCTCTCCTCTCCCTCTGCCCCTCCTCTGCCCCCCCCCACAATCACTCTCTCTCTCGAAAATGAATCTTAAAAAAAAAAAAGAGGGGCACTTGGGTGGCTCAGTCAGTTAAGCGTCCACCTTCAGCTCAGGTCATGATCCCAGGGTCCTGGGACCGAGCCCCGCATCGGACTCCCCGCTCAATGGGGAGCCTGCTTCTCCCTCTCCCTCTGCCCCTCCCCTGCCCCTCTCATGCTTTCTCTCTCATGTGCTCTAATAAATAAAAAATCTTTAAAAAAAAAAAAAGGAAAAGAAACAAAAGAAAACAATCCAAAGACAGAAACGATTTTATGTACAGATGATCACTGCAGTTTTATGTGGTATGCCAAAACAGAGAAAACAAATGAAATCCCAAAAATAGTGAAACACTTAAACTGAGGAACAACAACTATATTTAGTTACTAAAATTATGTTTCTAAGGCACCTGGCTGGTTCTGTTGGAAGAGCGTGCAACTCTTGATCTTGGGGTTGTAAATTCAAGCCCCATGTTGGGTGTAAAACTTAAAAATAAAAAATCTTTTTAAAAAAATATGTTTCTGAAAATTATGAATAAATGAAAATGCTTACATATGTAATGAAACAAAACACACCATAAAGCTCTACAAAGTGATACTATATAATTAAACTATAATGACTTGATGGAATATCACAGAGCCACAAAGAAATTAGGATATTGCTATAGGGCAATTTACCAATTTAAAATGTGCATATACTTTCAAATATAAATCTTTTCCTAGAAACTCAAGGTGTGACCAATTCTCCTTCATAAGAATTAATATTCATTCACTGATTCAACAATTTAGACTGAGCATAACTTATACTGAGCATCTCCTATACGATGGGCAGTCTGCTGGACAATGGGGATTTAAAGATGAATATTAATTATCTCAGGGTAAAAGATCATAGATCAGTGGGGGAAATAAAGATACGATAATACAGTATTTGAAATAGAGTTGGATAGAATTTTGTTCTACAGTAGAAAAGTAACTGTTGGAATGAACAAAGGCTTCTGAGAAAGCTGATATTTGCTAGCTATATTGGTCAAATGAAGAATGCATGAGCTAAAGACTATTTCCCAAGGTAAAGAAAAGTGTGGGGCCAGAAGCATGGAGTGGAAAAAGGACAGACATCTTTTTTTATTAAGATTTTATTTATTCATTTGAGAGAGAGAAAGAGAGAGCACAAGCAGTGGGAGGGGCAGAGGGAGAGGGAGAAGCAGACTCCATGAGGCAGGGAGCCGGACTTGGGGCTCGATCCCAGGACCTGGAGATCACAACCTGAGCTGAAGGCAGACGCTTAATGGATTGAGCCACCCAGGTGCCCCCAAGGACGTACATCTTGTTTGAAGATGGTAAAAAGTTTAGTGTGGCAGAGCATAATGATGGTAATTGAGAGGCTGAAGTTATTGCTGGCCATCAGTATCCTTTTCAAATATGAAAAGCCATAATCTAATCAATCTTGTTCTCACATTGACATGAATAACACGGACAAAAACAGAATCCTTATAGATGAACTATTGAGTGTTTACTTTGTGATAAACATTCTACTGAGCATATATCTACTGTCTGTTTCAATTCTCACAATAACTCGGTGAGGTAGGTTGTTTCATCATCTTTCATTATGTTGATAGGGAAACAGATACACACAGATTAGCAGCCATGCCAACATCATAAAGCTGGTAAGTGATGGAGTCTAGATTAATACCCAGTGCCTGAGTGATCTTTTCTTCCCCTCAGATCTGGCTAAGAAGAGTCAACCCACATCACTTCAGGATATACCATGGGTCCACAAAGAACCCCAACCTCTCCTGAAAACAAGTATTGATACATGCAAGAATTTGGCTAGACTGCAAAGTAATTATGCCGAATGAAAAACGCGGGTCTCAAAAGGTTACAAACTGTAGGATTCCATTTTTATAACATGCTCAAAATGACAAAATTACAGAGACTAAGAACAGGTTAGTGTTGGGGCGCCTGGGTGGCTCAGTCATTGAGCATCTGCCTTCGGCTCAGGTCATGATCCCAGGGTCCTGGGATCGAGCCCCACGTCGGGCTCCCTAATCAGCTGGAAGCCTGCTTCTCCCTCTCCCACTCCCCCTGCTTGTGTTCCCTCTCTCGCTGTGTCTCTGTCAAATAAATAAATAAAATCTTAAAGAAAAAAAAAAAGAACAGGTTAGTGGTTGTCAGGTTATCTCATAGGTAGCCCTTAGAAACATTCTATGAGGTGGTCAACTCCCGTTTCCTTGTTATCTTTTGAGTTCCTGATGGTTTTCTTCTACCTCAAAAGTCAGTCTTCTTTTCTTCCAAAAATGCTGCTACAGCTCCTTCTTGGAGCTTAATCCTAACCATTCTTCCTTCCAATCAAGTGCGGATAGGAGACACCAGCCAATTTTCTCTTTGCACCCAAGGGACCTTACATAGGCTAACACACAATTTCTCAAACTCAGAAGAACCAAATATGCATTATTTTCTAATTATGAACAAATGCATCATGTGAAGTCAAGAAGAGGCCAAAATGGGGCGCCTGGGTGGCTCAGTCAGTCTGCCTTGGGCTCAGGTCATGATCCCAGGATCCTGGGATCAAGCCCGCAATCGGGCTCCTTGCTCAGCAGGAGGCCTGCTTCTCCCTCGGTCTGCTGCTCCCCCTGCTTGTGCTCTGTCTCTCTCTCTGACAAATAAATAAAATCTTAAAAAAAAAAAGAGGCCAAGTGTTCATCAAAGGGCAAATCCTATTACGATAAAGGGGATCCATGGCTGATTACTGATCTTAATCCTCCCAGGCCCTCGGTAAACCTTAGAAACCAGGTAAGACCTGGGCTCCAACAGCCCCAACCGCACCTCTCAGCCCGCCCCAGGAGGAGAACCAGCTCAGGGTCGCTGGCCAGGGGATTCCTATGCCCTGAGGCAGATTTGGGGGTGGGGGAAATGAGGCCAGGTCACCTGCCAGTTGACCCTCAGCACGGCCTCCCCTTCCCCGCATCCTGAAGACTGGTTGCCCGCTGCTCCCCAGCCCAGTTACCTGTCAGTACCCAACGAGCCTGAAAAGGAACATGGCGGTGGTGGGCGGTTAACGTCCGCCCCAGCTCTCAGGTCGCAGCTAGGGGCACATCTGCGCACGTGCTTAGCACAGCCAATCAGAGGTAAGGGAGAACTGATGGCTGCCTCTGAGTGGCTGGCCTGGAGGCGCGAGTTTCGCAGCCAATCAGAGCCAAATGAGTTCCGAAGCCCGCCTCCAGGGGGCATGTCCTTCGACGTCCTGCCCAGACAGCTAGCTGCAGGAGCGGCATTGGGGTGATGTGTCTGGGGGTGCCGGTCTTGTGGCTGGTGAAGGGCAAGAAAAGGAGGCAAGTGTTAGGAGCTCATCTGGGGTGAGAGCCACGGGAATATCTACAGGTCTCACCCTTGTGGTTTATCAGGGCTCAGCGCAGTGAAAAAATAATAGGAGGCTGAGAACTACGGAAGAGCCCAGCCTGATTCACACTGTTCCTTTTGCCATAAATGCCCTCTTGCGTTCCTTCCCACTTGACTTCAGTTCTTCATTCAAAAATTCAATGCCACCTTCTCCTCTAAGCCTCCACCAGCCTGGGAGGATCTGACCTGTAGTCACCCTGCGCTGAGACTGCCCTGCCTTGGGAGTTTGTCGCACAGCCAGGAAGTGGAGGTGAAATGCACAGAAACGACTTGCAAGGGCTTTGGAATGGGGCAGAGCTTCATTCACAGCCAGGTTCCACAATCTCCATGCTGCGTGACCTCAGGGAAGAGAATGAACCCCTCTGTGATCAGCTTTCTCATCAGTAGAAGGGAGGAAGATGGAAAGGACTTCAGTAGAGTTGTTGGACAAATTGAACTTTAAGTAGAGGCAGATAAACCTAACAGAGTCTTATCACTTCCCTAACCTGAAGAATGGGAGAAGTTCAGGGTCTGAGGAGTGGGAGGCGGGTTGATGGCACGTTCTGTTACCGAAAGCCTTCTTTAGGAAATAGGCACTTCCAGATTGGGGGCAGCTCAAAATGGCATTGGCAGAACTGGACCCAGCAAATCGAAGCCCCGGGAAGTGTACTGTAGCATGAAGAAAATGGCTTGGGACAGGGTGAGGTCGCCATACTAGGACAAACAGGAAGGAGGACCCTCCCTCAGGTGGAACTGAACAAGAATACCCCTCAGACTTTATCCCGGACTCAGGACCTGTGACTGAGAAGGGAGCAACTTCTGCAGCAGTTTCCCCTCTGGATCCGGAGTCTTCTTGTCTCTGAAATGAGAGGACTGGGCTAGACAGCTCACAGGGGGCAACTGGGTTATGGAGGGCAGCTCAACCTTGGAAGCCCAACATTCCCAAACCCTTCCACTGTACATCCTTGACCTCATGACCTTTCATCAGTAACACCTCCACCCTACTTCTATGTCTTCTACCATTTGTCTCAGTGTTTCCTTCCCTTTCAACGTACTAAGTACTACAATCTCGCTATCCCCTAAGGACACTGACTTTAATCTTCTCAAGAGCGGCTGTTCTTTCTCAAACACTCCTGGTTCTAAAGGATTTGGAGAAAATGATGACCTCCTTCCTGCTCATTTCCCCTTTCCAATCATGTCTCTGTCCTCCTCCCTCAAATGCCCATCTCCTCTGAAATGCAAGCCATCAGACTCTGCCACCTCTATATTGCAGTCATATCTACCCACAGTCTGCCAGTTCCTTCATTCACTGAAGATTCTTCACCTGGCTTACCATCTTGCCCTTTGCCTTTTCCAGCTGGGCAGTGTGAGCCACTGACTTAGGACCCAGGATGTTGCTTCCCCAATGACAGCAGATCTCACCATATCTGTCATTGTAATTGGTCCTCATAGCTTCCACCAGCTTAGCCAAAGCTCCTTTGTCTTCCAAGTTAACCTGTGTGAAGGCAACAGTGGTGCAGGTCTTCCTGTGGACCAGATGCCCCAGTCTGGCCTTCCCTTTGATAATGCAGTAGCGAGCCCCCATCTTATGACACAGAGCAGGCAGGAAGACAACCCCAGCTCAGTGGGATCCACATCATGTGCAATCACTACCAGCTGAGCCTTCTTGTTTTCCACTAAGTTGGTAACAGTATTAACACCAGCTCGAAAGACAGGCGACCTCTTGGTGGGGACATTCCCTTTGCAGGCAGTTTTCTTTTCGGCCTGGGCCAACAATCTCTGCTTCTTCTCTTGCTGTCTCTGGTCTGTATTTGGGCCAGCTTAAGCAGTTGAGTAGCTGTTTGCAGGTCCAAGGCCTGGGTGAACTAGTTAATCACGGGAGGCACTTTTAGACATTTATAGAGAATAGCTCTTTGCCATTGCAGCCGGATATAGCAGGGCCATTTGACAAAGTGGTTGAGGTCCCCTTTGGGCTGAATGTCCTGTCCAATGCTAAAATTCCTGGTCCTTTTCTCAAACAGGGGATTGACCACCTTCTTGGCCTCCAGCTTCTTCACAACAGCAGGGACCGGGGCCAGCTTCTTCCCCTTAGCCTTCTTTCCTTTTGGGATCTTGGATCACTGGAGGGGAGAGTGGTTTGCCAATCTTGCTGCCCATAATCCACTTTCTTTGCCTCCCTTCCACCTAGTTACAATGCTGAGGCCCCATCATTCTACCAATTCACTTCAGTCATCATCAACTCCCTTTCCTTTCTGTTCCTAAATCCTCTTACCTTGGAGAATCCCAACCCTAGTTAATTTAACTCTACGTATTTGTCACCCAAATCTGATCAATTTAATGTGGTGGGAGAAAAAAAAAAATAGATGTGTGTAGACTCATCTCACATCTAGTTTCTAATCGTGAATCTTATATGGGGCCTCGCCATTATCTAGCAGTCTTACTAGATTTCTCCCATCAGTTTACTCCTCCATTCTCTGAAACACCATTTCCTACCTCCTTTTACATCAGAATTCCAGCATTCCTCCCTTTTCAGCTTTGACCATTTTTTGATTCCCTGAGAAATAGAAGAGCCACCTCACTTTCCAAATCTTCCAACCTACTTGCACTGCGTCATGTCCTGCGAAAATGCATGGCCCTCCTCTGCTCTTACTAAGGTCAACAACTGCTCAGTCTCTCTTCTCTGCTAAGTCACTCCCATATATAAAAAACAACTTCTCGGGGCGCCTGGGTGGCTCAGTCATTAAGCATCTGCCTTCGGCTCAGGTCATGATCCCAGAGTCCTGGGATTGAGCCCCACATCGGGCTCCCTGCTCGGCGGGAAGCCTGCTTCTCCCTCTCCCACTCCCCCTGCTTGTGTTCCCTCTCTCGCTGTGTCTCTGTCTGTCAAATAAATAAATAAAATCTTTAAAAAAAAAAAAAAACAACTTCTCCTTGACCCCATGTTCCACTTCCACTGCAGCCAGTTTCTCTGCTTTCCTTTAGAGCAAAATTCTTCAGAAGAGCTGTCTGTGCTTGTGGTCCTCACCTGCCGTTCTCTCTTTATCCAGTTCAGTCTGGTTTTATCTCCACAACTCCATAGATTATGTTCTTGTGTAAATCACCAACGACCACCATTTTCCCTGATACAAAACCAATTTCCAAATAAGTGAGAACATGGTCAGCAAAATTGGAAAGCACAAGGAAATCTTAGCTTATGGGAAGAGTGAAAGAAAAACTTAAGGTAAATGTTCCATCAAACATACTAAAATAGTGCAACATCTGCCTAACAAATTGGCAAATATTCTTAAAATATGAAAATTCTCGGGGCGCCTGGGTGGCTCAGATGGTTAAGCATCTGCCTTCAGCTCAGGTCATGATCCTAAGGTGCTGGGATCGAGTCCCGCATCGGGCTCCCTGCTAGGCGGGGAGCCTGCTTCTCCCTCTGCCTCTGCCTCTCTCCCTCTCTCTCTGACTCTCATGAAAAAATAAACATTTAAAAAAATATATGAAAATTCTCATTGATAAGGGAGATATAAGCGAACAGTCACTCAGACACTTGTGAAAGGCCTGGGTCAGCCTATTTATAGGAAAATTTGAGAACATGTATTAAAGGCCAGAAAAGTTTGACCCAAGAATTCTACTTCAAAGTTATTTTTCTTTTGGAATGAATTAGAACTAATCATTAAGATTAATGTAAAGGAGAGACTCCTGGGTGGCTCAGTTGGTTGAGAGTCAGACTTTTGGTTTCAGCTCAGGTCATGATCTCAGGTCATGATCTCAAGCATGGAGTCTGCTTGAGATTCTCTCCCTCTCCCTCTGTACCTCCCTCCACCCTGCTCTCTCTCTAAAATAAACACATAAAATCTTTAAAAAAAAAAAAAAGATTAATGTAAAGGAAAGTCATGGCAGCAGTATTGAAACAGTAAAAAATTGTTAATAATCTAAAGGTCAGGCTAAATAATAAAGAATGAATCAACTGATTATGAACACTCACAACATAGAATATTATACAGTCTTTGAGCTCTGTAAGGCTCTTAAATGAGAACATTCTCCCAGGTATGACAGGGTAATAAGTATATTCTTATACTATATATATCGTATGATTCTAATTTGGTATCATGTTTATGTATATACAAAACTTGGGCTCATTATTATCTATTATACACATTTACCTATTATATGTAGAAACTAAATGATGATAATCTCCTTATAAATTATAGTTGTTTTCCTCCTTTAAAACTTATTTTTAGGGGCATCTGGGTGGCTCAGTCCATTAAGCGTCTGCCTTTGGCTTGGGTCATGATCCCAGGGTCCTGGAATTGAGCCCCATGTCGGGGTCCCTGCTTGGCACGGAGCCTGTTTCTTCCTCTCCCTCTGCCTGTCCCCTGCTTGTGCTTACTCTCTTTCTCTCAAATAAATAAATAAAATCTTTTAAAAATCATTTAAAACTTTTTAGATGTTCTTAGATACCTGAAAGAGTCAGTGTGATATGAAATGTCACTGGGGAAAACTCCCTCTGAGCTCCATGTGTCTACTCTTATCTATTGGGGTATCTCAGTCCTTCCTTTCATTGCCAAGTTACTAGAAATAGGAGGCCATGCTCACTGTACTCACTTTGTCCACCTCTATTCACTCCCCGTGCCATAGCTGTTTCCTCACTCTTGTCCTAATATTGCTATTAAGGAGAGCCTTGGTCTCCTAATTTTCAAATCAAAGTGCCACCTCTAGGTTCTTCCTTGAACCCATGGCATTTTATACTGTTTTCCATTATTTAATTCTCCGAAATCTGTGCTCCTTTGCTTTCCAGGGCACTGACCGCTCCTGGCTTTCTTCCAACACAGTGTTTGCTTCCTCAGTCCATCCCACTTACGTGGGTCCATCCGTGCTTCTTTTTTCTTCTCATGTTGCACACATTACCTGAATTTTTAATTCCAGTGGAAGCTTTACCATGAAACCTGCAAAGTTCATCCTTTATGGCCTCTCACTCGCAATTTGCATGGGCTCCTTTGAAGGCCCTGGGGAGGACCCTACTATTAAAGGATATATATATTTTTTTAAGTAAAAGTATGACTTTCATACAAATATGAAATAAACATGTTAAAGATTTTATTTTAAGCATAGTGAGGGAACCAGGCAGATGTTATATCTAGTTCAAAGGAAAAAACAAAGGACAGACTCATTTATAGATCAGGAATATTGAAATGAATGCACAAATGGAGACAAAGCTCCCTCCACTGGGCAGAATTCATTTGCATTTCAACATATAAAAATTATCTTGTGGGGCACTGGGTGGCTCAGTCTGTTGGACATCTGCTTTCGGCTCAGGTCGTGATCCCAGGATCCTGGGATCAAGCTCCACATCAGGCTCCCCATTCAGCAGGGAGTCTGCTTCTCCCTCTGCCTCTGTCCCTCCCCCTGCTTGTGCTCTCTTTCTCCCACGCTCTCTCTCAAATAAATAAATAAAATCTTTAAAAAATAAAAAATAAAAGTAAATGAAAATAAATTAAAATTATCTTGCATTGTTATCAGTTGTCTACAATTTGGAGTTGTTAAATAGCTCCCATACAATCAGAATCAGCTAATGCAGAAGATTTGTTTTAGGTAAGTTTTCTATGAAGCACAGATTTTTCTCTACAAGTGAGCAGTGTACACATAATTATGTCTTACATTTAATAAAACAGACAAAAGTGAGATAGCTTGACTGCACTTGGTTAAGGCAGCTCTCTTCCCACTTGGAGTTTGCACATCTCTGTCAGAGGCTCAGGGGTGGCCATTGACATTTTGGGGGCCCAAATAAGAGAATATTGAGCTGGGAATCCAACTTAGATTGGATTTAACAGGATATATTTATGTGGTTCCTCATCACCTCTGAGTACAATTAAGTCATTGCTAACTGTCATGGTACAGGAATGGCTTCCAGCAATAGTCTTACCTACCTAACATGAAGCCAAGGTGCAGGGCCCAGCCCAAAATTCAGGCTATTCCATGGCAGCATCTAACAATTTGCCACCGAGTATCTTAAATAATATTTAAGATTGATTACTGGATCCCCAGATCTTACCCCTCAAATGAAAGAAGCATGATATAGGTTTTCTCATATTTGACAACAATTTGACAAATCTCAAGAATCTGCAAAACACATTATAAGGCATAATGAGCTGTGGTGCTGAAAGAAATTTTTCTGAATTATCAGTAATGAAAAAGTTTTGATCAACCATGCTAGAAGGAAGATTGAACTACCTCTCTATTTTCTCTGTAGAAAACATTTTTTTAAAGATTTTTATTTATTTGAGAGAGGGAAGAGTGTACATGCAGGAGCGGGGGTGGGGGGCAGGGGCAGAGGGAGAGGAAGAAGCGGACTCCCCGCTGAGCAGGGAGCCCAATGCGGGGCTCAATCCCAGGACCCCGGGATCATGACCTGAGCTGAAGGCAGATGCTTAACGACTGAGCCACCCAGGCGCCCCTGTAGAAAACATCTTAAACATTGTTATATGAAGAAGTAATCAGAGTATATGCAGCAGAAAATGTGGGGGGTATGTTTTTATAAAAATGCTGTGGACAGTACAAATTATGTATTATTTTTGAAGATCTTGTGATGTTTGTGGTATTTTTCAGCTTTTTCAAATTATAGTTGATTATGATTTCCTGTAACATGCTAAAGAAATATTACTTTTTAACATAATTTTGTATTTGTCGTTCTGTATCTTTTTTCTCTTAAAGAGGGCCCCCAAATGGAATAAACTTCAGACCCACAAATCTACATCGAACACTGACTTCCAACTGGAATCATATAGTATGTAGCTTTTCAGACTGGCTTCTTTCACTTCATACACATTTAAGGTTTATCCATGTCTTTTTGTGGCTTGATAGCTCATTTCTTTTTATTGCTGAGTAATATTCCATTGTCTGGATGTACCACAGTTTGTTTACCCATTTGCCTATTGAAGGACATCCTGTTTTGGCAGTTAAGAAAAGCGCTGCTATAGGGCGCCTGGGTGGCTCAGTTGGTTAAGCGACTGCCTTCGGCTCAGGTCATGATCCTGGAGTCCTGGGATCGAGTCCCGCATCAGGCTCCCTGCTCAGCGGGGGTCTGCTTCTCCCTCTGACCCTCTTCCCTCTCGTGCTCTCTGTCTCTCATTCTCTCTCTCAAATAAATAAATAAAAAAAAAAATCTTAAAAAAAAAAAAGAAAAGGGCTGCTATAAACATTGGCATGCAGGTTTTTGTATGGACACTTGAGTAAGTGCCAAGGAGCACAACTGCAGGATCATATGGTAAGAATATGGTTAGTTTTGTAAGAAACTACCAAACTGTCTTCCGGGGTGTCTGTACTGATTTGCATTCCCACTAACAATGAACAAGAGTTCCTGTTGCTCCACATCCTTGCCAGCATGGGACGTTATCACTGTTTTGGTTTTAGTCATTCTAATAGGTGTATGGTGGTATCTCATTGCTGTTTTTTTTTTTTTTTTAAAGATTTTATTCATTCATTTGACAGAGAGAGACACAGCAAGAGAGGGAACACAAGCAGGGGGAGTGGGAGAGGGAGAAGCAGGCCTCCCGCAGAGCAGGGAGCCCAATGCGGGGCTCGATCCCAGGACCCTGGGATCATGACCTGAGCCGAAGGCAGACGCCCAACGACTGAGCCACCCAGGCGCCCCACCTCTTTGCTGTTTTAATCTGCATTTCCCTAATGACATATGATGCTGAGCATATCTTTATATGCTTACTTGCCACCTGTATATCTTCTTTGGTGACTGGATGACCACCATGTACTGGCTGTCAACTCCAAGCCTATAGGAGTCTAACTATTGTCACATCTCAAGTGACCAGTGAGTGGGCCCTTGTGAACAGTGCTGCGGCCACGAGGGGTCAGGGATGAAATGGGTCCCCAGTCTATCAAACCAACACCATCCTTAAGAGATGCCTCCTGAATGTGAGTAAATTACAAACCTACTACTGGTCAAGTGGTTGTCCCATTGCCAACACCTAGAGTGGGACAATGCCCGTCCCTAAAATAAGTAGGGTGGCTCCCATCTACCGAGGGTCTAAACGCTCAGTAAAGCCCTTTCCATTCACTATTTTCTTTATTTCTCACAGCAGCTACTATAGTTTCCACTTTGCAGGTGAGGACTCTGAGTTTGAGAGAGGTGAAATAACCCACCCAAGGTCATGGTGATGCCAGGACTTTTGTGACCAGGTGCTGGATGGGCCCCCCTCTTCCCCTCGTTACCAATGTGGTTCACTGTGCTGCAGAACTAACAGCAACACTGGACTCCCAGCGTGTGGCCACTTTCGGGCATGCCCCACGCACCACACTGTTTGAGCCCCGTGACGGTCCCGGGAGGTAAGGCAGGGCAGGGCTCAGGGCCTTGGTTTGCTCAGAAGTGGCAAACCCAGAAGCCAGGGGGACCCAGGAGAGGAGATGGGTTTCAGGGATGTCAGGGAGACGCAGCATCCCGGCACAGAGTAGATGAGAAATGGGAGGAGAGACAGCTTCACTTGGTGAGGAGGTGGCAGGGTCTGAATTAGGGTCCAAGAGCTGGGATTTCTGGGCCTCAGCCCACAGAGTTCTTTCCTGAAGGCTAGATGGCAAGATCTGGGAGAGAGGAGGAGAAAAGCTCTCCCTAGATTCACCAACACCAAAATAGAGAAAGGTCTTGAGCACAGGTTGAATCAGACCTCCCTGGGTTTTGGGCTCCTTTCTGGCCTCAGGCAAGTTGCTGATTCTGAGTGAGAGGCAGAACCTCCAAATTCCTCTCCAGCTCCAGTTCCACCAAGAAGCCTTCCAGATCCCCACTGGCATGTTTTCCCCTCTTGATTTCTTAGCTTGAGCTATTGCCACCTACCCTTGTCTCCCTCTGGGCATGTCTCTTGCTTCTCACCCTCACCCTGGCTTCCTGCACCTGCCATGGAACCAGTCTTTCAACCTTTGGCCATCCCTGCTCCCTTATCACCCACCCACCAGGAGGTCCCTGCAGGCAGGACAAATGGGCTCTGAGGGAGGGGGAGGGGCCTTGGAGCTCAGCCCAGCGGCTTGGCTTTGGTGGGTGGGTGATGAGGGAGCAAGGATGGCCCATGTCCATGTTGCTCATTGCAGTATACCTTGCACCTTGAACAGTGCCTGGCTCATAGAGGCATCCGAGAAAGATTTGTTCTAGGGCAGACAATGCATAGAGTGAACTGATGGCAGATGAAAGCAAAACCGTCATTAGTTGAAATTTATCTTGCTTACAAAATTCTAAGTACCTTACATAGATTTGTGTGTTCATTTTCAACTATGTATTGTTTGTTTCATGCTGGACACTTTAGGCACTGGGAATGGGGCAGTGAATGAGCCCAAAAGGGGAGGAGATTAAAAAATGACAACTAAATAAACAAGATAACTTAAGCTAGTGATAAATGCTAATAAAAAATGAGAAAGAAAACAAAGAAAAATTTAACAAATATTTGGATATTTGATCACTGAATAAAGTAATGAAGAAATAAAATGGCATTGCCAAAGCCTCGAGTCTGAGAGGGTAACGATGGAAGCATCCCTGGCGGGCATGAGGAGGCTGCTAAGGGAGGCCAGTTGGCAGGGAAAAAAGAGAAGATGGGTTCAGTTTTATAGCATGCTAAGTTTGGTGGTGGCAGGGATTCCTGGAGCATTGGTAAATAGGAAAATGAACTTCTAGGTTCATGGTCATACATACAGACACATGTATATCCGGCATGATCAAGAATAAAAATACTTAAAGCCAGAGAGAAAAGAACCCAAATGAGTAGGGAGTGGCTCTTCACAACCAGAGGGTGCTACGTGGCCTGTGTCCCAACCGGGCAAACCGCCGCACCCACCAAAGGCACACACCGGGCCAGTCCTCTGTCTCTCCCGCACTCTCTCCTCCTCTGAGGTTGGCTTCTGCCCGCCTCTTAGCTGGCCTTGCTTTAGGAAAAATGTCCTGGGGGGAGATCTTTTCAGGAGAGTTGAGGTTGTTGTTTCACGGAAGGTGTAACAATAGCGAACCGTGCTGGAATCCCGAGGCGGCCTGTTTCTCCGGGATTCTGCTGGACTTGGCTGAGAACCTTGACATGCTGGCACCTGCCCAACCCTCCTTGCACGAGGGGCGTGGGACAGTGTGTTCTGGGTGGGTCCCACACCCTCTCGCTCCTCATTCCCACGACAAACCTGAACATGGTGGGCACATTCCTAAACTGAGTTCCCAAACCTGCTGAGCAGATCTCAGTCCAGGCTAGAGGCCCCCTCCTACCCCATTCTTACCAAGCACTCGTCCCCGGGCCAGCCCCTCACAGATCACAGTGACTCATCTGGCAGAAGGTGGTCCGTGGGGCTGTTGAAATCCCAGGCAGTATGGTCTCTCCCTGACCAGAACACAGTGCGAGCAATAAAAAATTTCAGACTCAGTGACAGCACAGCCCAGAGAAAGTACTCTGGCTGTAGCCTTCTGTAGCGAGGATGTTATCTATGATAGCCATTTTAAAACATGTTGGGAATGCTGGGCTGTAAAAGTTGCCAAGATAAGCCTCAGTCACTAAAATCAAAGTTGACGTCTTTTGAATGAAGCACCGGGAAGTTACCCCACCCAAGAAAACAAAGTTGTTGTCAGGCCACCTGTCCTAGCAGGCCCCAAAAGGGCTTGGTTGAGCAGAAAGTGCATTCACATCACAGAACCCACCAGGCATAAATGTGTGACTACCCAGCCAAACCATGCGTCTGGATGACTTTGGACTAAAGAGCTCACGTTCACATTTCTCAATTTTGCTGGAAGTATTTGTTCCTAAACCCAGTTCCAAACTCCAGAAGTACCTTCATTCTAGTACTAGGCTGGGCACAGAGGGTCAAGAGTAAATGTAAGTCATAACCCTGCCTTAAAAAAATAAATCATAGTCTTGTTGGGGTTGGGGGGGGAAGATCAACACTGGAAATGGTGAGTTAATTGGGAAGACTATAACTGGTTTTAAACTGTCCTAGACAACGCCTAAATGAAACTACCACTTCCTGAATACGAAGAATTAGAAAGAATGAGCCAACATACCCAAATCCTTTGCAGGTGGGAACATGGCCCCCACTCCAATGAAGAATGCTACAGGTCAGGCATGAAGTTAGTCCCCAGATGGACTTGGTTTATGTCCCTGAACATAGCGCACCTCCACACCATCTACTATTCATTCCTCGCTCTGAATGCATACAGTGTTTGTGTTGAGGAGAGGGCAATATGAAAGAATATAGGAAGTCCATCCCTATCAAAATGCCAACAGCATTTTTCATAGAACTAGAACAAACTAAACCAAAATTTATATGGAACTACAAAAGAGGCCAAATAGCCAAAACAATCTTGAAAAAGAAAAACAGGGGCACCTGGGTGGCTCAGTCAGTTAAGCATCTGCCTTCGGCTCAGGTCATGATCCCCAAGTCCTGGGATCGAGCCCCACACCGGGCTCCCTGCTCAGTGGGAAGCCTGCTTCTCCCTCTTCCTCTCCCCTCTCCCCCCTCCCCTGGCTTGTGCTTGCTCTCTCTCTCTCGCTCACTCTCTCTCTTTCTCAAATAAATAAAAAAACAAAAACAAAACTGGAGGTATCACAATTCCAGATTTCAACTTATGCTACAAAGCTATAGGGGCGCCTGGGTAGCTCAGTCGTTAAGCATCTGCCTTCAGCTCAGGTCATGATCCCAGGGTCCTGGGATCGAGCCCTGCATCAGGCTCCCTGCTCCACGAGAAGCCTGCTTCTCCCTCTGCCTGCCACTCCCCCTGCTTGTGTTCTCTCTCTCTCTGTGTGTCAAATAAATAAATAAAAATCTTAAAAAAAAAAAAACATTCAAAGCTGTAGGAATCAGAAAAGTATGGTACTGGCACAAAAATAGACACATAGATCAATAGAACAGAATAGAGAGCCCAGAAATAAACAAACAATTATATATGGTCAATTAATTTTTGACAAAGGAGGCAAGAGTATGCAATGGGAAAAAGACAGTCTCTTCAACAAATGGTATTGGGAAAACTGGACAGCTACATGCAAAAGAATGAAACTGGACCACTTTCTTACAACATCTACAAAAATAAACTCACAATGGATTAAAGATAGGAGCATCTGGGTGGCTCAGTCAGTTAAGCGTCTGACTCTTGATTTCAGCTCAGGTCATGATCAGGTTGTGAGATCAAGCCCCGTGTTGGGCTCCATGCTGAGTGGAGATTCTCTCTCTCCTTCTCCTTCTCTCCCTCTCTTAAAAAAAAATTAAGGACCTAAATCTCAAACCATAAACTCAAAACATAAAATTCCTAGGAGAGAGCACAGGGAGTAATTTCTCTGATATCAGCCATAACAACATCTTTCTAGATATGTCTCCTGAAGCAAGGGAAACAAAAGCAAAAATAAAAATAAACTATTGGGACTACATCAAAATAAAAAGTTTCTGCACAGCAAAGGAAACAATCAACAAAACCTAGTAAATGGGAGAAGATATTTGCAAATGACACATATGATTAAGAGTTAGTATCCAGGGGAGACTGGGTGGCTCAGTCGTTAAGTGTCTGCCCTCGCCTCGGGTCATGATCCCAGGGTCCTGGGATCGAGCCCCGCATCGGGCTTCCTGCTCCGCGGGAAGCCTGCTTCTCCCTCTCCCACTCCCCCTGCTTGTGTTCCTGCTCTCACTATCTCTCTCTCTGTCAAATAAATAAATAAATAAAATCTTTAAAAAAAAAAGAGTATCCAAAATACATAAAGAACTTACAAAACATCAAAAAAACCCCCCAAATAATCCAATTAAAAAATGGAGAAGACATGATCAGACATTTCTCCAAAGAAGACATGCAGATAGCCAACAGAGACATGAAAACACGCTCACCATCACTCATCAACGGGAAATGCAAATCAAAACCACCATGAGGGGGCACCTGGCTGGCTCAATGGAGCATGTGACTCTTGATCTCGGGGTTGTGGGTTTGAACCCCATGTTGGGTATAAAGATTACTTAAAAAAAATAAAATCTTAAAAAAACAACCACATCTGTCAGAATGGCTAAAATCAACAACACAAGAAACAACAAGTGTTGGCAAGGATGTGGAGAAAGGGGGACCCTCTTGCACTGTTGGTGGGAATGCAAACTGGTGCAGCCACTCTAGTAAACAATATGGAGGTTCCTCAAAAAATTAAAAATAGGGGGCGCCTGGATGGCTCAGTTGGTTGAATGTCCGACTCTTGATTTTGGCTCAGGTCATGATCTCAGGATTCTGGGATCAAGCCCTGCATTAGGCTCTGTGCTAAGTGTGGAGTCTGTTTACCCCCCTCCCACTGCTGGTCCCCCTGCACTCACACTCTCTCTCTCAAATAAATAATCTTTTTACAAAAATTAAACACAGAACTACCATATGATCCAGTAATCACACTATTAGGTATTTACCCAAAAAATAAGAAAACACTAATTCGAAAGGATACATGGCCCCCTATGTTTATTTTTATTTATTTATTTATTTTTAAAGATTTTATTTTTAAGTTAGCCCTACACCCAACATGGGACTCAAACCCACAATCCCGAGATCAAGAGTCACACACTCCACAGACTGAGTCAGGCAGGCACCCCCACCCCATGTTTATTACAGCATTATTTACAATAGCCAAATCATGGAATCAGCCCAAGTGTCCATTGACAGATGAATGGATAAGAAGATGTGGTGTATATACAATGGAATATTACTCAGTCATCAAAAAGAATAAAATCTTGCCATTTGCAACAACTTGGATGGATCTAGAGAGTATAATGCTAAGGGAAATAAGTCAGTCAGAGAAAGAGAAATACCATATGATTTCACTCATATGTGGAATTTAAGAAACAAAATAGACAAAGGGGAAGAAAGAGACAAACCAAAAACAGACTCTTCTTTGTAGAGAGCAAACTGATGGTTACCAGAGGAGGGGTGGGTGGGGGGATGGGTGAAATAGGGGATGGGGATTAAGAGTACACTTGTCATGATGAGCACTGGGTGATGTATGGAATTGTTGAATCACTATATTGTACACCTGAAACTAATATAACACTGTATGTTAACTACCCTGGAATTAAAAAAAAAGGACATAGAAAGTCCATAATGAGAAAACAAAGCCCACAAATTTATATACAAAAAGACAATAGTAGATTATTTTTATAGGAGGCACAACTATGGACGATGTCCCTCTGTGGAAATGGCCCAGAGAAGGCCTCAGGGAACTGGTAATTCAATGAACACACAAAATTAAGCTTAAAGAAAGATAATCTTATTTGATGGTTCTTTACAATCAAGAAAATAACATACTTTTAAAATTACTAATTTCTATAATAAAGGAGTTTGAGGGGCGCCAGTCAGCAGAGCATGTGGCTCGATCTTAGGGTTATGAGTTCGAGCCCCACATTTGGTGTAGAGATTACTTAAAAATAAAATCTTTAGGGGCGCCTAGGTGGCTCAGTCGTTAAGCGAGTGCCTTCGGCTCAGGTCATGGTCCCAGGGTCCTGGAATCGAGCCCCACATCGGGCTCCCTGCTCGGCGGGAAGCCTGCTTCTCCCTCTCCCACTCCCCCGGCTTGTGTTCCCTCTCTCGCGGTGTCTCTCTCTGTCAAATAAAGAAATAAAATCTTTAAAAAAAAAAAAAAAGAAGGGGTGCCTGGGTGGCTCAGTCAGTTAAGCACCTGCCTTCAACTCAAGTCATGATCCCGGGGTCCTGGGATCAAGCCCCGTGTCAGGCTCCCTGCTCAGCGGGGAATCTTCTTCTCCCTCTCCCGCGGCTCCTCCCCCCACTCGCTGATCTCTCTCTCTCTCTCTAAGTAAATTAAAAAAAAAAAAATTATTTGGAAAAGAGGTCCTAAGCTTCACCAGACTGCTAAGACAGCGCTGGTACAAAAAAATTTAAAAATAAAATTTAAAAAAAAAAGGTTAAGATGGGGCACCTGGGTGGCTCAGTAGGTTAAGCATCCTACTCTTGATTTCAGCTCAGGTCATGATCTCAGGGTCTTGGGATCAAGCCTCATGTCAGGCCCTGCGCTCAGCAGGGACTCTGCTTGAGGATTTCTCTCCCTCTCCCTCTGCCCCTCCCCATGCTTGTGCTCTCTCTCTCTCCAAAATAAATAAATCTTTTAAAAAATGGTTAAGATGGTAAGTTTAATGTTATGTTTTTTTTACCACAATTGAAAAAAAAAGATATAGCAGATTAAAGTTCAACAACTGAAAAATATAAAAACTAAAAATTAAGAACTTAATAGATGAGTTTAAGAACAGGGTAGATACAATTTAAGAGAGATTTTGTGAACTGGAAGATAGGTTTAAAAAAATCCAAAAATGAAGCTCAGAAAGACAGAAGATGGAAATGTAGAAGCAAAGGTAGGAGATATAGATGATACATGAGAAGATCTAGCTTACACTTAATAAGACTCCTAAGAAGAGAGAGGCAGAAGCAATATTTTAAAAGATAGTGACTGGGGTACCTGGCATCAAAAATGACTTTTGATCTTGGGGTTGTGAGTTCAAGCCCCACACTGGGTGTAGTACTCACTTGGGAGAAAAAAAAAAAAAAGATACTGAAATTTTTCCAAAATTTTTGGAAAATGACCAGAGGCAGTTTTACCAGGAAGCCAATGAGGGCTATCTTCTATCTCCTTCAGGAAGGGAGTCAGCCTCACCCTGGTGGTGGTCCTGAAGCTGCAGGTGGGGCGGGCAGTTGGCCACTGTGTCTGGTCAGCAACAAAAAACCCACCTCGGGTCTCACTGAGCAAGCACACCATGTATTTAACTCCAAGAAGGATTTATCCTTGCTTCCCACTCAAAGACCACTTTCATAGTTCCTGCCCCTCATCCAAGACAGGGAGGGAGGATGCAGCCGGGAGAGGAATTCCAGAAGCAGGGGGACCGGGACTACCTGCTGGGCCACTGTGCGCGCCCTGTGCAGCAGGACCAGGGCTGTTTTTCCCTCGAGGCTCAGCTCTCTCCTGCTCCCCCCCCCCAACATGCTGAACAAGTTAGATGAGACATTCATAAGCATGAGCTCTGAAGCTGAAAGAAATGTTCCTAAATGATCAAGAATAAAAAACAAAAACTCTGCCAGAGGGTTTTTCTTTTCCCTCTGAATAACATGAGATTATAATATATTATTGCTCTATGAAGAGGCAGTTAAAGGCTTTGGGGCCAAAAACATATGGGGGGGAAGTATTATAGAGATGTGTTGACAGTTAATAATAAACGTTTCCCTTTAATTTGGTGATAATTGTGGTATTCATCAGCATTTTAGAAGTTATAATTAGTTGTGACGACTTTTCTCATTCTACATATTCACTTTTTAACCTATTTTTGTAGTCATAATTTTGTGTTTATATTTTTATAAAAAGAGCCTTGGAAGTTGTATAGGCTTCAGGCTCCACAGGTTATAGATTTGTCACTAGTAGCCACTACAAGAATAAGAAAACGAATGTAAATGTATAGCTACAAAGGTAATAGGACAAAAAAGAATAATTTTTAAAATCCTTAATCAAATCAAAAGAAGTATGAGAGGAAGGAAAGGAAAAGGAGCACAGAACAGCCAGAACAGCAACAAAGCACATAGTAAGGAAGATTGAAACTCACTCAGCCACGCCACTTCTAGGAATCAACACTGAAGATATATCCCCACCAATAAACAATAGATATGCACAACGTTCTTCACTGTCACCTTGTTAGTCTCTGCAAAATATCGCAAACCATCTAAATGCTGTACACTCAGGAGTGGTTGCAGGGACCATGGCAACCACACCATGGAGTATTACATAGCTGTACAAAAGAATGAGGTTAATCTTTATGAGCTGCCCTGCAGTGACTTCTGGGACATTTGTTAAATGAAAAAAGCAAAGTGCAAAAGAGTGTAATATGCTACATTTGTGCAGAAAAGAAAGGAATCTAAGAATATTTATGTATTTATCATTTGTGCCAAAAAAGAAATCCAGGAAGGAAAAACCACAAACTAAGGACAGCGATTGCCTACAGGCAGTGGGTGGGGCAGGGCAGAAGGAATGGGAGGTGGGAATGTGATCATGGGGATGAGGGGAAAGTAAGGCTTCTCTCGGTATACCTTTGTGTGTAGCTTTGGCTTTTAGAACCTGGTAACATTTTACATGACCAAAAAAGAAATAATGGCCCTCAACCAAAACATGGGAGAAAACTCAGAAAAGAAAAAAATAGCAAATGAATCTAACTGTATTATAAATAGTCTAAATACATTGATGGGCTTGGGGAAGAAAAGAACATAAGAAGTTTTGGAAGATAGTATTTTGTGAGGCTCATTGGTTAAAAAAATGGTACACAAACATGGTATTTTTGTTAATAAATTTTTTTTTAATAAATTTGTTTTTATAAGAGAATGGGTTAGCGTTTCTGAAACTACTGTATGTGTATTCTAGGACTGGGCAAATGAGTAAATCTATTGTGGATAATGGGTCCTGGACTTCTCTTCCTGTGAAGAAACTGAGTTACAAATAATGAAAGGGAATGGGATGCCGGGTAGCTCAGGGGGTTAAGTGTCTGCCTTTGGCTCAGGTCATGATCCTGGAGTCCTAGGATCGAGTCCCGCATCAGGCTTCTTGCTTGGCGGGGGGAGGGGAGGGGCCTGCTTCTCCCCCTGCTTGTGCTGTCTCTCTCTCCCTCTCTCTCTCTGACAAATAAATAAAATCTTTAAACACACACACACACACACACACACACAAATAATGAAAGGGAAAAGGCTAGCATGAAGCCTATGGGGTTGGATTAGAATCCTTACCATCACTATGAACTCATGGTTTTTTAGTGCATGACAGATAGACATAGAAACATGCAGATGGGTGCATATATGCATTTATATGTCCTAGCCCTGTCTGCTAAGAGGGCGTAAAAACAGTGACACTCCAGCAGAAATGAGGATACCCAGCACGTGGAGCTTTGTTTCTCAAGGCCAGTCTATAATACAATATAATACTGGGCCCTTGCAGAAATGGCTGTGATGGGTCATATTCTTACAATATATGGATGCGTCAGCCCACATCCAACCCCCAGCTCCCACCCCTGCAAACAGCTATCCTTTGGCCACTCCTGAGCTCCATTTGCCCCAAGAAGGTAGTTCCAGTGAAGGGGACTGTGCAGGCCTCGAGGTAATTTGAGCAGAGAATTTTGGGGTCCCTGGTACCTGCTGCATGGTCTGGAAGGGAGAGCTCTTGGCCACAGGGATTCCTTGCCCAGTGGTAGAGAACATGGAGAGAGGAGGACCGGAGTGGAGACCTCTAAAGTGTGAGATTCAGAGCAGAGACCCCTTTGGTGAGAATAATAAATGAATTTAGAATTTAGGAGAATTTCAATGATATCTTCCTTAATTTTTAGGCCTGCTTCTTATCCTTGGGCCTAAGAGGCCTCCCTGCCTTTCAGGGTTCCCAGTGATACTCGTTTTAATATTTGGTCTTCTAAAGGAAATTACTCAAGGGCTTACCATGTTACTTCTAGCATCCACTCAAAAGTAGGATCTTGCCAATCACAGATCTGTACCTCTGAAACAAATAATGCAATATATGTTAAGGAAAAAAAAAAAGAAGATAGCAGGAGGGGAAGAATGAAGGGGGCGGAATGCACAAACAATGAATCATGGAGACTACATCAGGAACTAATGATGTAATGTATGGTGATTAACATAACAATAAAAAAATTTTTTTTAATTCAGATAGAAAAAAAAAAGTAGGATCTTGCCAACTGGCAACAAGTTAATACAGCAGATGCACTGGGACAGAATACTGGACATGGAGTTTGTTAATAAAAATTACCCAAAACTTGGAAATAAGGTTAAAAAAACCAAGATCACTGGGTTTTAGGAGTCTAGGAGACATAAAACTCCTTTTTAAGCAAGCGTAAGTCTAGCACCATACACTTAGGGAGTTGTCCCAGGTAAGCGAAAACCAAACTTTCAACATGTCTGAGGAAGAGGACGTGGCAGAGCGGTGAGGTGGGGGAAATCACGTAGATAGGTCTTCATCTTCAGCTTTATCAGATACCGACAAATTCTCCAGGGAAGGGGCTACTTTCTTTATACTCCCACTAGCTATGGATACTTCCTATTTCCCACCAGCACGTGCTATAATTAGACCTTTATATTTTTATCAAGTTGATGGCATATAATTGTATCTTATTGTTGCTTTAGTTTGTATTTCCCAGACTTACAGTGTAGGTCAGCCCTGTAAATTTTTTTAAAGATTCTTTTTATTTATTTGAGAGACAGAGAGAGTGAGCGAGAGAGAGCACAAGCCACGGGGAGAGGCAGAGGGAGAAGCAGAGTCCCCACTGAGCAGGGAGCCCAATGTGGGGCCCGATCGTGACCCAAGCCAAAGGCAGACCCTAACCTACTGAGCCACCCAGGTGCCCCGAGCCCTGTAAATTTTTAAACCACATCTTTTACCTGCTTTTAAAAATTAGGTTATGTTGGGGAACCTGGCTGGCTCAGTCAGAAAAGCATGTGATCCTTAAATAATATAAATAAATAAAAATTAAAAAAATAAAAATTAAAAATTAGGTTGTTTCGTTATTGTAGTTCTTTATTCTGGCTATCAATTCTTTGTTAGTTATACCTCCCCCCTGAGGTTTTGTTTTCACTATTTAATATTGTTCATTGGACAGATTTTTTAAACATTAAAAAAAAAAAAGCCTCTTTTCCGGCTGGAATCATGGGGGTTGCAGAAGAGAAGAAAGAGAAGGTTCCTGGAATTTTGCAGAGTTGAAGATCAAGTGTCTAAGAAAGAAGTTTGCTCAAAAGATGCTTTGAAAGGCAAGGCAGAAGCTTATCTATGAAAAAGCTAAGCATTCCCACAAGGAATATAGGCAGATGTACAGAACTGAGATTCCAATGGCAACTTCCACGTACCTGCGGAACCCCACGTTGGCGTTTGTCATCAGGATCAGAGGTAGCAGTGGTGTGAGCCCAAAGGTTCGAAAAATGTTGCAGCTTCTTCACCTTCGCCAGATCTTCAATGGCACCTTTGTTAAGTTCAACAAGGCTTGAGTTAAAAATGCTAAGGATTGTGGAACCATATAGAGCCTGGGGGGACCCAACCCTGAAGTCAGTGAATGAACTGATCTACAAGCGTAGTTATGGCAAAATCAACACGAAGCGCATTCTCCTGACAGAGGACACATTGATTGCCGATCTCTTGGTAAACATGGCAGTATCTGCATGGAAGATCTAATGCACCAGATCTATACTGTTGGAAAACGTTTCAAGGAAGCAAACAACTTCTTAGGGCTCTTCAAATTATCTTCTCCATGAGGGGGAATAAAGAAAAAGACCACCCATCTTGTAGAAGGTAAAGATGCTGGTAACAGGGAAGACCAGATCAATAGGCTTATTAGGAGGAACTAAGGTATCTACCATGATTATTTTTGTAATCTGGTCAGTTAATAAAGGACTACTCTCAAATAGAAAAAACAACATTAAGAAAATAACTGCGCACATTTTGATCATATGTACATCCTGGTTGGCTGCGAGTGCTGCCCAGTCCACCTCGCTCCCAGATCCTGGCTGCCCTCCATTGGAGTACCGCCTGGGGCTGCAGGGAGAGGCCGGTGCTCCACAATGAAGTACTCTGGCTAGGAAAGGGCCCCGGATCACTGCTGCTCCCAACGTGCTGGGGATAACTAGTCACACAGTCCTCTCAACACAAGGAGGGTGCCCCTTTTATTTTTATATTTTTTATATTTTATTTATTTATTTATTTGAGATAGAGCATAAGGGGGGGCAAAGGGGGGCAGAGGGAGAGGGAGAAGCAGACTCCCCACTGAGCAGAGACCTTGATCCCAGGACCTCAGGATCACGACCCGAGCTGAAGGCAGACATTTAACGGGACTGAGCCACCCAGGTGTCCCTACTTAAATAAAACCTTAAAAAAAAAACAAAACCCATTAACAGTCCCTGCCGCTCGACAGCCAACTCCCAGCGCCCAGCAACTAGTAATCTACTTTATTTGTCTACTTTG
>NC_138369.1:53564038-53595396 GCF_054177405.1 Leptonychotes weddellii
GACTGGAGGGTAAGACCTATGCCCATTAGAACCGCAGTGAACACTCATCACAGCTGGAAAGGGACACAGGACAGGAGAAAGCCACAGACCTTGGCGCACTGCTTACCTCTGTCCACAGGTCAAACAAGGCTGTCTGAGGAGACGCAGACAACAGGTGAGCCAAGTTGGGGGACACTTCGTTCCAATGAAAAATGATGTCTCCCAGTAAGCTGTGAACGTACTAGCTCAAGTCTTTTTTTTTTAAGATTTATTTATGTGATGAGAGAGAGAGCCCAAGCAGGGGGAGCGGCAGGCAGAGGGAGAGAGGAGCAGGGAGCCCGATGCAGGGCTCGATCCCAGGACTCCGGCATCATGACCTGAGCCGGAGGCAGACGCTTAACAACTGAGCCACCCAGGCACCCGTCAAAAGACGTCTTGATCCACCTGGCTTCTACAGTACTCTGCCAAAGAGTGGCCACGGGAGTAAGCTGCTCACTTTTTCCCCAGGGCCAAGTTTAGACCCCAAAGTTGGTCCCCTCCATCCCAGGCAGAGGCTGCCCCAGCAGGGCAGGGGCATCTGTGGAGAAGGGGACTGCGGGTAAGTGGGACAGGAACACTCATCCCTCCACAGGGACATCCACTCCTCAGCTCCTCAGAAGGTAGACCTGGGGCTGCCGGATCCCCAATTCCCCCAGAATCCAGAAGTACAGATATGAAAACATTTAGGCTACTTAACATTTCCTCTATTTAAAAAAAAATGCCAGCATCCACCTTTTTGGAAAACCCTGCATGGACCCAATGTGGCCCATCCACCAGAGCGCAACCTCTGGGCCACCCTCCTCACAGATTTCCTTTCCGTGGAGCACAATACACACACCCTTGCTCATTCTGGATTAAAGGATCACACAGACACATATTTCCATGGAAAAACCCTCTTGTTTATTTGATTAAACAAAAATAAAATAAGCTGCATAGGAACAATTTTAAAGTCCAAAGAGACACCAACTTTGTTTTAAGGCTGCAGTAGCTGATACAGCATCTCCTTGCTACCTTCTCCAGCCTTCTCTGTGGACCACAGTGATACATTCAGAAGCCTTGTTAGCTAACACACGAGTTTTCAAACACTTTCCCATTGGTTCTTCACCTGCTCATTGCCTGTCATGCCTACAGCCCGCAGGATAACATCTAAGATTTAAAAGTAAAAATCCAGAGGGTGGAAAAACACACCCCAAACAAAAATCCACTTCAAAGGTTTGGGGGGAAATCTTTGATCCCCCATTCTTCACTTAATTGATGGGATCTGCACCACCACTGCAATGCCCATTTTTAAAAGTGTCAAAAGGCAGTCAGCACCCCAGATGGGCTTGCAGGAGCTTCTGTGGCCCGGAGAGTTATTCTGGTGGTGCGTATTCCTTACATCAGGTCTGCCTTGGACAAGTTAAAAAAAAATTTTTTTAAAGGTTTAGTCATTCTAACATCTGGCAACATGCCCATGTTAGTTTCCCCAATTCTGCATTAACCTTTCCCACAAAACAAAAACAAAAAACAAGTCATGTGTTCTACACTTAAAAATTATTTTGCTGACCGGGCATGACAGCTAATGGACAGTATTAAGCAAGAGTCATTTAAAAAAAAAAAAAAATACTACCCTCCCACCCACCCAATTATAACTAACATGCTAGTTAAAAACAACATCCCTTACCCACCACCCACCCTCTCACCTGCATTGAGTTTAGGGGAAAAGAATGGGGGGAAAAAAGGAAAGAAACCATACCACCCTAAAAACAAGAACACCCCAGAAATGTGAAAAATCTTCCTCTGAAGAAAAACTACACAGACTGCTAGAAACATAAAGAACTATTCCAGAGCTGGTTATTTAAAGAAAGTAAACACTTTGCTACACACGTTAACATTCAGTCAGTGTGCTCTGAGACAGAGCCTTAAGAAAAATACTACCTGAGCTTGTAAGTTAATACAATCATTAAAAGGAGGTCTAAGACCGTGTGGATACACAAAACTTTTAGAACCATTACTGGTTAAATGATGGCTGGAAAACATCCCACCAGGCTGGCTTGTTAACCCGTAAGATCAGTTTTAAAAATAGACATCACTGAGGTACTGCTTCACCATGACATTTTTCACCCAATCTGCAATCATTACAGTGGTCTCAGGACCCTCTCTTCCAACCAAAACAAAAAATATCTAGGGGAGCAAGAGAGTGGAGAGGCAATACAGTATACCATGGTAATGTGCTTCAACTTCATCAAGTATTTAATTAAAAACAACAACAACAAAGGAAAGAACAACCCGTCAACATGTTACCTTTGGTAGAAAAAATATTAAACACAAAACAAAAGAGCACCGCACCTGACCAGTCCCTGCTCAGTGAAGCAGTGCTTGTCGCAATGTCATGGTGACTAACATCCTGCTGGGTCCAGAAAAGGTACGATTACAATCACGAAGTCTAAAGGATTCTTATTCCCTTCAAATACTTGATATTTCCAACAACTAGACCCTTAGAATTGCTCCTAAAAGGGTAGATTTGCAGACATTCAAAATATAGATAAAATATTTTTCTCTTGAAGAGAAAAAGAGACCTAAAGGTCTTTATTTGCAGGTTAAGTCCTCAAATAGGTCAGATGAACCAGTAGTTTAATTAATACTGAACAACAAGGTAATGGTGTGCGTAATTCCTAGTTGCGGGGGTGGGGGGGCAGATTGGTTAAGTAATACTTGGGATTTAGGACGACATTTGCCTGAGTACAGGAATATTTGGTTTCAAAGTCAATCAAATGTTTCCCCTGGGAGAAGTCAGTTCTGGATTTATAAAAACATTTTCTTCTAGAGCTAGCTTCCCACTCCCACCCACTCCCCTGTGGATTAATACTATGCTTTTCAGAGACCCATGAGATGCTAACATGAGGTAGATGACTTTCGCCAAAAGTGAGGTAGAAACTGAACGAAAGCAAACGGTGTGGTGTGGAACTGCTGTGCGTGCGTGTCCTGAGCCCCTGGCCCGCAGGAAGCCAGAGTGAGCGAGAGCCCCAGGAGGGCCTGGCTCTAGGATATCATCACACGCGAGTAAGTTCAAGAGTTTGACTTTTATACAGCCCCAGACTGTTGGAAAACCAGTGAGTGATGTTTTGAATAAATACCCTACATACTTTTTTGGCACCACTGGATTTTTGTTTTTAAACAGAAGAACAAGCCTATAACTTTGGCATATTTCTATCTACCAGAACACAGCAACTGTAGAATCTTCCAAAGAGGATGACAACACATATATAAACAGTATTCTGCTGCTTCAAGCCTAAAAAGACTTCTCTCCTCAAATTATTAAGCTTTGGCTTAACTAGAATAAAACAGACTGAGCCAATCTCAAACCATTCTCTTATAGCTCCATCACAAAGGGCCTGACATCTGGCAACTTTTTTGGCCCAACACACAATTTAGATTCTGTTTATGGTACCCCCTGTAGGTGTTTCCCCAAATAAGTTAGACTTAAAAGGGTATCCATCCATCAAAGATTAGTACACTTGGGTCCTGCCCGGGCCACTGGGCTCCAGCCAACTCATGTGCCACCTACCAGCCACCGTAGAGCAGAGGTTTCTGAGACAGCACTGCTTCTTGGGACCAAATTTACAGAGAAATGATTTTTTCTTTTTTAAAGATTAACACTTTGGAAATGTTAACTTTGTCAACCAAAAGTGGTTTGTATCTGTGGGTTATTTAGATCTCCTTTAGCCATCTCAATACCCAAACTTACATATCCAAATCCAACTGGCATCTCCAAACACAAACTGACCCTCTACCCCGCACCACCCTGCCACCTGACCAGATCGGACACACGTGGGGATTATTGTCTGAATACCACATTTACTTAACAGAAACAGTTTATACTCTTCCCTCGCAGTACCCACAGCCTTATCTTTTCACGGTGTTCAAGACTCTCCTCGTCTACCCAATTCTTACCTACCCTAGCATCACCTAACAGGCAGGAGATACCCAGTTAAAAACCCCAATTTTTTACAGCCTCACTCACACCGGAGTTCCAAATGTTGGCTTTCCTCCTCTTTCTTTGATTTGGAGCCTTCCACATCGTATAATAAACACACTCCAAAGTGCTTCGCACCAATCCCTGTGGGTCAGGAGTCAATCATGGGCAGCCACAGATGGCCAGTGTTTTAAAAACAAAAGCTTCCCAAGTGTGACCATGTTTCTCAAATGGCAGTGGTGCACAGTTTTGGGTGCAGCAAGGTGGGGAGATGGACCACCACAGAGGGCAGAGAGGCCGCATCACGCACCTACACGCTCATTTCAGGGGAGGACCTACTAGCTTTGAGCCTGCAAACTGGTCAGTCTCTTAATTAAGACCTGATCATTTCAGTCAAGTGTGGAAACCCTGGCCTAACAACCAAATCCACAGAGAAATGCTAACTACACAGTTGTACGTTACCGCTATCACCAACAAAATCTCTCACTCAGGTCCCACAATTCCCCCACATACAGGGACATTGGGAAGGACGGATCAGCGTGAAGACGGGAGAATCAAAGGTAGTGACTACCTGAAGTAACTCATCCCAGGTTTCTGAGAACACTTCTAAGAATTTTCAAGATCCATTTCTTCAATAAAATTTTGTAAGCATTTAAAACCAGTTGTCTTTGGTGTTTAAAGGGTGGTTCGTTGGGTGGCTGGGGTGGGGGTTGGGGGGTGAGGAGGGGAGGAAGACCAGCACCAAGTTATTTCCAAAATAAAAAACAATAAAAATGTTTAATTACACAAACTCTTTACCAAAGAACTTAGAACCTAGGGGCAAATAAAAGGCAACCGAACAGGAACTGGGGAAGGATTCAAGATTGCTTCAATAAAAGAAAACGTGGTTTTACAAAACAAGATTTCCTGACGCCTCCTTGCCCTGAAACACAGCAGCTGAGAGGCAGTCGTCTGGTGTGACTTTCCAATTTTTGGATCCTTTACTGCATGCGGTTCTCCTTTATGAAGTGAGTTTTTTCCCATTTTGGTCATTCAGAAACCCTAGAACTAAAGCAATGGGGAGGACACAGGGTACCTTGAAGTGGTAAATGTCCGAAAGAGCTGGACGAGAAAACCAATTTGACTGAGTTGCTACACCACCCCCATCAATTCCTTTTCTTTTGGGATGACAAAAACAAATTGCTCCATGTGTCACTTCATTTGGTTCATTTAAAACTACATCTCTACTGCAAGGGGAGTTTCTCTGAAATACAGGAACAGAAACTGACGTTAGTCCTTCTATTTGAACAAGAGGTTTCCCTGGAAGCAAGCCCCTGCCGTCTGAGAACACCTTGGGCTCCTGAGGTGTGCTACTCTGGAATGTGGTTCTTCCTCAGTACTTGGGAGAATGCAGGGACCCATATAGGTTCTCACAAGCAGGATATTAGCTATGCCTACTTTCCACGTGAAAGACAGATAATGTCCAGAAGCACAAGGCTCTGTACCCAAGTCCAGCTTACTACAAACCAACCCTGTAAAGTGACGGATGCCATCCCACAGTTCTGCAGCGGGAGCCTGGCTAAATTTTCATTCTTTGGTACCGAGACAGAGGTGTAACAAAAAATATTACAGCCTACATTTTGGGTTGGGGCAATTTGGTTTACAAATCTTTTACATTCAAAGGCCTTTGGGGAGAAAATTCATGTTAACCATGAGGTCCTACTGCACGGCTCGGGAGCAGACCACTCCGTATAAGTGACCCGAGCAGAGGGTGTAGGGATGGGTTGTTCCTATTCATTTGACTGTCAAACATTCTATTTCCCTGAACTTCCAAAGCAGGTAAAAATTGTGCTTTTAAAGGAAAAGTTCAGAAAGAGAAACACCTAGCATTATTAACAGAACAACATTCAAGCAGAGGTCAGGGACTGACCTCTGCCCTCCCGCAGAGTTTGGGGTAGCCTGTTGCTTTCTTATGCTCTCTATGGACCACCTCAGCACACGCCCGCCGGCCCACACTCAAGTCCACGGGCCAGGCAGGTCTGACACCCTCTTTCTGAGAATGAGGCTAATTTTCTTCTTCCTTCCACTGAACTTTATAACCAATAACAAACTAAAAATACTTAACTTTTGAGAATACTTTTAATTGAAAATCCTAAGCTACATCTATTTTTTAGAAACCAAAGTGTGAGAAGGAAAGTTTCTCTGGGTGGTGGTGTATGATCTTCAGCTTTACTATTCTGGTATAAGATGGCTCAGACACTCAGACAGACACACACACACACACACACACCATCCCTTAAAAGAAGCAAAGATTACATACCCTAAAACATGAATAGAATAGTCTGCTTTTCTTGGCTAGCAAGCCACAGCCACATCCATATCTTCTAAGAATAAGAAAAGATGCTGAACAGGATGATACACACTGAGGTATAAAAGGAGAACACAGAAAAGTTCTCTGTTGCAGCATTAAAAAAAAAAAAAAAGATTTCCTAAAAAGATCAAGATCACAACACAATCTAATCCCATAAACACAGTATTCTCCAGAACACAAATACTCTATAATTCAGCATTTTAAATCTTATTTTTCCACATTTTATAGTTTTTTTTTTTTTTTTTACTTAGTAGTTCTTTCATGTTTCCTTGGCTCAATCTACAGAATACACCCCACCACCCATCCAGTGCCCCCCCCCCAGCCACAGAGACGCCAGGCTTGTGCATATCACGCCCCACAAAGGGTCAGAGAGGAACGTGAACTCCACTGAGTGAGGGTGGGGAGGTGGGCAGAGGGCCTGCTGGAGAAGGAAATGTAAAGATTTATGAGGTAGATAGAAATTATCACGTCACAGGCTCAATCCCTGCAGAAAAGATAAGTACATTCATCTGTAAAAAAATAAAGATGAGGTAGGACTTAAGCAATGTTGTACTTTTCTTGTTCTCTTTAAACAAAAGAAAAAAAGAAATTTCCCTGAGACTGTTTCTTCTTTGAAATTCAAAAGGAGAGAGAGAGAGAGACGCACGCACAGCCCAAACACGGAAGCCTAGAGAACGTGATTAGAAGATGAGGACCCGATTGTTGCCAAAGTCCACCACCACGATCATCCCATCGGGGGTGACAGCGATGCCAGAAGGGCGGTCCATTTGCCCAAAGCCACTGCCTTGGGCGCCAAACTTGCACAGGAAGCTGCCGTTGGACTCGAACATCTGCACCCGGTGGTTCCTGGAATCGGCCACAATGATGCGCCCCTCCTGGTCCACGGCCACACCCTGTGGGCGCAGGAACTGCCCGTTGCCAGTGCCCTCAGAGCCCAGGAAGCGCGCAGACTGGCAGTCGGGGTGGATGACCAGGAGCCGATGGTTGTTGAAGTCGGTGACCACCAAGTGGCCCTCGTGGTTGAAGGCCACGCCCCGGGGGGAGTCAAAGTGCTTCCAGAGAGCCCCCTCGAAGCCGTACTTATTAAGGAAGATGCCATCGGGACCGAACAGCTGGATCCGGTGGTTGCGGGTGTCAGAGACCAGGATCTTGCCCTCAGAGTTCACCGCCACGTCCCAAGGGTAGTTGAACTGCCCGTTTTTGGTTCCCTTCTCGCCAAACTTGAGCAGGAACTGGCCCTCGAACGTGAAGACCTGGATGCGATGATTGTCCTTGTCGGCCACCACGATCCTGCGGGAGGCGTCGCAGGCCACACCAGCTGGCCGGTCAAACTGTCCGGGTCGGGAGCCCAGGGTGCCGAATTTGTGGTGGAAGGCGCCACATGGTTTGAACACCTGGATGCGGTTGTTGCTGCGGTCAGCCACGACGATGTAGCCCTCCTTGTCCACACTCACGCCCCAGGGGCGGCAGAGCTTGCCGTCGCTATCGCCCTCACTGCCGAAGCTCAGGCCCGGGAGCCCGATGCCCACGTAGCTGCGGCCAGACTTGACCACCACCTTGAAGGGGCTGTTCTCGATGTGCTGGTTGCACATGGTGACAGACACCAGGTGCTCACCCTCCAGCTGAGGCCGGTAGCTCACCACATAAGTCCCATTCTGCTGGTCGCTCACCTCGGCACCAAATAGGTTGCCATCGGGGCCCAGGACCACAGCTGACATCAGGTCGCCCCCTGAGAGGCGAGGCTCCCCATCATGGTCGTAGCCAATAACGGTGAAGGAGGCCACCTTACCCTGGAGGGCCCTCTTGAGGCCATCGCCCGTGGCCTTGGTGAGCGGCGCAAAGGCCCCGCTGCTGACGAAGCCAAAGGACTTGATGGCGAGGTACAGGGCCTGGTCGGGTGGTGTGAACATGACGCGGTCGTCTTCCTGGGGCTGCAGGAAGCTGCGCACGGTCTTCAGCTCCTGCACCTGGGCCAGCATGCGGTCCCGGGCCAGCAGGACATCCAGCGCCCGGCCCTCCTCCAGGACCTGCTGGACGGCACTGATGGTGCTCTCGAGCTTGTTGAGGCTCTGCCGCAGCTTCTCCACCTGCAGGTACAGGGACTTGGCTTTCACCTGGCGGATCTTCTCTACCTGGAAAGGTGAGAGCAGGGAGAGAGGACAGAGGCTTTGAAGCAAGCAAAAAAAAAAAAAAAAACCAACATACCACCCGACACGGATCACACAGATCACGAGGGCAGACCCACCCCGAGGAGCTGAGGGAGAGCCCACAGAAACCACTGGTCCGTGCTCTTCAAAAGCGGCAGAGATCCAAGGACAAAGGGAGGCTGAGGAACTGTGCCAATTACGAGAGATGACTGCAAACAGGACGACGACTTGCAGCGCAGGCTCCTGCTGCTATGAAAGCCAAGTGCTGGTGCACACTGACCAGGGACCGAGGGAGTAGGCACCAGCACACTATCAGGACTGCACTTCCTGCTTCTGAGTAACTGATGATGGACGAGACTGCCCTCGCTCAGAGGAAATAAACAGAAGCATTCGGGGGAAGAGGCATCCTGTCTCCAACACGCCAATCACATACAGAGTAGGGTGAAAATGGGGCAAAATGTAAATAAGCAGTAAATCTGGGTGAAGGATAGAGGGAGTTCTTTTATTATTCCCGTCACTTAGAAATAAAATATAAAAGCTAAGCACAGCCATATAACAAATGTTTACTGAGCACCTGCTTTGTGCCAGGCACTGGAGGTGTGTAATGACAGGTCGAGAACGTGGCCCTCACCAGCAGGACTTCCCAGGGGACTAGAGCACAAGGCCGGTCTTACACTCCCAAAGGGCTGAATTTTCAGCATAGCTACAGAGACTGCAATCTCTTCAGTGATTTCTCCTCCACTCTACCATCCCTGCCTTGCCCCACTCTCCACTCCGAGAGAGAGAGAAAGGGGGCGGGGGGGGGGGGGGGAGGAAGACAGACTGTGTGTGGAGAGAGTGAAGGGATTTGTTGAGAACCTAATTCAAGATTACAACCTGTACCCCCCTGGCCTGCCACACATCCCATAGTCCTCTTCGTGGTTTTCTGTCTTCACAGGGATCCTGAAAGGCCACACACACCCCAAATTTGGAGAAAGTAAGTCCTTGGAAACCATTGGCCTCTAGTATTTCCAGAGGAGCCCTCTCAATCTAAATTGTTGCAATACAGAAACCTGAATTCTGACTTGCTAAAATAATTCTGCCTCTGAGGTTCTGAAACCCACGATTTCGGAATGTGGGATTGTCTGTGACCAATGAAACAGAGCCACTTATCCATTCTTGTGCATTAAATCAGTAAAAGACCTCCAATTAGAAGTGATTTCCCTGTGAAGGGGATAAATGAGTCACCTAGCTGATTCGTGCCGTCATGTAGAGAGAACCAGGAACCCTGAGGGCTCTACTAATCAGAACGCTAGAAAGTCTATTTCAGAATACGGCTCCACTATTGGGGAGGCCTGGATTTCAGTCAGATTTTCCCTCGGGAAGGGGGGCGATGTGATTTTTGACCCATTCATGCTTTTCCATCTGTCCACTCTGGAAGCAAGACACATATGTGTAGAGAGGCCCACGTGGGGACAGATCAAAGAGAAGCTTTGTCCTTTGGTTTTTGCATTGGGCCAAACCTCTGGGCTTTGCTCTGGATTCCTCAACTAGGTGGTTGCAGCTAATCCCACGAGCTCATCAAGTCCACTGGAAATCTGTAAGCCATAAGCATGAAGAAGTGCATCTAGATACCCAAAACTGGGTCACCCGGCACTCAAATATCTTCAGTAATGGGGAGTGCAAGAAAAAAGATGTGTAACAAGGACGTGGCAGGGCAGAAACTGGCAGGAAAGCTTTGCTGGGAGGGGCAGAAAAGTCAGTAATTAGTAAAACAGAGTGGGACTCCCACAGGATTTAGGGTGAGGTACCATAATAAAAAGTAAAGACAAATGGGACTGAGGTGTGTCCAGAATGAGCATGCATATTCTGGAGGTTATCTGAGAACAAGTTTTTAGAAATGTAGAAACAAAGTATATTACACAGAGAGACTGACTCTTCTTCCAAATTTGCTTCTCCAAGACTAAAAACTTGCTTCCCATGCCCCCTGAAAGAGAATTTCCTTTAGGGAGAGGACAGGAGTTGGCCTCACAGGAGGGAGGGTACCTAAGGTGAGATCTGCAGAAACTCCTTTGCACAAAGGCCTTTTCATCAGCAAATCCAGAAGAGCAAGTTTGTGGCAGAGTTCACCAGGGAGCTCACCAGGGAGCTCTCAGGTTGCATGAAGCGGGCCCCTTTCAGTTATAATTAACATTCGTGGGTGGCATGAGCCTGGCAGACCACGGGGGCATGTGAGTGTCTGGAAACCACGTCAGGCCCACAAAGGTGCCTGCATAAAATACATGCTGAATTAAATCTTAAAGAATTTTTCTAGCCAAGGATCGTTCTCTTCTCGTCAAAAGGTAACTGAGCCATATTCCTTGAGAGGTCAGCAAAGGCAGAAAGCAGTTAGTTATGTGCTAACTAAATGGAAAATGCAAAGCAAAACCCAACACAACCTTCCAGAACATTTTAGGGCATAGTAATTGGTGAGGATCACGTTCAGAAATGGAGACCCCATCTCTACCTTCGCATAGTTTAGATGATTAAAACGAGCATGCACACACCTAAGTGCACCCTTTTTAATGAGCTATGTGTATGGTCTTATTCACGCATTAAGAGAATGTCATCCTGGAGCTGAACTGACTTGAGGTACTGGCCCATTCACAGGCATATTCTCCCCTGTTCCTGGGGCAGGGGGTAAAGGCCAGAGTAGAAAATGTTGAGATGAGGACTTGGATGGGGAAAGTCATCTTTCCAGCTGATTTGTCTAAACAGCACACCAGCCTGCTCAGCACTCTTTCCTGCTGCAACAGAAGAAAGGGCATTCGCTCGCTGCCCTCCCTAGTGGTTTTCCACAAGGGGGCAGGAAGTGCAACCAGGCAGGACACCAAAAAATAAGGATACTTCCCAGCAGCCTGCTTTTCATAACAACAGTCTCGACTGCGCCCCCTTCTGTCTCCCTGAGTGTGCGCAACATAAAACGTGAGGCTCCTTCCAGTCCTGGGTACCTGACTCCTCCCAAGGAGGCTTCTTGTGGCTTTAGTGCTCAGATGGCACACACAATGGTACAAGGAGCCCTGCATCTTTCTGCCAACATACTTCATGGAAAACCTCCCAAGTGTTCTCCACTCCGAGCTGGGATCTGGGATCTGACCTGAGAATCCTCGTGGTTTTGCTGCAGTTCACTGGAAAACTGCTGGCCAGCCAAGAAGGCCCGGGGTGGGGGTGGGCAGCACTCCTTACCTTCCACAGCAGCTCGCACTCCCGCTCCTCCAGGGCCTTCTTGTGCCTTGCCGTCACGGCTTTGACCTCCGACTGTACCACCTTTGCCTTCATCTCTACCTGCTCCGCCACAGTCTGGGCCTGCTCGATGCTCAGCTGGAAAAGCAAGAGCAGGCTCATGGCGTTAGAAGGACCTCCACTCCTCAAGCAAAAACATTTAAGTCTGCTTGTCGCAAACCCGAAGAGCTACCACCCTGGGCCCCCGAGACCACTTGATCCACTTCCCTGGAAAGAAAGCAGGCACGCAAGGGGAGCACGGCACCTGTCTGACACGTAGCCGAAGGGGCCGTGGCAAGCGCTGGGTTCCTTCCTATGGGAAACGGCACCTACATGGTGCTCAGCACTCTTAAGAGCTATTCCAACACAGTGAAACCAGTGTAGTTGGGTCCAAGCCGAAAAGCGGGAACGAGGACCGGACCAGCACACGAACCAGCTCCCACAGACTTTCTGGCCTTCCTGGCCACGTGAGAAAACCCGGCAGGCTGGCACAGCGCTCAGGTCAAGGTGCACCATCGCTGCAGGCCAGCAGGTAGCCATCATGTTCCTGTCACGTCGTCAGCAGCACAGCTCATTCCAACCCCAAGGGACACTGGGGATACTGTCTGATCTGCCACAGAAACCACGCACGCCGTGCCCTGTGGTCAGTCCGCTTGCCAGACCATCCCTGCACCACCACACACCCCACTCTGTACGACCAGCCCTTGGTAAACCAGCCAGTTTAATCAGACGTATTATTGTTCATAAAAAATTAATCAAGACAGAAGGCCCAGTGTTTTCATCAATATTACATGATGTGTCTTGAAAAGCCACAAGGATTTCTTTGAGATACTGAGGTATTAAATCAGGGATTCCAAACTGCTGATGGTGCAACAGGTCTAAGGGTGTTATTATGTCCCACATCAAGAGGGGCCTAGAGAAGCGCGCAGGGTTTGGAGCCTGGTCTGGGCTCAGGAATCGCTCATGGGTGACCAACCATGAGTGTGCCCTGGACCAAGGGTTTCCAGCATGTGCAGCACATCTACAGCTGAGGCCATCTTGGGAAAAGCAGGCTGGACAGTCATCCTAGGAGTCGGGTAACCCAGCTTCAAACCCTAGCTCCACATCCTACTATTTGCAAGGCCCCAGACAAGTGCCTGGCCTTCCGCAACCTCGGCCAATAGAAGGAAAAGACAAGGTAATACATGGAAGGAGCTCAGCACAGCAGCTCATAGAGTAAAACATCAACAGTGCTCAGCTGAGAAACACTTGCAGGAAGACCACAGGCATCCTTTCCCTTCATCCCACCTAGCTCCTGTCATGCAGGTACGGTTATGTACCAAGGCCTACGCATGCTTCCTGACCCATTTTGCTTTTTAAATTGTGGTTAAAATAGGTAGAACTTAAAGTGTACCATTACTGACATTTAGCACATTCCATATTGTCTAACCATCACAACCACCTAGCTGCGAACACTTCCATCGTCGAAAGGAAGCTTCCATACCTATTAGGCAGTTTTTCTCCATCTCCCCTCCCACTCCCCCATGGCAACCATAATCTGCTTAGTCTCTACACTGCTGTCTATTCTGGATAGTTCACAGAAATGGAATCAAACAGTACATGAGCAGCCTTATTTGTACGAGTATGCTTTCATTCAACAGTTGTGACTCATTTTGTCACTTACAACTGGGGACCCCCCTTAATCCTCTCAGTCTACAAGACACGCCAATGGCATGAAAGTCACACACACATTGCAGCTGCCCCCAAACCACCCATGGCTGCCGTGGCTAACTGCTCATGGCATTCTCTGCCCCAATCCCTGTGAGGCCTGAAGATCAGAGGTGGCACTTCGGCTGATCGAGAATGCTCATGAACTATGCATGGCCTGGAATGCCTTCTCTTCCAAATTCACCCTAAATTTCAAAAACCCAGCTCAGATGCCACTATCTTCCTGAAACTGGCAGTGAAGGACACCTTCCCATAATGTTTCTGTTCCACCTTTACTACCCTGTCCCAAGTGTCATTACATAGCACACTATGTGGGGGTTAGGTACATAGTCCATGATACTTCGCCACTGGGTTGTAGCAGGAACAATCTCTATATAATTTACACTTGCTAACATATACGGCCATAGCCATCCATATTCATCAAAGCAGTAGGTAACTATATTGGGTTAAATATTGTCTCCCCCACATTCAGGCTGATTAGTTAAGAGGAGGTCATACTGGACTAGAGTAGAGTCCTAAATCCAGTGACTGAAAATCACTTAAGGCCATGTGAAAACAGGCATGCAGAAAGAAGACCACATGAAGGCAGAGGCAGAAACTAGGAGTGATGTAGGTGTAACAAGCCGAGGAAAACCAAGGATTACTGGCAACTACCAGAAGCTTGGAAAAAGAAGGGCAAGATTCTTCCCTACAGCCTTCAGAGAGCACAGCCCGGCTGACACCTTTATTTTGGGCTTCCAGCCCCCAGAACTATGTGAGAATAAATTCCTATTATTTAAGTCACCAGTTTATAGTAATTTGTTATAGCAGCCCTAGGAAAGAGTAGCCAACAAATTGAAGTAGATGGAACTATCCAAATTACCAAAAGATAAAAAAAATTAGACTGACCCATCAGTAAATGCATATAAGCAGGTCTCATGATGGACTTGGCAGATTCCAAACGTCTCAGGTGGTCGAGGTTGATTTAGAAGCTGGGAAATCTCGCTAGATATTTAAAGAGATAATTGAACGTAGAAAATGGGGTTGAACAGTTAGTGGAGAACTGCCAGGGCAAAGGGCACACAGAGGATGACAGACAGACCGTGCCTGCAGTCGGCAGCAACCACCCTTGGGCCAGGAGAACAAAGAGAGGAGAGTAGGGGTTACAGGTAGGGACCAGGGGTGTGCCCAGCTCATTTTGGAAGCGGCCGAAGCTGGGAACTGGAGCTAACCCTCTGCTGCTGGGTGACAAACTGCTGCTGCTGAGAACAGGAAGTCAAATGGAAGAAGGAAGTCCCCTTTCCCAACGTCCGGATTTGTGGTTGGAAGTGCTGCGACCCAGCACCACACGGCAAGCGTGTGAAAGGGTCGGTCACGATGGAGAGAACTTAGTAACCCACACATCCCGTCTTCAGATGTGTCGGCATTAATGAGCACCAGCGGGTGTCCGAGTCAATACGCGACCGAGGCAACACAGCCTTTGTCCATTTATTTCTTAGCTTCCTCAATGGAAAGCAGAGGTGGCAAAATGCTTTCTATTTATACCAATGCCATATTACTTACCCAACTGATTCTCCATAAAAAACAGAAGAAATGGAAGTAACAGGCCTACATTCCTACAGGGCAAGAACTGGCAGGAGAGCGCAGTGACCACCCCCACCCCCTCTGTGTAGCAAGTGGGTTTACATAGCGAATGTCTGTCTACTCACCTCCCCCGCTACTGTCTCCTAGCAGGCCTGCTCCCTCGATCTTTCCTGCCAGGTCTCTAGCAGGCTCTTAGGCCTGGAATTCCTGTTCTAGGACAAGAACTGTTTCTTCCATTTTTCAATCAGGTAGAAAGGGTACAAAGCCCTTACTGTAATTTGAGGGATCCCCAAGTGTGCACGGATAGGATCATTCCTAGGGTTGAGAGTCATAAAGCCCTGTGTGTAGAGACAAAAAATAGAGCTTTCTTTTCCGAATCATACACAGTCCCGTGAAGCACTGCATTCCAAGATGTGCAGACCAGGACCTGCTAAACTAGTTCCCATTATCTAAACAGGGCATTTGCAGGTGGGGTGGGGAAACGACAGTAGGTAAAAGGGCTGAATAAATTTCAAAAACAAAAACATTCAATTTGCAGTAAGGACGGATAATAAAAAATTACCCAATAAGCATGGGGCTTGAGGGGAAAAAAGTTATCTTTTAGATGTTAACAGATCCAATCAAACATCTGAAAACTGAGGGTCTCAATCTGGGCAGGCCAATCAGTGCAGGGGAGGTGGAGGCCACCTGGGTTTCATAGGAAAGAGCACAGAAAGAGATTAATGAGGTCTGCTAGGGGAAACTGGGGAGGCCAGATGACTGCTACTGAAAGTGTTCTGATGGGGTGCCTAGGTGGTTCAGTCAGTTAAGCTTCTGACTTCAGCTCAGGGTCCTGGATGGAGCCCTGCATCCGGCAAACCACTCAGCGGGAAGTCTGCTGTCCCTCTCCCTCTGCCGCTCCCCCTGCTTGTGTGCATGTGTGCGCGCACTCTCTCTCTCGTCAAATGAATTGAAAAAAAAAAGAAATCTTAAAAAAAAGGAAAAGACGGCACCTGGGTGGCTCAGTTGGTTAAGCAACTGCCTTCGGCTCAGGGTCATGATCCCGGAGTCCTGGGATCGAGTCCCGCATCGGGCTCCCGGCTCAGCAGGGAGTCTGCTTCTCCCTCTGACCCTCTCCTCTCTCATGCTGTTTCTCTCATGCTGTTTCTCTGTCTCTCTCTCTCTTTCTCTCAAATAAATAAATAAATAAAATCTTAAAAAAAAAAAAAAAAAAAGGAAAAGAAAAGTGTCCTGATAGGCAGAAGATGACAGAATGCAAATGTCACCCATAAACTCACAGACCACAAAACCTGATATGGGAACTACTGTAGTTCACTCTAAAGTGTAATTTTATCACATTTAATACCTTTGAAACTATGATTCATCTTAAAACTGTCAATGGGCTTTTTCCTTTCTTAGGTGTATATAAAATAAATGTGCATATTACAGTCAATGGTGTCTTAAGGGTGACTGAAATAATCAAGGCTCTCTTTATGCAGAGAGCAACTATATTCTTGATCTTGATTATGGGTATCTCCCCCAACCCAGGGGATCAGGGCACCTTATGAAAAGTTCTAATTACGAAAGTGGCCAAAAGTTACACTTCCAGGAAGACTGGTCACCCTTAAAACACTGATGAGGTACACTGCAAATATCTCTCAGGCTTCCCTTGTTGTCAGTAACTCTAGACTCTCATCATGGTAAATTCTTTTTACAGGACTAAATAGAATTAATTGGGAGAATTTACTTCGGGGTGTTTTCTCTAGAACTAAGACTCTCAAGCTAAATATAGGCAAGTAGTCAGTCTCTCAGAGTTATAACTTAGAAACTGTGGTTCACAGTCAACTGTACATCTGACACTTGTAATTTAATAATGGATAAATGTCCCTGGTTGAAGAAAGGGAATGGAGCTCCTAGTTTTTTCTAAACAAAAGCTGGTAAAAGGAAATGAAAACACACAAGTCCCAAGTTGTAGAGTTCAGATATATTGTAAAAGGTCACTGATACTCATTAAAGGTGGTGTAAAGTTGGTAAGAACTTAAATCTGCCTGCAGATTTGGTGTGGCTAGTGGCCTTTACTTTTGGGACGTTTCACGCATATTCATTTGGTCCAGAGGACGCTTCACTACCATCCAGGCATGGTGCCCAAGGAGGAATGAAGGACGCCAAGCCAATCAAGGGCCCTACCCTGAAATTTTACAAATGGAGGTTCCAACCTCTCTCTCCACCCCAAAAGGGAAGAGGAGAGGAGAAAGGAAACTCACTCTTTCCCTGAGGATGGCTTGCGGAACAGTGCAAGATTGAAGAGATGCCCATGCATGCCAACCATGTTCAACAGCAAGAATGAGGTCACCATGGAGAGAGGCAGAGCTAAGTGACAGAGTGCTGGCATCAAGGTCTGAGTCCCTGGACACCTGAAGCCTGATCCATCCATATTTTCTCCTACCCAGTCACCTGAGACTATTCATCTCCTTTCATTCAACTGCAACCAAGGATCCTAATTAAGACGGCATGGGAAAAATAATAATTAGGTCATGATGTATTAAAATTCTTGAACCATTTTTCATCACATTTGTTTATATTGTTTGCAAATGCATGAGAAGGGAGGGTACGCGGGGGCACAGCTGCCTCGCAAATGAGAGGTGACCATCAGTTTTGGGTTCAAACTGCAATTCCTCTACTCATTGTTAGTGTGACTTCTGGAGGGTTACTTAATCTCTTTCAAGCAAAGTTTTTCTCTCTGCAAAATGGAAAGAATGACACCCAAACCTCAGGCATTATTTACAGAAAGTGCCGGTTTTGGTGCCCTTGGTAAACAGGGACCACTAATTCTTACTGACAAAAACAGAAGGCCTATGATTAATGAGATCTGGGATCTTGGGCACAACAACTAAATTTTGTTCTTCCATTTCCATATTTGTAACAGTAATTTGTAATTTAAAAAACAAAAAACAACGTTTTCTTGATCTACTTTCTGGGCTAGTTTATATAAATTTATATAAAATAGTAGGCATTCTCAGCATTCCTTGTGGTCAACTTTCCATCATGGCAAGGAGTTCCTGCAGGTTACATGGTCTATTAAAGGGATCGAACAAAAACAGAACAGGGAACCAAAGTAGTCCAGAAAGTCTAGATGAACTTACATTTTAATTTACAAAATTTTAAATTTTGCTTAGTCATCAAGCTCAGTCCTCCTAATTTTTGTGCTAAATGGTACAGTATCTATCACTTTTGTTTAATATGTAAAGGGCTAATGTTTCCTTTTTTAACCACACAGGCAACTTAAGTTCACTAAAGGACTAGTCACCCTTATCATGACTACTGACTTTCTACTAATATCAGATGAAAAGTAACAGAAAGGTCTACCTTATTTAAGGCTATAGTGCACTTGGATAAAAACTCTCCTGCAAATGACTAAAATTAACAACACAGGAAACAACAGATGTTAGCAAGGATGCAAAGAAACGGGAACCCTCTTACACTGTTGGTGGTAATGTAAACTGGTGCAGCCGTTCTGGAAAACAGTATGGAGGTTCCTCAAAAAGTTAAAAATAGAACTACCTTATGACCTGGCAACTGAACTAGCAGGTATTTACCTAAATGATAAAAAAACACTGATTCGAAGGGATACATGCACCCTGAGGTATATAGCAGCATTATCAACAATAGCCAAACTATGAAAAGAGCCCAAATGTCCATCGATTAATGAATGGATAAAGATGTGATACACAGACACACACACACAGAGGAATATTACTCAGCCATCAAAAAGAACGAAATCTTGATATTTGCAACCATGTGGATGGAGCTAAAGTGTATTATGCCAAGTGAAACAAGCCAGTCAGAGAAAGACAAATGCTGTAGGACTTCACTCACACGTGGAATTTAAGAAACAAAACAGATGAACATAGTGGGGACAAAAAAGAGGCAAACCAAGAAACAGACTCTAAACTATAGAGAACAAACTGAGGGTTACTGGAGGGGAGGTGGCTGAGCGGATGGGCTAGATGGGTGATGGGGATTAAGGAAGACACTCGTGATGAGCACTGGGTGTTGTAAGTGATGAATCACTAAATTCTAAACCGGAAACTAATATTATCCTGTATGTTAACTAAGTGGAATTTATTTTTTATTTATTCAGTTGAGAGAGACGGAGAGAGCGAGTGAAAGCACAAGCAGGGGGGAGGGTCAAAGGGAGAGGGAGAGGCAGACTTCCCACTGATCAGGGAGCCCGATGCGGGACTCATTCCCAGGACCCTGAGATCATGGCCTGAGCTAAAGGCAGACACTTAACTGACTGAGCCACCCAGGTACCCCAACTAACTAGAATTTAAATAAAAAATTGGAAGGAAAAACAAATAAACCAAACTCCCCTGCAACTGATGTGTGAGACTGGATTTTGGACAATGGACAGAAGAAGTGTTGTGCAAGCCTTCTGGGAAATCTTATAAAAGGCCAGAGAATGTCGGTTTCCTTCCAATGGTCCAGAATATAGGTGTGTTATCTTGAGTTCCGGCAGCCATTTGTGGCCACAGGGATGAATGTCAACACCTCTGTACAGGGGGGTAAAGCTGAAGGATTCTCCAGTGACTATCAGTATCTCCAGACTAAGTTTTTTAAACAGGACAGATTAAAACGTTGCATATTTAAGCCACCATATTTAGGAGCAGAGTGAAAGCCTGTTACTTATGGCTAAATTCGTCTCCTACCTGATGAAAACGGAAGAAAATTCTAAACTATGACAGAAAGCGGTTGAATGATTGCTTGGGGACATGGAAACAGAATGAAGGATGTTAGGAAGTGATGGACATGTTCCTAACCTTGACTATGGTGATGTTTTCATGGGTGAAATACATGTTGAACGTTATGCTGGTATGCTTTAAATATATGCCGTTCATTGTCTATCAATTTTCCTCAAGAAAGCTGAAAAAATTTTGCCTCAGTCCCACCATAATCAGTAAAACACCACTATTTAGGGGCGCCTGGGTGGCTCAGTCGTTAAGCGTCTGCCTTCGGCTCAGGTCATGATCCCAGGGTCCTGGGATCGAGCCCCGCATCGGGCTCCCTGCTCAGAGGGAAGCCTGCTTCTCCCTCTCCCACTCCCCCTGCTTGTGTTCCTGCTGTCGCTATCTCTGTCTCTGTCAAATAGATAAATAAAATCTTTAAAAACAAAACAAAAAAAAACACCACTATTTATATTTTGGCCTATTTCTACTTCCTCCCATAATCTTTTTATGCATTGTTTACTTATTTTAAGTAATTTTTCTTGAAGCAACTTCAGGGTCTGCTAATTTTAGTCAACACCGTTTTGTAATGTGATCACGAACATTCTATAAATATTAAGGGGCTAAAAAACCCCAACTCCTATTGCTGACCATTCATACGGGTGCAATCCATACCTTCAGGGTAAAGGACATGGCCTTGGAAATAAGTTCCTTCCACATTTAAAGCTCTGGATATTGTTCAAAACATGTTCTCCCACCCACAAAGATTAAGTGTGGTGTACATACTTTGCTCCTTATCCAAAATAGTACTCTGTTGTCATTTTAATTGATTTACTGCTCAGGCTGAATATACTTCTGTATGTTTGCATTAAGTGGCTGGATTGTCCCTTTGGAAGGTATCTCCATCTCTTTCATTCCTTCACCTGTTTGTGCCTTTCTTTTAAAAAGTTGTACTTACCTATTATGATCTTCTCGGAGTAATTATTTCTCTTCTAGTTGTTTTCCTTTTTTTTTTTTCTTTAAAGTAGGCTCCACGCTGGGCTCGAACCCACAACACTGAGATCAAGACCTGAGCTGAGATCAAGAGTCAGGTGCTTAACCAACTGAGCCATCCAGGTGCCCCAGTTGCTCTCCTTTTAATATACACGAATTCTTGGGGCTCCTGGCTGGCTGTAGTCATAAGAGCATGAGATTCTTGATCTCAGGTTCCTGAGTTTAAGCCCAGTGTTGGGTGTAGAGATTGCTTAAAAATTTGAAAAAAATGCACGTTTTTTGTATCACTTCTAATCTTAGAATGCTTTCCTGCCTTTAGGTATTTAACATATATCTACCTTCAGTTTGGGTTTCTCTTTTTTTTTAAATACTGGTCCCCTTCCTTTTCATGCAATAATCCTTTAACCTAGTTAGGTTTTTATTCTGGTATTTGCTATCAGAATTTAAACCTATTAAATCTATGCCTTTAACACCTCTTATTTAGTTTGATGTCTTAAGTTACTAGCAAAAAATAAAGCCTATTTCTGTTTCTTGGATCTGCCAATTTGCCAGTACAAACAAGCAATATTTAAAAGCTCCCGAGTGACTTGTTTATTTAGTAATACTGTTAAGAATAAATGAACAGGGTGCCTGGGTGGCTCAGCTGGTTAAGCGACTGCTTTCGGCTCAGGTCATGATCCTGGAGTCCCTGGATCGAGTCCCGCATCGGGCTCCCTGCTCGGCAGGGAGCCTGCTTCTCCCTCTGACCCTCCCCCCTCTCATGTGCTCTCTCTCTCTCATTCTCTCTGTCTCAAATAAATAAATAAAATCTTTAAAAAAAAAAAAGAATAAATGAACAAGTTGAAGACAGTTTCTTAGACCAATGACGTCCAAATCAAACTTGCGATTTAAATGTTCCTTGTAAAAGAAGTCAAAATCTCTTCCTACCCCATGATCAGAATCATTCTGTATTTTGGTTTAAATGGATTGATTTTAAAAAAAGGGGGGGAGGGGTGGCACCAATTATATGTATATTTTAAAATAACTTACTGCTCCCCTAAATTTTATGGTAATTGACTGTGTTCCTCCTTCCTTCTTCAGTATTCATATTAAGAACAGAAATCATGGGGCGCCTGGGTGGCTCAATTGTTAGTCGTCTGCCTTTGGCTCAGGTCATGATCCCAGAGTCCTGGGATCGAGCCCCGCACTGGGCTCCCTGCTCTGCGGGAAGCCTGCTTCTCCCTCTCCCACTCCCCCTGCTTGTGTTCCCTCTCTCTCCGTCAAATAAATAAATAAAATCTTAAAAAAAAACAAAAAAATCAGTCTTCATACTATCTGCTGCATTCTTTAATATAAAAGCTCTTAAATGGCAGCATAAAGATTATGTGGTTGGGCTGTTTACTTCATTAACATTTTGACCAACTGCAAGAAGAAATCAAGTGCCTCGGGACACCTGGGTGGCTCAGTCGGTTAAGCATCTGCCTTTGGCTCGGGTCATGACCCCAGGGTCCTGGGATCTAGCCCCGAATCGGGCTCCTTGCTCAGTGGGGAGCCTTCTTCTCCCCCTACCTGCTGCTCCCCCACTTGTGCGCGCTCTCTCCCCTCTATGACAAATAAGTAAATAAAATCTAAAAAAAAAAGAAAAGAAAAGAAATCAAGTGCCCAAAGCACCATGCACCCCATCCCCCAGAGTAGTGTCCTTTGCTGGCATTTCAAGGTTACTTCTTTACCCTGTGGGGAACTTCTCAAAATCTCAGTATCTGTCATCCTTTCCATTGCTTGGTGACCAACAAAGGAAAAAACACTTGTAGATTCACACACAAGTCTTATTATCTCCTTATAAAAATAAACAAAAGCATGCCCTGTGCTAGATAGTAACTTCTTTTTCCAATGTCTTCCAGGAGTATTTTTCCCCCCCCAGGAGTATTTTTTAAATGGCTTTGAGATGCGTCCCTGAGACAGGAATTCTACCTGAAGCTTTTAGAACTGTTTTCTCCCTTAATAAAGCAGAGGTTCAGTTAAATATTCACAGAACACATGCAAATTCCTCCCCATTCTCACTCAATCAGTTTCAGTTACCCACAACTGACTGATCTTACCCATTTGCAAAATACTTACAATGAAAAGTGGGTCATACCTACTTCTGACCTTGGGGACAGAGCTTGTTTATAGTGTTCACATGGGAACAAACTGGCTCTTCAGGCAATGATTTTTGAGCAAAACTAACTTGTTCTCAATCTTTACCTCAACTTCCCTTCCCCCAAAGGCATGCGCTGGCATCAGTGTGCTCCGAGGGAAAGAGGGGCAATGTTTTCTCCACCAACACCCAGGGGACTTCCTTCTTAACACATAGGAGCTCTCCACTTTCATTAGAGGGTCCCCAGATAGTCTTAGGAATGGTCAATGTATTGAGAACCTGTTAAGAACATTCAGACAGAGGGGTGCCTGGGTGGCTCAGTTGGTTAAGCGACTGCCTTCGGCTCAGGTCATGATCCTGGAGTCCCGGGATCGAGTCCTGCATTGGGCTCCCTGCTCAGCGGGGGGTCTGCTTCTCCCTCTGACCCTCTTCCCTCTCGTGCTCTCTCTCATTCTCTCTCTCGCAAATAAATAAAATCTTAAAAAAAAAAAATTAAAAAAAAAAAAAAAAAAGAACATTCAGACAGAAATGGGTAGCCAATCCTACCCCAATCTTCAGAACACTAGCCGAGTATAGGTTCTAAAGAATTATAACCAAGAGCCACAAAAGGGTACCCTTCCCCTGCCCCACACACTTAGTTACACAAGGACTTTCAAGAAGTCAATTCACAATTGATGCAGTTGATGTTCAGCAGGTGTACCTGGATGTGGCCATATAGATTATTAACAAACTGAGCCTTCCACCTCAGCCCAAATATCCATCTGCCACTTGTCTCCTCCACCCAAAATGCCCATCAGGCACCACAGTACCAACTCACATTTGAATTTCATCCTGGGGTTCTTTCTGCTGCTTCTTTTTTTTTATTATTTTTTTTTTAAGATTTTATTTATTTGATAAGAGAGGGAGAGAGAACACAAAGGGAGAGGGAGAAGCTGACTCCCCAATGAGCAGGGAGCCTGATGAGGGGCTCGATCCCAGGAGCCCGAGATCATGACCTGAGCTGAAGGCGGATGCTCAACCGACTGAGCCACCCAGGCGCCCCCCGAGGTTCTTTTCACTACTCACACAGCAGACGCTCAGTGAACACGGACTAGATTTGTTGTAGGAAGTTAAGCACTGCAGACAAAACCTTCTGCACGTCAACTTCTCTCTCCTCTCCATATAAAGTTCAAATTTCCACCTCCTTGACATCTCATCATTTTAACCACAGAGCTCTCCTTAAGCTTCCAGCAAATTATGACAACTCATTTTTGTCTCCAGAGTGGTGGATCCCAGGAAGCGGAGAGCACCAGCAATTCTCTCAAACATGTTTCAAGGACCCTTGAGTGTTCTCAATCTCCAAGGAGAGAAAGGAGTTGGTAAGGTAATACCACATTCTGGGGGCAGGACCCAGACAGCAGGTCTTTAAGTTCCCCCAGGTGATGCTGACAGCAGCCAGAATCCAGGAGACAGCAGCACCGTAAGGCAAATGACCAGGTCCTAATGGTAGTGGGATAAAAAGGGAAGCCACAAACCATTTCATCCACAGGGACAAGTTCACCAAAACAGAAATAAAATAGAACTATGCACGAGTGTGGATGCTGGCAAACAATAATTTACGAGCGACCAAGAGCCACTCCAAAGGCATATAAAAGAAAGCAGGCCACTCTGGCCTAAGAATATGCCAGAATTAGTCACTGCAGAAACACAGACTCTCAAACCTCTAATTGTATGAGTTGAGTATCAGATAATCTGAGTCTTCAGAGAGACTACTTCAATACCATGCATAGGAATATGATAGCTGCTGAGAAACTTACCTTCTGCCCCTTCTTTAGAGCACATGATCAATTCTTCACCATATCCAAAAAAAGGGGATCTTATTTTTTTTTTTTAAGATTTATTTATTTATTTGACAGAGAGAAAGAGAGCACAAGCAGGGGGAGTGGGAGAGGGAGAAGCAGACTCACCACTGAGCAGGGAGCCCAATGCGGGGCTCGATCCCGGGACTCCGGGATCATGACCTGAGCTTAATCGACTGAGCCACCCAGGCACCCCAGGATCTTATTTTTTAAACAATTCACTTATTCAAATACTCTAAGAATGTAAATAACGGTTTCCCATTCAATTTTTGCTCAACGATTAGCAATGTTTCCTGATTTTCAAGCTTTATCCTACCAGATAAGGAAAACATCTCATGATTTTTTCCTTTCTTGAAACCTTGTCACCTGGACAAGATTTTAAAATCATTTCAGGCATGCCATCACATAGCTGTAAAAGAACTTTTCTATGCCCCAAAGTTACACGTGTCCCTTCCTAACCCCAAAGGGATGGAGACTCAACAGAAGCAAGGGTCTCAGTTACCAGGAGGTGACTTCATTACTTAGGGAAGAGTCTGCGATAAACTTCTGTTGCTCACTTATTTTTCACCGATAAATCAATCTGAACAGCAGAGGTTATCCATCTGGAAAGCGTTAAGTACCCAGTCCTTCTGCAGTCCTGACTGAGGGATGCTAATGCCCACTTGGTATCTGGGAAGGGGGCCGGATGAGAAACCGGCAGATGAGGTGGTGGGGGCCCAGCTAGACAAGCCGTGACTGGCTAGTCGACTTCGGCCACACCCCTCTCGACTTCGGCCACACCCCTCTCATCTTCCTGAACCCTCCACCTCCCCAAGGGATTACTGCTGTGTGGATGTCACATGAGCTCATTTGGGTCATTGTTCCATGCTCCCACGCACTGGAGCCTGCCCAGTAATCTACACATGCCATCTGAAAGGGAGCGAGAAAGGTTTTCTGTGTAAGAAAGAACAAGGGAAACAGGTGAAGGGCGGGTTAGGACTGACCTGGATTGCCTGGCGGCCCTGCTGCGCGTCAGCCAGCAGCTGGATGGTAAGTGCCCGCGAGTCCTGCAGCGCCTCCTGGAGGTAGATGAAGCTGTGGCCCCCGTGCCGGCCCATCGTACACTCACGACAGATGGGCACCGAGCAGGTGTCACAGTACAAGTGCAGCACCTGCGGACCAGAGAGCGGACAGGCATGAAGGAGAGATTCGGGACTAGCGGGGAGGGGGCAGCCGCGGGGGTGCTCTGTGGATTCCAGACCCTCAGCCAACTCCTTCCCAATAAGCAAGCACAGTCAACGTGAGCACAACCGGCCCTCCTTACGCCCTCGGCCCAGATCAAGGAGAAAACAACCAGTGCCCTCTGTCCACTCCAGTTTCATTCAGAAGTATAACTGAGACGCTGCAAAGGCAAAGATGAACTAAAACAATCCCCCTGGCATAAGAGATTTTCCCCTGTATCTCAGATTAATTACCCAGAAAAGTTCTGAGATTGTGTTTCCTTGGTCTGAGACTGGGGGCCCAAATGAAAGAATATACCAGAAAAATCTGTCTTGCCACCCCAGTCTCTGGGTCTGTGAAACATGGCTAGGAGTCAGAATTACCCTCACACCACAGCTTGCAGCCACCCTCCCCATCAAGGAGATTAGTTCAAAGCGCAAAGCATGGTTCTCCCAGGCACTCAAGCAAGCTACAGGCTGAAGCTTCTGGAAGGAAGGCAAAAAGCTAGTGGTAAGGTCAGCCAGCTTCTTGTCTTTCTTCTTCCTGCCAAGTTGGTCCAAGGAGTTGACCCTGCCAGGCAGCCCGTGCTGACAGAACTGCTTTATGTGATGTTCTGTATTTCCCTGGGGCCCAGCATGCTGGGAGGGGAGAAGGGTTGGCACAACCTCCACCTGCTGATGAATGAGGAGCTCTCAAGAGCGAAAGCTCCTTGGCACCGAAACTGGGCCAGTCTAGCTGTATCCCTCCACAAAGCAGAGCACTTAGCACCACTCTGTGTAAATGTTTGCTGGATTGCTTTCAAGAGCAGTGCTTAAATTTGCCGTTGGTATACCTGGGTGTGAGGAAAAGCCAGCCAACATGCAACAGGCAGGGAAGCGGTGTCCGAGGGGCTGCTTTCTCACACACAATACGCTTAATCCCCAGATGAAGACAAGAGGTCATGACGTCTTGGGGCCACACAGCAAGCAGGGGCAGAACAGGGAGGCCAACGTGAGCCTTCTGAAGAGCTGGTTCCGAGACATTCCTGACACCAGCTCTTCAGAGCACTAAGCACCTTACTAGGTATCATGGAGTCCAGGATGTGAGACTTGAGGCAAGGTGATTCTGTGTGGAACAGAACAGGAGCTCACCCTGGCCCAGAAGGAGGCAGAGTGTTACAGGACACGGAGATGGGGAGGGAGGGCTGCAATGCTCCCATTAAAAAGACCCACAGGGTAGGAGTGAGAATGCTGCTTCTCTTCTCTTCAGGTTATATCTTAAAGATTCACTTATTTGAGTGCACGTGCTATCGTGTGAGTGGGGGGAGGGGCAGAGGGAAAATCTCAAGCAGACTCCCCACCGAGCCCATAGCCCTGACCTGGTGAGATCATGACCTGAGCAGACAACTGAGGGAGCCACCTAGGTGCCCCCCACTTCAGGTTATTTTATTAACTAACCAACACATTGGCACAGAGCATGTCCACTAGGAAACCGAGCTCAGTCAGGGAAACAGGCCTATTCGACTCAGGATTCAGAGAGTTAAAAGGGAGGTGAGTGATCCTGCGTGGGTTAGGCTGCTTCTCCAGGAACTTCTGGATTCAGAAACAGGGAAAAGATTTAGGATATTATGTTCCTATTTCTAGGAAATGGTCCTGATATGGCAGGTTTTATGGGCTCCATATTGTAAGGGGGAAATGGGATCAGGTTTGTGACTGGACTAGGACGCCTTGTTCTGTACAGTAGTTCTCCAGCAACCTCGGGAGACTGAAATCTGGTGACAGTAATTTGCCTTCAAGACCAATTGTGTTTTTGCAGGGGAGGGGGGTAACAGAGGGAGAGAGAGGATCTCAAGCAGACTCCACACTCAGGATGGAGCCTGACATGGGCCTCGATCCCATGACCCTGAGATCATGACCTGGGCTGAAATCAAGAGTCAGACGCTTAACCGACTGAGCCACCCAGGCGCCCCAAGACCAATCACTTTTTAAAACAGGTTCACCATTTAGAGTTGATCTAATCTTTCTAATCTGATAAAGCTAAAATTCCCAAGCTAACCTTAAATACTAGCCAAAAGATGCTGAACTGGTAACTTGGGAGGAATTTCTGGACAGTCTCTTTTTACAATGTTCTGCTACAGCAACCCCCGCTCCCGTTTCAACAACTCGACCTCATGCCTTCCCTTTGCTTCCTCCCTTTGTCATAGGAATAAAGGTATCACTTCTATGATGCCCATGTGAAGTGTGAAAACCTCCATCTGCAGGTTCCTTTTACATCTGAATGGAACATGTCTCTGAACCTTCTGTCCTCTGCCCCTGCCCAACAGCTAAGAATCTCCTCTTCATCTCTTCTCTGAACAGCTGTGTGGACTGACTGGAGGCCCCTTGCTTTCTATAGTCTGTGCAAGCATAACCGTTCTCACTTGTACAGTGAGTGGAAAAGAACCTGAGGGTGTTAGCCCGAACCTGGCATCATCTAGCCATGGGGCCATCCATCCAGTCACCTGACTGGGCTTGGCTCATATATGAAACACAAGGGGTCTGGCTAGGTGCCTCCAGAGACCACTTCCATCCCTGAAATCCCAAGAGCCCTATCTCAGGGACTCAACAGCACAAACCAAAAGGCTTTGAAATAATTCTGAACCAGGGCGCCTGGGTGGCTCAGTTGTTAAGCGTCTGCCGCCTTCGGTTCAGGTCATGCTCCCAGGGTCCTGGGATCGAGCCCCGCATCGGGCTCCCTGCTCCGCGGGAAGCCTGCTTCTCCCTCTCCCACTCCCCCTGCTTGTGTTCCCTCTCTCGCTGTGTCTCTGTCAAATAAATAAGTAAAATCTTTAATAAAAAAAAAAAAAAAGAAAGAAAGAAAAGAAGTAATTCTGGGCCGACCAAGGAAGCCAGGCACCAATTATGTGACTGCCAAGGAGCCAAGGTGATTTTTCTGGGTTTTAGGTTTTTACAATCCAGAGCCTGGATGATGATGTGCATAGGTGATATCCTGCAAATGGTAGGTTTTTCAAGCATTCTGCAGAGGAAGTAGCCAGAAAAGAAATCCTGGTCAGAACAAGTGGCAGCAGGGTGCCCAAAGCCCTGGCCCCGGGCCCCTTTAGATACCTAGCCCACGATCTCTCAACTGGGCAGGGGTGTCTGGAGGCAATCCCGCCTGGCATCATGTCACAGGACTGATGCAGCTCTAAGTGCCTAGAGCACACTGATTTTGGAGGCTCCAGTGCTCTGCAGTGCCAGGACTGTGGGGACACCACAGAGGTGGGGCTGGTGCTGGGGGACACCCAGCTGGTTCGTAATAAAAAGCTATGGGTGAGTAAAACGGCATAGTCCTAGTGGTGCTTATAATTAATAAACTATCGATTTTTAAAAGTGTCCAAAAACTGAAAATACGGTCAATTTTTATAAACCATCTAAACTTTGGCATAAAACTTTGGGAAGATTTCATGTTCCATTTAGAAGCTCCGTATCTCCTCTACCTGCCATTTCTAAGGTCAAAAATCCACAATTTTAGAGCTTGTGAAAACACGAGCAATAGTAAGGGTTCGCATGGGTGCAATTCTCTCTGCAATAGCTGGAAGATTATTTTACAAAAGAATAAACTGGAACCCATGTCTTCCAAAGGGCTAGAAATGTAGCAGAGGCCGTGAACTGTGGCTCCGGAAGGTGGGGGAGGGAGGAGCGGTCCTCGGGCGGCAGGAATTCAGGGCCTGGAGCTGCCTGTTTGGGGCTTCCCGGGCAGATGCACGACACGCCCCCTCCAGCCCCCCTCCCCCCCTCGCCTGGCGACAATCTGGCTGCCCCAGCTGAATGGAGCAGGCTCGACCTCTGACCTTGCAAGTGACCACCCTCTTCCCTGCCCCCAGCTTCCAGAACGCCCCACCCACTGCCTTCCTCTGCCATAATTTCTAAAATACCAGGCACAGACAAAGACCTAGGAATGTGGGCCCAGCAGGAGAGGAAGGAGGGACGTTAACGAAAAAATAAATAAATAAAAATACCAAGTAGGCAAGTTTACCTTAGCCAGTGCTTAAATAAAGTGCTTTGTTAATGAACAAGACTGTGTGTTCGTTTCTGGAATCTACTTTTTATACTACCTGTGATCCAACAAGGAATGAACGCACGCGCGACCGCGCACACACACACACACACCCTCCCTCCCCCCCCCAGGGGACTCCTATGAGAGCACCATGAAGAATGGGCTTCCAGTTTAAAATACAACTACCCACTTCACTGAGGAATGTAAACTCAAAGGATGGAGGGGCTGCTCCTCACTGAGATGCCCCAATAGAAATATAGTAACTGCTGTACACTTAACGTTTATGAGATTTCTTTTACATCCCTTAAAGCAACTGGGGCATTTGGCCTCCCACAAACATAGGCCTGGACAAAAGGAGGTCACCACCCACGCAAGAGGGTTTCTAAGCGTCCCACTATAGAAATGGAGGGTGGCGGGTGAAAACCAAAAGCCTTACCTGTGTACGCCACCCTGCACAATCTGAAACCCAAAACACTAAACCAAGTTCAAGGACCAGAGTCCAGCGAGTCTGAAACGAAGTCTGTGAAATAATATCAAAACCAGGTTTTACTTGATTTAGGAAAAATATACAGAATGCCAGTGCTCCAAAACCACAGTCCAAACCTGAGGAAGAAGTCCCCCCTGCATCTCTGGCCACGTGCTGCTCCAGAGCTGTGATCTGGGGGCCAAGGGAAGAGGGGAAAGAAAGGAATCTGTACCCTCTGCGTGCACAATCACTACCAGCTCAAGTTGGTGGACCCTAGCTAAGGACAAGTTAAGGGGAGGAAGAGGGAGGGAGGGGGCGAGATGTGCTGAAGCATTAAAAAAAATCTTTTAGGAGGGTGTCTGGCTGGCTCAGTTAGTAGTGTGTGAGACTCTTGATCTCAGCGCTGTGAGCTTGAGCCCCACGTTGTGTGTAGACATTACCTAAAAATAAAATCTTTATTAAAAAAAAAAAAATACTAGGAAACATACATGCATTTTTAGTGCAAAATGATAAATGCAAATAGTTTTAAAAATTTCCCAGTTTCTCACTCAATTGTTTCTTTTTTATGTCACCATCTAAAAACACGTTACATTCTGTATTCTGAATTTTTTTAAAGACACAAGTAGGAGTACATTATACCAGCCTTTTTTCACTTAACTGTATTAACTTGGAAAATGTTTTGGGTCAAGCTGCCTGTTTTATAAATAGCTGCATGGTAAGTTGCCTGTGGATGTACCACAACTTATTTAATTAGTACCTGCTGATCGAATTTTAAAGCCATTTCCTGATTTTTAAAAAATCTCAAGTAATGCTGTGTTGCATTATCCCTGTTCTTTATATACCTCCATTTCTTCCAATTTGGCAATATATACGGTCGCTCTATCACTTGATGTATTAAAAAGAAAATATACTTGCAAGGGTGGATAGCAAGGATTCTCGAACTTACTAACGTTTAAGTCTGGTCAACCTCCACCCAAATGAAAAAAGAAGGTTGTCAAGCGCCAGTTTCTGTACCTGACAGGACCAAACGTACACAAAAAGCCAGCAA
>NC_138369.1:53595496-53672083 GCF_054177405.1 Leptonychotes weddellii
GGGTGTCTCTAGAGGTGGACAGTGGAAGGGGTCTCCGGACAATGTACACGGAAAGAGGTGTCAATAAAAATAACACCTATCAGTCCCAGAGGGTATTGTTCCAACACCCAGGGACACAAACACTGAGGTCCCATACAAACCCAGGATGCCCTTTCTGCAATTCCAAAATCCAACAAGCTCTGAAAACCGAAAGTGTTTACATAAGCTATTTGGCAGCAAAACCCAAACAGGCATGAAAATGATTTATGACCTTTACCTATACCATTTAGTGTGAGAGTTCACGCACTTCACTGGAGAAATGCTAATATTCATTATTTTGTGGTGTTGTTACTTAATATATATATATGTACACAATATTAACTTTCTAAACTCAGAAATCTTACATGTCGAGGCACCTCTGATCACCAGGGTTAGGGTAAAAGATTTGGACTGCCTATCTGGCCAGCTAGCTGAATGAGATTCATTCCCAAGCTAAATTAAGTCAAGACTGCTTGATGGTGGAGTGGGGTGTCCATGGACTGGGGTGTCCAAGAACAGGCCAAACTGAGGGCAGACCAGCCTGCTCAGCTCCAGACCAAATGTTTAGGCTCTATGAACGTGGCAAATTTGAAAAGGAAGGATTGAAAACAGAGAGGAATGCCGTTAAGCTCTAACAGCTTCAGACTCAATGCGGTAGCTGGTACCAACAGAGAAGCATTAGTTTGAAGATCCTGAAAAAGTCATGTGCTGTTCACTTGAGGTTTCTGTGCTACCCCCAAAGCCATATCAATGTTCCCTTCCCTATTTTATTTTTTAAAATAATCTCTATCCCCAGTGTGGAGCTAGAACTCAAAACGCCGAGATCAAGAGTCTCATGCTCCTTGGACTGAGCCAGCCAGGTGCCCCCCCTCCCTTCCCATATTTTTAGGAGAAAATTTCACACTTCCAATGAACACTGTCCCCTCTCTTTCCAACACCACGTAGCAGGGCCCCAGTCCTCCAGGGCCCCAACTCACAAGGCTTACTCAAACCCTTTAAAAGCTCCTTTCCCAGGTGCCTGGGTGGCTCAGTTGGTTAAGCGTCTGCCTTCCGCTCAGGTCATGGTCCTGGAGTCCTGGGATGGAGCCCCGCATCAGGCTCCCTGCTCAGTGAGGAGCCGGTTTCTCCCCATTCACCGCCCCCCACTCGTGCTCTCTCTCACTAGCTCTCTCCCTCAAATAAAATCTTAAAAAAATAAAAATAAAAGCTCCTTTCCCTCCCTATCACCTACTTTCCTGCTGTGGGACCAGGTCCCAGAGCCCCAGAGTCAGGCACGTGGGTCCCCATTTTATATTCTAGCAACCCTGCCATGTTCCCGTGTCTCAGGGACCTCACACTGTTCCTTCTCCCTGAGCACACAGCTTTTGATACTGACATACACAAAACCAGAACCATTACCTTTGTAAAGCTAAAAAACAAATAAAAAGGCACAGATAATTAGATGAGTAAATTCTGTTTCCAAATTTAATGCTTGAATTTGGCTGAGCTTACTTGCAGATTTGATAAAAAGAGAAAAAAAAACAATCTATGGTCATTCTGGGGAATGTCAGAGTTATTAAAAAGTATGAAAGGGATCCTGGAAGAAAACCACTCCAGCACTGATTCTCAAAGATGAAACCCCAAAGAATGAGGACATCCTAGGCAGCCCAGCAGACAATGCCTTCCAGTTTTGCCAGAGTCACAGACAAAATAGGTTCACAAATTCTTCTTAGCATGGCCAACTCCTTTTATTTAAAGCTGATGGTACACGGGACACCTGGGTGGCTCAGCTAGTTAAGCATCTGCCTTCAGCTCAGGTCACGATCCCAGGTTCCTGGGATCGAGTCCCACATCTAGTCCCACATTGGGCTCCTTTCTCAGCGGGGAGCCTGCTTCTCCCTCTGCCTGCCGCTCCCTCTGCTTGTGCTTGCTCTCTCTCAAATAACATGAGAGAAAGGAAAGAAAAAAAGCAAGCAAGCAAGCAAGCTGAGGGTACAGCAGTAAACCTGATTCAAGAAAGGGTCTGTCAGAGGCAAAAAAGGATGACATAGCCAAGTACGTTTTTCTGGGATTTTGAACCCTGTGGGGCTGGAAACCGCCCCGCCCCCCCCCGCCCCCCGCAGGGGAGCTCTAAGGGCAGAGGTGAGGTGGGAAGGAGGCATGGGGATTTGGAGCAGGAAAAGCAGCATACAGAGATAGCACCTCCCACGCTGAGCTATGGTTAGCAGTTCTCAGAGCCTTTGTGAAGTCACAAAAAGACACAATCCTTTTGCTCTCTTTTTATAAAATATTTAAGTAATCTCTACCCCCAATGAGTGTCTGGCTCAAACTCATGACCCCGAGATCAAGAATCACATGCTCTTCTGAGCCAGCCAGACACCCCTAATTTTTTAAAATTATTAATCATGAGATCAGAAAACACTACATGTGGGACAATATCCATGGCAACTCTGAGGGTGCGCATGAAGGGGGGAGGGAATGCAGCTAAGTGTCTGTGCATCCCATTTCTGTTACCTGGAATATCCTCCCTCTAACAGCTCTATCCTTCCTAACCCAGACAGAAAGTCAGGCTCTGCTCCCCGCGCAGCCAGGGCATGACAGTCCTGCCCTCACTGGGCCTGCCTCCATCCTGCTTCCTCCCTGCCTCGCACAGCTGCTGATAAACTCATTCTCCAGCGTCTGCCCCTGGGGAACCCAACCTGCAAGAGCTCCCTCGCTTCCTGGACCATTTACTCATGTGTCTCCTGGTCAGACTCTGGTTTTCAGGCTGGAGTCTTGTTATCTTTGCCCAACCCATGCAGCCTGAGGCACATTCCCGGCTGACCATACCCATCAAGACCCTCCCTGCCCACTGCCTGGAGCTTCTCTCACACTTCCAGAAGGCCTTAACAAGGGCCCACAGTCTTGATGCTGACAAGTGACACACCTGTGCTTGGGGGTTCCTCCAACAGATCCAAGTTATATTACAGGACACTGAGTGTCACTTTAGAACATGCCAGAATTGTGGGGTGCCTGGGTGGCTTAATCAGTTAAGCGTCTGCCTTCGGTTCAGGTCATGATCCCAGAGTCCTGGGATCCAGCCAAGCACTTGGCTCCTTGCTCAGTGGGGAATCTGTTTCTCCCTCCCCCAGCTCATGCGGGCTTCTTTCTCTCTCTGTCAAATAAATAAATAAAATCTTAAAAAAAAGGAGCGAGAGAGAGAGAACATGCCAGAATTGTGTTATTTTTTTAGAGGAGGAGAAGGAGGGGCAGAGGGAGAGAGAGAGAATCTTAAGCAGGCTCCAAACCCAGCACAGAGCTGACAAATATGGATTATCATGACCTGAGCCGAAATCAAGCATTGGTTGCTTACCTGACAGAGCCACGTAGGTGCCCCCAGAAATATGTTTTGGATTACTGCCTACCAAATATAGTTTTTAATAAACTGGTTTACTTAAATAAAACTGGAGTATTTAAAAATTCTTCCAGTTCAAAAACAGAAATAGAACTTCTGTATCAACAGAGAAACAGAATCTGCACAATTTTTCAGATTCATGCATTTGAAAGGATTACACTTGCTGGGAAAAGCCAAAATCAAAAAAGAATATACTATTTAAGGAGTGCACTTGTTGTGATGAGCACCAGGGGATGTATGGAAGTGTTCAATCACTATATTGTACACCTGAAACTAACACTGTATGTTAACTAACTGTAATTACAATAAAAATAAAAACACATCTTTTAAAAAAAAAAAGGGACAAACTAGGTATTAAGAAAGGGTGATAAAAGATCTTTTATTAAGTTATAAAATGTTCAAGTATATTTCTGATACGTCAATAAAATCAGAATTGTGGAAAAAATAAAAATATACTGCATAATTTCACTTACAATGAAGGCAAAACTAAGGTGAAAAATATCAGAAGAGAAGCTGATGAAAGAGGTGGTTACAACGGTTGTAGAATTGTCAAAATTCAAAATGTACAATTATAATATTTTATGTAAATTACACACAAACCCCCCCACACACACAAGTAAGTGGAGGGGGGAACCTTCCCATTGACAACCTAGTGTCCTTTGGAGCCTAGACTCAGTGGTGAGCTCTTCATAGCTATGGACCTAACAAATACTCCTGGAGCCCATGAATGAGTTGCTCCAATGGCCCCACATAACTTCCTTCTAATAGGTTATTACCATTCCTCCCACAATGTTCCCATTAGGTATTATTTTTCCTTTGCCCTCCACTATAAATATTATTTTAAGTTCTATCTCACAAGAGGCAAATGTTGGACTAACAAACCCAGAGGTTTTGAAAAAATTAGAACTCTTGAGCCCGATTTACAGCACCACAGGCGGCCAGTGGTCATACAAAGCCGTACGAAATCATCAGTGTCCCAGCTGCCACCCGGGCATGCATCTGACCTCTGATGTACTAATGAGTGGCCCATGCAGCTTCCAGCAGCAAATAAAAGAGATTTGTTCCAACACTGAGAACACTGTCCACGTAAATTATAGATTTTTAAACCAGACACGAAAAGATAGATTTTGACATAGATGCACAGCTTTCCTGTTGCCTCCAAGGTCACAAAACGCAGTTTTAATCTGGACCAAAGTAGGTGGTGCTCAGGGGCTTGACTTAATAAAACGTCTGACTCTGTAGGTGGCCATGTAACTCAGTCCTCACCTCTTAAACAGTGGGCAACATTGTGCACCTGAAACCTTTTCACTCCCTAGCAGCAAAAGGGGTTTCAATTGCCTCTGTGGCTGAGTTCATGTGGACAGGTGAATTTTAAGCAAGGAAACACACTCATCACCTGGGGAAAACTGTCCCCGGGAGGGAAGCAGAAATAAAGACTCAGGTAATAACCAAAAAAAAAGGGGTGGGGGGGGCTTTTAAACATGACTAGCCATATTTTCTCCTTCCAACACAACAAAATAAAAATTTTCCTTTCTCTCCCCATTCCAGCAAGTTTTATATTCCTGAGTAGCTGGACACCTACATTAATTACTCTGCCCTGGGTAAGAAAAGTCCAACTCTGGCCTTCCTGATGGTCACATCCATTGACAATTTTAAGTTCCCTAACTAAGCAATGCCTCCAAATCAAGAGGTTAACCAAGTATTTGCTGTAGAAATTGTTTTAATCAGGACTTGTTTGCAGTCAGGTATTATCTAAACTGGGAAAGAGACCGGGGCACCTGGGTGACTCAGTTGGTTGAGTGTCTGACTCTTGGGTTTCAGCTCAAGTCAGGAGCGTGGATCCAGCCCTGTGAGCCCTGTGTCCTGGGCTCCACACTACGGGGTGGGGGGCGGTGTCTGCTTGAGATTCTCCCTCTCCCTCTGTCCCCCATCTCTAAAAATGGGTAAATAAAATCTTTAAAGGGGCACCTGGGTGGCTCAGTCGTTAAGCCCTTGGCTCAGGTCATGGTCCCGGGGTCCTGGGATCGAGCCCCGGACTGGGCTCCCTGCTCTGCGGGAAGCCTGCTTCTCCCTCTCCCGCGCCCCCCCACTTGTGTTCCCTCTCTTGCTGTGTCTCTCTCTGTCAAATAGATAAATAAAATCTTAAATAAATAAATAAAAACTTCGAAAGAGACCAATCAAGAAAGCAGGGGCTGGCCTGTGAATTCTCTCGCTGCCAGGAAGTGTCCACTCCCCAACAGGGGGCTGTGGTGTGCTTGTGTGCCAACCATGGGCTCCTTGGCAGCACTCTTCAAACTGTCCCCATCAAGATGGGCGTTAAATATGGAAAACAGACACTACTCACAGCACCTCCTCTTTCCCCCACCAACACCACAGGAACCTTTCTCAACAGTTTCCTCTGAGTAAGAAGCAGAAAGAGAGCAAGAGCAGAAGGGGCTCAAGACAGCTCTCTCGTGCAACATGGGGGGCAAAAGGGAAGGCCTTGTCATGTCAAGAAATGGATTTCCTTTTTAAGCCCTTTTCATGTTAGCAGTCTGTCAGGCAATTAATTTAAGCCACCCATTCCTTCTTTTCCAAAAATAGGAAACCTAGACCCATGGACAAACGCCCAAGGAGCACTGGCTAGCCAGAGTGAGGCCAAGCAAGGAGACCAACTTGAAAAAGCCCCCTGCCACCCAGGCTGATAGCCACCCAAGGAACAACAGCTGGGGGCTGACTCTGTGATCCCTGCAGTTTACAAGGCAGGTACTCCCCTTGGAGACCTTCTATCAATGACCTCCGGAGTCTGAGGTAGGGCACAGGTAGGGTAGGGACAGGAGAGCTATTGACACAAAACAAGCAGACACATTTCAAGGCCTTTAAAAGAAGGGTGTGGGGAACAGAAAACAAGCTCAACAAAGGGCAGGACAAAGAGCAGAGGCAAACCAGCACAAACTGGTCCATGGGGAAAAGAAGAAGAAAGCTGGATTCCTTCCTGTTTTCAGTGATGAGACACAGTGAAGACTGCCTGGCTGGTGCTGGAACCGCAGGGACAAACAGGGATAAACCTACCAGTGCAAAGGAAAGAGTCGGCTCCACACCAAGAATGGTCACTGGGTCAGTGAAGGTCAGAAACGCAGCCCTAGTCCCTTGGAATTCACCCCTCTTCCTCACAAGTGTGCACAGCATTTCAAACAGCCGTGCTCTTAAAGAAGCACTAATTACAGCAGGACGTGGCAAGATCAAGAGTCCAGGCGCCACTGACACCAAGGCCAGCAGGATTCTGAGCAGGGAAAATCAGAAAAAAGATCAAGGTGTGGGGGACACTGCAGGTAAAACCACGGGAGGCAAGCGCTGTGTTCGAAGCCTGTACAATGTTTTTTCTCTGATGAAATCATTTCTCAGGTCTCAAATGTGGACCTTTCTCAGAAATCCCACTTCACCCCAACCACTGACGCTTGTGGGGGTGGGGCAGCTCTTCAAGCTGCTAGCAGAACCAATGGGCAGCGTGCCAACCCTGACTCAGTGAGCGGTGCAGTCAGGAGCCCCCACCTCCTACCCTGTACAGCGTGATGAGAGGCAGAACCTCCCGACCGCCCCACCACCCCAGCACGTACACAAGTGGAGTTCAACAGATGGGGAAAAGCCAGGCCTGCTAGGGGGAGGAAAAAGAAAATCTGCAAGCTCTAACACGGTGAAACAACCAGGGGCTATCAGTTACGTAATCTCAAGTCTCAGGAAGAAAATAAGGGAAAAGAATAGCCCTTCAGGGCACCTGGGTGGCTCAGTCGTTAAGCGTCTGCCTTTGGCTCAGGTCATGATCCCATGATCCCAAGATCCTGGGATCGAGCCCCGCATCAGGAGGCTCCCTGCTCCGCGGGGAGTCTCCTTCTCCCTCTCCCACTCTCCGTGCTTGTGTCCCCTCTCTCTGTCAAATAAATAAATAAAATCTTAACAACAAAAAAAAAAGAATAGCCCTTCAATTGGTCTCTACTTGGGTCCTGAAAATTCCCGACTTCATCAGGTCTTATGTTGTTGGGTTGTTGGGTTTTGTGGGGTTTTTTAAAGTCACTCCTATTCTGGCTAGCACCCATACCAGGAAAACGTGAACTACAAGGCAGGAGAAATCTAAATACAGTTGACCCTTGAACAACATGGGGTTTAGGTGTGCCAAACCCCCATGCAGTTGAAAATCCCCCTACAACTTTTGACCCTCCAAAAGCTTAATATAGCCTACTGCTCACCAGAAGCCTTACAGATAACAGTTGATGAACAGGTATTTTGCACATTTTATGTACTGTATACTGTGTTCTAACAACAAAGGTAGAGAAAAAATGTTATTAAGGAAATCATAAGGAAGGGAATAAGGAAGGGAAAATATATTTACAGTACTGTACTGTATTTATTGGGGAAAAAAAAAAAACCCTGCATTAAGTGGACCCATGCAGTTCAGACCTGTGTTGTTCAAGGGTCATTGTAATTGGCTGCAAACAGATCCTCCAATTGGTGTGTTTTGGAAGTTCTGGCCCATGTGGGTTTTCATTCCGTTTTCCTTCTACCACATTAATTCCACTGCACCAAAACTACTTTTCCCTAAGGCACTGACCTGGGAGTCTCAGGCTGGCCTGTCCCCTTTTTGGTCAGCTGCAGGGAGCCTCCTGGTCTACCAATACCCTCCTGGGTGTTCAGCTTCCTCTGTTTTAGAGAGGGCTCTTATACTAGGCCCGCACTGAGGCTGGAGTCTCTTGAATCTGTCTATGAGGCCACAATACCCTTATTATCAAGTGTGCTGTATGTATGTATGTATATATGTATTTATTTTTTTACAATTTACACTGGATTTAAGGCTCCGGACTAAGAGCCTTGGGAGCTTTAAACAATAACACCTGAAGAGGCTTCCAGTCTCCCAGGAATCTTGGTTGGTCCAGTCTGGGGAGCTCCAGTCTGCGCACGTAGCATCCTCTTTAAATCTCCGAAGTGACCCCACTTGGAAACCCACTAGAGAGGATCAGTAAGACAAGTAAGGAATTAACCAAATTACATCATATTTGGGGGCAGATTAAAAAAAAACGGCCACCCAGAAAAGTTGTAAAAAGGACTCCCTTTGTAGTATTTATTGTGGTTGCATAGCCTTGGGGGTGGGCCAGGTAAATCAGAAATGGCTTCTTTGAAAGAATGGGACAGAAGGACGACAGAAATGGAAGATTTACAAATCCAATTAAAAGGAACAGCTTTAGCAAAGCAGCACACAGTTCCTGGCCCAAGCACAGGGGAAGAATCTGGAGTAGACTGGAGGGAAATGTTAGCTGGAAGCTCATGGGCCAGAGAAGGAGGAAATGGGGGAGCCAGGGAAAAGCCTCTTCGCAGGATGTAAATGGTAGCTGGGTGCCCTTGAAGGGACAGAGGTTATAGTGCCTGTTCCATCATCCAGCCAGACATGGAAGTAGACCTAGGCACAGTGGGGCCACCTTACATTGAGGAGTCAAAAAAACCTACATTCAGATGTCCATGCTGTGCTTCCTTCTGCAGTTCTGTTGGTGAGGCTGGCTCACTGAGCTCTATTCCTACCCATAAAATGGGGATCATATACTTAATCTCACAGCTGGTGGTTTCAAACTGTAAGAAAGTGCAGGAAACACAAATGCTGACCAGCAGTCCTAACAAAGGACAGCGCCGGCAGCCCGCCCATAAGGGTGCCGGGTGGTAAGTAACAGGGCAAGCTAAATCCAACTCCAGGAGCACATTTGCAAGGCAGGACTGATAATGCGGTAAAGCCACTCAAATGGCCTTTTGGGCCAGGGCTGTTATTTGTTTGCCCACCGTAAAGAATGTGAGAGATTCCACTCTCTTGGAATTAGAGATTGCAAATAAGTGTATTGAGCAACAACTCTGACCTGTAGAGGTCTCCGACTTCCTGTGGGGCCACAGTGCCTGCCCACAAGGCCAGAGTCTGCCTCTCCACGCATGACCAGTCAGACTAGCCTCTTTCAACCCCCACCAGCAGATGTCATTCTACTTTTAACATGAATTCGCAGTACTCGCACCGTGCTTGGCACTGTGCCCTTGTCCTCAAAGAGGTTACAGTCCAGTAGGAGGGATGAGTGAGTAAGAGGTCAGCAATTACAGGACTGGGGGAAGAAAACCAGGAAACACTGGGCCTAGCATATAATCCCAGCAGACTTCCTGAAAGAAGGGAAGTCTGAGACTTTAGCCTAAAAGTATAATAGAAATGGGTGGGAGGGAAGTTCTAGACAAAGAACACTATTATGGGGGAAAGGCAAGACACTTTTTCACTCTACCTTCCCAAGTTGAGAACTGCAGGCCATGCTCAGGATGGGGCCTTTAGGAAATGCCAGCTATCCCAACCTGTGCTCTTCTGTCCTTTTGCACTGTATGCTGCCTGCCCCATGGGTTAATGCCAAGACAACTAATCAGCACTGAGCCCCAACCAGGCCAGCCCACGCTGCTCAGCATCCCCCCTTCCCTCCCCTGGTAAATCTGAGGTCCCTCTGAGGCCACTCCTCCTCTCTCAGTCAGGGCCTCTCTGCTGTGTTCCCCCAAAACAACCATCCTTGAATGTGAACCTTCCTTCTGGGACAAGGCCTTCTGAAGAATCCTGTGCATGCCACCACTTTCCCGACTACCAGCAGGCTTGCAAGTGGTCTCTTCCCCATGCAGAGAGCACCTTTTATAAAGTCAGGGACGGATCATAGCACCCACTCCCTGAAGCCCCGCAGTAGCTCCCCGCCGCAGTCCTAGGCCACTCTGCCCACGGTGTTTGGCCGGGCCATCCGGACTCCTTGGTGTTCCTTAAACACCATACATACTTGCTATTTCCCCTGCCTGCGAACCATGCCCTCACCCTACCTCTGCAGCTACCCCCATATGTATACCGTTTTTGCTACAATGGAGTCTGTTTCCCCTCTGCTTGTGTCTAGGCTGATCTCGCCTTGCCCAGTCAACCCCTGAAAAGGTCAGGCTACGAAAAAGCAGAGAGGGGGCAGCCAAAGCTTTCAAGGGCCTAGAACACTCTCAGAACCAGGTGCCACACTGTGGGGAGCCCGGGCCACATGGGGAGGAGAACCCAGCTCGGCGGCCAGGTGAGAGAGCCACCTTGGATGTCCCACCTCCGAGAACAAACAGGATGAAAGACTTGCTCCATCGAGTAGTGCACCTACAGAACCATGAGAAACAATCCATAATCAAAAGACCCTTGAGGTGCCTGGGTGGCTCAGTCGTTAAGCGTCTGCCTTCGGCTCAGGTCATGATCCCAGGGTCCTGGGAGCGAGCCCCGCATCGGGCTCCCTGCTCTGCAGCATTGGGCTCCCTGCTCTGCGGGAAGCCCGCTTCTCCCTCTCCACTCCCCCTGCTTGTGTTCCCTCTCTCGCTGTGTGTCTCTCTGTCAAATAAATAAATAAAATCTTTAAAAAAAAAAAAAAGGCCATTTTTATTTTATCTATTAAAAAAGGTAAAACAGCTTTTCAATGAGGTAAGAGCTGAGAGCTAGGTTTTCTTCAGCCAGTTAATGCCTTCTGGAATTCCCCCTTGAGTAAGGCCTAGAGGATCAAATAGGATATTCAAGTTTTTTCCTTCCTCGCTCTGTCAAATTCAAAATTGAATCCATGGGTTCCATTCCCAAGCCATGGTCAGGCAACAGCCACACAAGGAAAGGAAGCCAGAGGAAAAGTAAGGTTCCCCAAGCCCAAGAGCTAGTCACAACCTCTCAGGGCCTCAGCGCAGTAAGTAAGCATGTCCTGAAGCATCTTTTCATGTCTTTCCTAGATCTATGAACCAGGTGGTCCTCCAGAAGTAACTATCCAGGAGAAGGTGGTAGAAAACAAACCCATTAAAATGGGGAGAAGGGAGAATGCAAATCCCCAGTAAGCTTCCAAAGGGGCCAACCCTAACATGCCTTTCCATGGGTCTCCCTAAGCCACCATCTCTCCCACACACTTTTGACAAAACAGAACTCCAGATCTGACATGCTTGTGGTCCACAGCTATCCATCTTATTTATCGCCACTGACCCAATGTGATCTCAGGAAAAGCTTTAACCTCCATTTCTTCTCAGGAAAAAAGAGGGCATCCCATCTCCAGTAAACAAGAACCTTCACGAGCTATAGCATAGATCTATGTTCAAGCCATCCAGCTAGGAATGAAGCATTTCCTTGAAGACAGGTGATTTATGACACCATGTTTGTGATGGGAAGCAAACTAAATGTCCATCAATAAGACTGGGTAAATAATTGTTAAAAAGATTGATTACTGGGCAACCATGAAAAAGAATGAGATGCTCTGTACCCATGGAATTATCACCAAAATACATTACTATGGAAAAAATAAGGGAAGAGTTATATACATAATATTCTATTTGTGTAAAGGAAGAAAAATAGGTACAAGCATTCCTTGCTAATCAAATCTATAGTGAAGTGTACCTGAATGAGCTTGGACGTCACAGAGTACTACGATTCATTTTTCACCCCATGCCAAACTGGGGGGTGCTTATGTAGTTACTTAAACTTAATGAAATTACAAATAGTTTTTGCTATCTCCTTCACATCCCTAAAATATTTGCTAAGATAAGCTACACATTTAATTACTATTTATACTAAGTAGCAATACCCAATATTAACATAATATAATGGGAAGTGAAAAAGAACAGAATACAAATAAGTATTCACAATACAATCTCAATTGGTAAATGAAGGAATGCCCACACTTTTTTTTTTTTTGAGAGAGAGGGAGAGCACGTGCGCCTATACAAGCCGTCAGGGAGGGGCCGAGGGAGGGGGAGAATCTCAAGCACTCAGCACAGAGCCCGACGTGGGGCTCTGTCTCACAACCATGACTCTGGCGCCCCAGGAATGCCTATATTTTCTTTTAAGCCATGTTAGCAAGAATGACATGTATCAAAGTTATCTCTGGGTTAGGATGATCAGCAATTGTCTGTATTTCTAAGTTTCCACACAGGGCATATATAGGAGGCTTAAATGAAGCATAGGGTTCTCCCCCTGAGGCTCATTTAGTCGAGTTTTGTCAGATCCAGAAAAAGTTTAATAATGGCAAATGTTTCTCTAGGTGTGCTTTAAGGTCACTTATCCTGATCACAACATTATGGAGTAGCTACTAGTATCTTTTTACAGATGAAGAAACTGAGGCACAGATAGTAACTTGCTCAAGAATATAAGCAGAAAATGGTAGAGCCTGGCTCCAGAGTCAATGTAGAAACCACCAGGCTTTGCTATCTTTGCCAATAGTAATAACACTCCCTCCCCTACTGCCTTGAAAACTCACCTCTGTAAACTTCCATCTACCCTGCCAGGGTCTCATAAGCCTGTGGCATGGGCATTTTTATCTGTGTGCCACATCACGGATTTTTTTTCATGACTCCCAACTCAACAACCCTTGATGGCTCCCCATTGCCTAGAGGTCAAGAATAAATTCCTTGGAGTTTAACATGCCAGACTTTATTATTGGGGCAGGGGTGGGGGGATGGGCGAGAATCTTAAGCAGGAGCCTGACATGGGGCTCAACCTCACCACCGTGAGATCATGACCTGAGCCGAAATCAGAAGTCGAACACTTAACCGACTGAGCCACCCAGGCGCCCCAACATGTCAGACTTTAATAATAGCAATTCCAAAGGCACCCTAAGATGAACGTAGTTGATGAGACCTGTAGCCAAATGTTCTAATCTTGCTTAGGGGCCCCGCCCCCTCCTCCTAGCTCTTGTGGAGCCTCTAACCCTCTCTTCACTGCATTTATTCCAACCACTCATCTTGGCCCCTAATATCTCAAATTTCTATACAACCCCATTAGGCATAACCCAGAAGTGAACACGTGGCAAAGTTGGAAAAAAACCTATTTATCTATCTCCCACCCCCCAGCCCCACTCTGGTCAGAGGGAAGGAACACAACAGCTCTCCGTGTCCTTCCCCAGGATGTGCCCCCAAGGGCTCCAGTTTAGGCCACAACACATCCCTGTCCCTAATTTCACTCATGGCCTCACAATCCAAAGGCTACCCCCAGGGGATCTGTGATCAATTTAGTCCCAGAGTTAGGGGCAATTGTAAAACAGCTGGGTCCAAGATGGCAGCTGGTCCAATACAGAGCCTTTGTTGTTACAGGTTCCCTCGGGCATTTTCCAGCAGGAAGGTTCCAGGCATTCTCTCTCCTGCTGAACAGTTTCTTTCAAGTGGGAAGTGGACAGAATACTCCTCACCTACTCCCCCCAAAGAAATTAGCTGTTCTATTATGCCTGGATGATAACATGAGCTTTCCTTTATTTTGCAACTTTGATATACTCTTTTCTCTCTCTTTCTCTCTCTCTCACCACACACACACATTTTGCTCCCCTGAAATCCTTAAACTCCAAAAAATAAATTTTCTATAATTGGCACACAGGAGGTATTACTTTAAACCCTATCCCTTCCCAAACTGCCAGCTCTATTATCATTACTAATCAAAAGAAAAGGTGTGGATAACACTAAGAGACTTCAAACAACTTTACATTTTCAGCTGAGTGAATTCAGTTAAAGAGGAAGGCATACTAAGTCAATTCTGCATATGCTTGTCATTGACTCTTCTTCTGCTAATTGCATCAGCTCTATTACTAAAACCGTATTCATCTCTATTATCAATTGTACTCCCTTCCAAGTAGGAGTGGGGGTGGGGAGGGAAATGAAACCCATATCAAAAAGACCTTTTCCTCCCTGCCCAAAAAGAAACAACGTCAAACAAGGTTTAAGATGTACTGACCTGAATTAGTGACATTTCCAGTCACATTTTGAGAAAGGGAGCCTTTTTAGAGGCCTGTTCCACAAAAGCCCTATTTAAAAAAACAACAACAGAAAAGTGGAGACAATTGTTTTTAAAAATAATTTGAAATGGATAATGTTTCTTATTTACACCGCTTCCCCCTTACACCTCAGGTTTTTCTGACCCAAGTGGGGTCGTTGGTGGGGGTGGAGAAAGAACTTGAGATTTCGGGATTTGATCAATGCAACATGTTAGGGGCAGAGCACAAGGTCAAAAGGAAATGATTAATCCCACTAGAGAAACAGGCGGATGGGGCAGGGAATGGCTTCCCCACAAAATCCTAATAAACAGGTCAGAAGATACTCCGGTTAGCAGTTTTCTCCAAAGCCGTGTGCTCAGTATCTTATCCTAAAACACATCGTTTTAAACTCCAAAGAATAGTAACCTACACAAAGCTAGTTTTCCTTAGAGGTTATTTTTATCTGCTGGCTACATAGCAGTTATTGCCAAGGGGGGCCCAGAAATGGGGGGGGGGGGTAGATGACCCCAGGCATCTGAATGAGTACTACATTCTGTGACAACTTCCATTACTACAGGGGAACCATGCTGATCATTAATGGAGAAGGGGATATTTTAGGCCTACTTAAGAGAAGTTACCAGTCAAGACATACAATATCCCTTTGAAATGCTATGACATCAACACTCTGAAAGTACATAAATAGGTCAAACACAAGAAGAGGGGGAGGGGAAATGCCTTACAAAAGTCCTTTGGGAGACAGTTTTCCTCCTAGCTTTTCTCCCTCCCAAAGCCTGCTTGCTTTCAGAGAATTACATGCAAAGATTTGCATTCCTAATTAATGATGCAAATTTCCCTCTGTAATCACCACTTTCTCCTATACAGACCCCAGATCTGCCACAGGGCTGGCATTTGAAACAAGCTCAGAACTGCCTCAACACCTTTCTGCCCCATTGCGTACTGCATCCCCAAAAACACTGAAATGGCTTCACCACCTTGGGCCTCCGGGCCACAGGGGCTCAATCTGAATGAAACCATCCAGGCTGGGTGTGGTTTTGTTCTGCTTTTTAAAATTCATGATAACAGATAATTATCTTGCTTTTGAAAGGCACTGTAGACATCTCCCGAAAATGCTCTGAGTCACAAAAATCTTCACTAGATGGGAGCAACCCTCGATTTGAATGCTAAACTGTAAGTGTACACATTTTTCTGTGAAGAAGGTACATGTCAGATTCTCAAAGAAATCTCTAACTACTAAAAAAAAGTAAAAAAAAAAAAAATCTGCAGCCAATGCATGCAACTTGTCAATTCCACTAGACAAAAAGGTGGAAGGGAAGGACGCCCATAGATTATCTGGGTAAAAAAAAGCACAGGTTAATGTAGGAATAAGGATTAGAACTCGGCCCTCCAGTTCCTTCCAGGCTCCTGCCTCTAACCAAGCTGTTTACAAATTAGTCGTGGTGGGAGAGGATCACAATACAAATCTAAGGCAGGTAAAAGGACTCAGCTCTGCCTTCCCTATAAAAACATGTTTAACCACCAGGACTTAGATCTGGTTCTTTCTGATCTTGTCCATCCAAACTGAGGTCTATTTTCTAATACACAGCTTTTAAATTTAAATTGCACCTATCAGGCTCACCATCCCCCTTTCCCTAGGTCTCTGCTTAAGGCCCCTCTGACCTCCCAGGGCCAGGATCACTAGGATACCCATTCCTAAAACAGGAGAATCCTTGAAAATTTTTATTTTTTTATAAAGATTTTATTTATTCATTTGACAGAGAGAGAGGGAACACAAGCAGGGCGAATGGGAGAGGGAGAAGGAGGCTTCCCACTGAGCAGGGAGCCAGATGTGGGACTCGATCCCAGGACCCTGGGATCATGACCCGAGCCGAAGACAGACGCCCAACGACTGAGCCACGCAAGTGCCCCGAGTCCTTGAAAATTTTTAAAAAGCATCTTAACCCTTTCCCAAACCCATATGCTGTAGCTGCAGGGAGCTCTGATTGGAGGCAGGGATGTGCATCCCATGTTAAGCAGGGCCCTGGCATCTCCAGTGGGGCGAGGTTTAACCAGCAGGGGCAGGAGCCACAACCTGGCTCTGGGTTTCCCTGCAACCCTGAGTCCCAGCTGCTCCTCTACTGGGCACCTCAGTTTGGCCACTGCCCCAGGTTTTCATTCAGCCTACCACAACTGGTGCCTAAGGGGTAAAAGGAAGAGGACACCAGTATTTAAGAACTGCCTGTCAAGGGGAAAGAGCCTCATTTCCCAAAAAGAGCAATGAAATGAGCAAATTATTTAGAAATAAGAAATGAACAGGAGGCAAAGAATCAGCAAAAACCATCTCCTTGTTTCTTTGGAGACACCCTCCCAGGACTCAGGCGCCCATCCCTCCAGGGCAGATGAGTGGTATCAGGAACAGAAGTGAGCAGACCAGCTGACCTCTGGAGTAATGATGATAAAGTTTATGGGCCTGACCTTGTGGAACTCCCTTGGCAGGATTCCTCTGTCCTGTAGAATCAAGAGGGCAGAGAAATGCACCCTACCCTGAGGTGCACAACTGTCAAAAGGCCAATATTTCAGATCTGTGCATACAGGAATGCACGTATCATTATCCCTATTTAACAAATAGGGAAACCAATGCAGAGATCCACTGCCTTGCACAAGGTCACAGAGTAAGTGGTACTTTGCCACTCATACAAAGTACACCCAAACACGTTACTTGCACACTATGTCCTATCACAACTACAAAGAAGAGGACAGAGCCCCAAACGGAGAGTAACCTGAGCCAAGACTCGGAGGCCAGGGTGGGAGGGGGCAGACCCTAAGCAAATCTGTTTGGTTGTCAGCACATTCATTTGTCACATGAGGAAGGGGCCGCATTTAACCGAGAGCAACGCTGTGCTCACAACAGATCCTCGAAGTACACTTGCCAGTGGATGGATACAGTAGGTCAGGCACTGGGCCGAATGCTTCCCTGCATCATCACATTTCAAAAGCACAACCCAATGAGCCATAGTCGAGTCTCCACTTTACAGATGGTGAAAACCGAAGTTTTGCCCAGGTCAATAGCGGGTAGGCCATATGACCCCTCTCGAAAGACAAGGTGCTTTCTTCTCTTAAAGGCACGTTAACATTATTAATCCACAATCCACGCAATTAGTTTATAACCTCATATAATGCTGTTACCTAGTGCCCACTGCTGTTAAGGAAAGGTTTGTACCTGTAACTCTAAGAAACTCTCTTACAAACCTGCTGGAGTGTGCCAAAGACATAAATGCTGATTTATGAAAGAGCTAACTGCTTTATGGGGAAGACTTAAAAAGGAAGGAAAGAGGCAGGAGGGAAAACCACCACGCTGGTGGGGCAGCAGGACCTGTCCGGCCAGATGAAAGATGTGGGCAGACCCGAGAACAGCTTCGAGTGGAGCCGTTGTTTTCCGCTTCCATCCCCTCTGCCCCTAGGAATTCCTACAGCTTCGCCAGGCTTTTGTGGGTCTAGTTCCCTGTCTCCTCTGTTTCTACCCAGTGAGCAGGACTCACCCTGGGCACTGAAGAGCAGCCCTGGCTGGGTCTCGGGGACACAGCCACAAGCCCAACATCTCAGCTTCATCTTCAAATAAGTGCTGCTGCTGTTCTAACAGGGTCTTCAAGTGAAAAAGGGACACTAGGGAAGGATGTGTCCCATTTGAACACACCTCCGTGCACTTGTCAAAGGCTGCTGCAGGGGAGGGTGGGTAGATTAACTCAAGATGGCCCTTGCCACTGTAAAGCATTTTTACGAAACAACTTGACAGAGGACTTAAGGGGAGGGAGCTTATTTACTAATTCAGTCTTTCAAGGAAACATGGAGATAAATAAAAAATACTGGGATAGAGCACAATATTAACATAAAATTTCCAAGGGAGAAAAAAACCATGTAGCTCTAAAAAGGATTATTTCTTAAGCCAAAATTAAAGTTAAGCTGCATCTACACTAGCCACATAGACAGAGGAAGGCCTGGGATCCCTTTGGGAGAGCTACAGTCATTTCCAACTCGGGAGACGGATGGCCACCCTCCCGCTCTCCCAGGAGCTGCCCTAAGATCCTCCGGCAACCTCCCAGCGGCCACGTGGGCTCCGTGCCCTACAGACCGGTACCTGGAAAGCCTCCAGGTAGCTCCCGAAGAAAAGGCTCTATTTACACGGAGGAGAGGCCAACTGGCAGCAGGACCAGCATGAAGACCTGGCAAAGGATGCGGCCTCGCACTCCTCAGCTCTATGGACACCCGGAATTTGGCGCCAGGATCCAGGCCCAGAGTGGCTAACCTAGTTCCAGGTGCTTTTGTCTGTTCCACATGCAAGGACTGTGGGAGTTCCACTCCAACTCAGGCCCGCCAAAAGTTACTGTCTTTAACCCGTCTAAACTGGATTTTCTTCCCAATGGTGTTAAGAGGACTCTGGAAATATAAAGTGATTTCTTAGAAAGATTATGTTCTCTTTGACCCTTTTTCAAAGAGGCTGAGAGGAGGGGGTGATGTTACGGCTTGAAGGTGAATAAACACCAAATGATAAGTTAAAGCATGATTACAATCAAGGATCACTTTAAATCAGGCCATCTGATGATAAACAGGTGTAATCACTGAGACAGGATAAAGGAAATATAGGTAATTTATGATTGACAACTGGAGGTTAAAATGCCAATACAAAAAAAAAAAAAAACCCAAAAACCAAAAAACAAAAAAACAAAACCCAGTATGCTCAGGGACTGCAGTGACCTTAAATCCCCTCTCCCGGGGCATCATTTAAATCTATTTCTCCAAGGGGCCACCTGCATCAGAACCCTGAGGCACTGGTTTAAAATGCAAATCTGAGCCCCACCCCAGTTTTAAAGCATCAGAATCTCTACAGGGTAGGGAGCCCCAGGGTTAAGCAACGCCCCCATCACTGTTAAATAGGGAAAGGCTGATTTAAACATGAAAGAGAGAATGAAGAAAAAGCAAAAGGCCCACACGCACTCATGCTGGGCAGTCTACTAAAAATGCTTTTTGCATAAAATAATTCGAGAAAATACTCCTAATAGTTTAGGATACTTTTTTTTTTTTCCCTTTCATTTCCAGGCACCTTGAGTCCTTAACAGAAAAAGTGCATTATCTGGGGACACCCGAGTGGCACTCAGTTGGCTCTCAGTCTGCCTTCGGCTCAGGTCATGATCCCAGGGTTCTGGGATCGAGTTCCATGTCGGGCTCCCTGCTCAGTGGGGAGCCTGTTTCTCCCTCGGCCTGCCGCTCCCCCTGCTTGTGTGCTTGTGCTCTAACAGATAGATAGATAGATAGATAGATAGATAGATAGATAGATAAAATCTTTTTAAAATAAATAATTTTTTTAAAGTGCATTATCTGGAATTATTTGCATAAACATTAAATCTAGGAGGATTCACGGAGCTCCTCCACAAAGGAGGGCAGGAGGGCCCAGGTTAACCCTTGCTTACACTTACACCCTGGTTGCTTTCTAGTTGATTTCTGGGCCCGCTCTGCATCTTCCTAGAAAGCACCAAGCAGGAGAGATTCAGGCAGGTTCTAATGGCCCTTGGACAAAGAGCCCTTCTCAGAATGTTCCTTGTCCTTGGCTGGACTGGAACAGAAAACCCAGCAGGTAACGGGATAAGCAGGCAGGCGGGAAGCTTCCCGGGGAAGATTAAACACAGTTAATTAAAACCCTGCAGAACGGGAGGCAGGGGATTAGTGGGGAGGGGAAAAGAGGGACCTGCTAGCAGGAGAGGTGATGCCTGCCCAGAGATTTCCTTCCCAGAGCAAAAAAGCAAAAAACCAAAAAAGGAGCTAATCAAGATAAAATGTGCTGTGCACCCCAGCATCTATTCCACTTTGACAGATATCCCAGCCACTGTGTAAGCCTGTCCCAAGAGCTGGGCAACCCCAAATGTTTGTTATTGTTATTGCTGTTCCTCAAAAATTAAGTTTACTTAAAATATTAAAGTAAAAACTAAGCTTACTGCTATCCTAAAACTCTGGTGAATGAAACAAAGGAAAGAAGGTGGGATTACCAGCACATCGCTCCCTACCCCCACCCTGCAGCAGGCCAGACCTGGGGGATTGCAGGCAGCAGCAAGAATGTCCCACAGGACAGTGAGGCCCTGCCCTCTAGGACTCCCATGCCACACAAGTTCAGTACAACCAAGCTCCAGCACCCAGAGATTGCCTGCTCACTCACAATGCCTCCAGCTCAAGCCACCACCCCGGTAATCCCACAAAACTTCCCACCCCACCTCCCAATTACAGAAGACCAAGGGCATCACCATCAAAAAGCATTTATTAACCACCTAAATGCCTAGAGTCTGGGTAAAGATTCATAAGGGCCTGGCCCCTGCCCTAGGAGAGGGTCATTTATGACCATTAAGGCCAGAGTAAGGCAGGCTCCCAGAGGCCCATAAAACTCCCAGGGAAGGAAGTGGGGATTAACCACTTCCTCCCACCCCTCAAGAAGGGGTTTCAAGCTCTACCAAATTGCAGAGGGTTCCCGGGAGGGGGTGGGGAGACGTGGGTCAGAAGATCCTACATCTAGCGGGGGCCTCTGCTCTGCTCTGCTCAGAGACAGGACTAACTCTGGGGTTTCTCAAATTGCTTTGATTCCACAGATGAGGGCTTTGTCGCCCTGCTGCCCCAGCAGCTCACTGAGGCACATTCTACCAAGCCGCTCTACCACTCCTCAGCTCGGGTCTGAACTCTGTCCAGGGAAAGGGGGACAGAGCATACAGGAGGATTATGCATGTCTTTGACAAATACTACACTGGTACAATGGCTTAATTCTTCTACATACTCATCAGCCAGATTTATTGGATCAAACACTGGCCCTATCATGGGCACTTTACAATCACCTCACCTTTCACTCATTTTTATTGAAATTTATTTCAGCATCTCTTAACCAAATCTAAGAAAAGCAGCTTACAAAGAAAGCCAATAACATGTAGAAACAAGCTTGTGTCAAGAAAGGAAATGCATGTCCATGAGACTTCCTGGATTGAGACCATGAGTTTAGCTCAGAGCTTCCTGGCAGTCAAAGCAAAATGAGCAACACTATACACTGACATCATTGTCAAGAACCATCAGTTTGGTAGTTTTCCTGGCAGCGAATCCTGACAGAGTAGTGGAACCTATAAATTCTCCCCTTCTGGGCAGCCCTAAGTAGAGCTAAGAGCACACAAGTATAACCTTGCTCCCTGACCTTCCCTTCTTCCCAAGCTGTGGAAATCCCTGCTGAAATGCTACAGGGACGAATTTTTCTCATGCTGGAGCAAAGCAGATCATATAGGTGCTCAGAACCAAGTGGGAAGCCTCCATGGCGTGTGGAGCAAATTCCCAAAACCTGCACCCTAAAAATCCTCTTCTAGAAAACCCAGGAACTACTCTCCCTACACTGCTGCCCACATCCCTGAAGACAAGATAGTGAAATGGTGGGAGGTCTCGCTGTGAACCCTCATAAACACAATGGTCTATGGGAGGCACTAAGACCTCGGGAAGACCTTCCTCCCTCTCCAGGGCTGGCATTTGGTTTCCAAGGTGAGACTCTGCAGCCATCTCCCCCACCCCATTCTTGGCCAGGACCTACAGGGTTGGGGGGGGTCAGGGAATCACAGAGGTTCTGTTCCAAGTACTGTGTGTCCCCTGTAACAAACTGCTGTCACCTATGGGGAACCCTGCAACAAGGGTTTGTAGGACCCGAATGCAGAAAGGAAGTGGAGAGCAGTCTTTTGGGCTGGGAATTTCAGCCCCTCCTGGTAGCTTGAAAAGGAGTGTCAGAAGTAGAACTGCCATATAAAATACAGCACTGTCCACTTAAATTAATTTCAGACAGACAACAGTATCTAGTGTAAGTACGTCTCAAATATTGCATGGAACAGACTCATACTAAAAAAAAAATTTGACTATTTATGAATTGGGCATTGGGGGGAGGGGGCTGGGGAGCTAATGCTGGCAATCCTGGTCAGGAGGCTTCCTGGGGAGTCCAGAGGGTCCCAGTTAGGTGAGCTAAATCTTGAATTTTAAGAGAACTCTTCTTTGGCTTAGCACGGGATCTTCCGTGTTTTGTTTTTTAACGGGGGGGGGGGTGTCTTTAGTTTGTGATTACGACAAAAACTGGTTCATTTAGGAGGTGCACCCCCATCCCCACCCTCATTTGAACCTTGAGAACTTCCTAGGAGCAGAGACACAAGGCTTCAATGGTGCTCGCCACTCAAGCCTAGGCGATCAACATTCCAGGAGGCAGCCATTCCCGCCCTTCAGGAGGAACAAAGAACCCGGGGAGGAATTCCTGCTGCCCAAGCATGGGGGGTGGGGTGGTATCCAAACAAACCTGGGCAGAAAAAAAACCGCCCCCAGCAAGGGGCTCTAGGAAGCCCACTCCTCCAGTGTCCTGCCAGAGAAATGAGAAGGCCCAAGGGAAGAGTCTAGTGCAAGTATTTAAAGTGGACCCTATAAACATGGAATAGGATTTGGGGGCTGAGTCTCTAATCACGATGGAGTAAAGGTCAAGAGAGAAAAATCTCTAAAGGAAACAGGCCAAAACCTCTGAATGTAATTATTAACTTTATCTTCAGGGTCTTCTTTGTATTCGTGCTATGTACCGGCTTTTACTGTAACCAATGCAAACATTTTACTGTCCTTCAAAACCTAGAAGGTGGGTTTTGTTGGCTTGTTTTTAAACTACAGCTCCTGCATCACCATAGATGATTCCAATCAGGGATCCCCAGCAAAAAGGACCTTTGGAAGTAGAGAGTAGGCGGGGAATAGGAACTGAGGAAAGCAACCTTTTCTCCCTCAGCATGCTGGAGCACCCACTTCTGTAGACAGCACAGTGGACAGGATCTTCGGACAGCTTCAAAGGGAGAGGACACTTGGGCTTTTGGGACAGACTTACAGAACGGCAAGATTCTCTTCTGCTCTGAGGGCAGAGGTGGTTCCAAGGGTGACTGTATTCCCATGAAAGTCGCCTTTCCCCATCCCCAACCAAGGTTTTAAATGGGGCCCTACAGCTCCCTGGAGCCGGTCTGAATGAACTCCGTAAACACTGGTTGAACATTTGCTTTGCAGATAAAGTTCTAATCAATGGATTCCTCAGCAAAGTGCTTCCAAGTTTTTCAAATGCCCAGCCTGCTCCTCAAAAGGCTCCCAGGTCTTTCTTCCTGAAGCACCCTAAGTGGTCCTCCTCCCCTCTACCTGGGCACCACCCATCGGAAACGACCCCCCCCAACCCCTTTGGGATAGTGTGCTTTCAAGCCTTGCAACCAGTCCCCACAGCATCCAGCTCTGACTCAGTTTCACTACGTTCTTCAACAGACCCAGTTCCCACTGGGGGCTAGAGACCACGTAAGTGTATGAGCTAGACAGGGAAGAAAAGTAAAGAAACCGACTACGAATCTTGGTAGTGTCAGGCTGTTAGGGACCCCTCCCCCAAAACAACACTCAAATAATCAACTTTCTACACTGAAGACTGAATAGTTCTGCACAAAGGAAACTGCCTAAAACCTCCTGCAAAGTTCTCGGGTTTAGGGGTCACATGTCATCCAGCGAAAGGCAGTTCTGAATGATACGTAACAACTGGTCCATGAACTGCCCTCACCACCAAAGTGAAATTTCCCTGTAAATTTAAATTTTCCAAGAAGCTCAAAACCAATTTTTTTTCCTCAAAGGCAGAGTCTTTGGAAATGGAAGCCAATCTGTCACCTCCAACTGACCTGGCAGGCCTGGAAAATCCAACTCTCTCAGAAGTGTTCATTACCACGGCACCTTGGTGGCTCAGTCGGTTAAGCGTCTGCTGTCTGCTGTCTGTTCTGGTCATGATCTTGGGAGCCTGGGCTCCCTGCTCAACAGGGAGTCTGCTTCTCCCTCTCCCTCTGCCTCTTCTTTCGCTCAGCTCTTATGTTCACTTCTCTCTCTCCCTCAAATAAATAAATAAAATCTTAAAAATAAAAAAAGTGTTCACTACCATGGGCCTAGACTCCAAGGACAAGACAGCAGTTAGCTCCCCTATAACACTCCCTCTGGAAGAACACAGAAAGATGCCACTCTCATTAACAGACTTCACCTCATACCCTTTTTGAGCCTTTGAATTAAAAACAAAAAAAAAAAGGCGTAAAAAATTTTAAAAAGCGTTAATACCTAACCAAAAATAATTTAGTACTTTTACATGTACATTATTCACAACGGTACTTAAAATGCCCGGTAATTCTATTTCCCTTTATAGTGATGTAAGGGTCCCCAGAAGGCAACCTCTGTTCTGGTCCTTTGTGTCCTCAAACACCCTTGAGAGCCAGGCACAAGACAGATGCTCAAAGCTCCAAGTGTGCTGATTGGATGGAATTCACTTCCACTTTTTCCAAGCAATCCTTGAGGAATCTGCCTCCCAGCAGGCATCTGCTCATTGGAAAACAATGTGGCCAGGCCAATTGCATTGTGGCCCTGGAACAGCAAAGGTTTAAAAGAGAAAAGAGAGAATACGGGCCTTCAGAGGCTAATATGCCTCAGAGGTAAGGATTTTAGGGAGTTTTACAGCTATCTTGCATCAACAATAAACCAAGGCATCAGACCTTGCAACTTTCCATCATTAGAGATTCGTTCACATCCAAAGTCCTATGGCTTACTCTAGCTTCCGTAAATCATCAAGACCCATGACCAAAGTAGCAGGCCAAATTCTCCAGAGATTAGCACTAAAAGCTACCGCAGCATGGGAACTTTCTGGGATGGCAGAAATGTTCTGTCTTGATAGTGGTGTATAAATTTGTCAGAACTCATCAAAATGTGTGCTTAAAATGAATACGTTTGAATGTGCCTAAACTAAACCTCAGTAAAGATGAGTAAATGACCTGTGCATTTTTTCTCATACATGGATGTGCCAAGTGTATTATTAGATGTAAAAAAAACAAAGCAGAATGTGGAACTGTAAGGACAGTATACAGGTAAGTGACACTTTAAAACAACTTTATCATTTGTGATTATCATAATTAAATGATACAGCCATAAAGATAATGTTGCACAGGCATAAGAAATACGACCAATGATACAATCCGGAAGAGAATTAACAAGTTATATTTTTTTAACCACTCAAGAGGGAGAAGAGGCACATCGAAGAGATCATCGGTATATGGCCACAAAGCACGAACACTCAACCAACACAAACCGTAAGCCAGTTCTAACAGCCTTAATATACCCACTCTTCACCCCCAGCCAACAAGCTACCTTCAGAAAGGTTTCCGACAAATGGGAGGTTCAGGGGAAAAAAAAAAAAAAGGGAAATAAGACTATTTGCTAACAGGACATTAGGCCCATTTGTGTAGATCCCACCTCATATGATACACCAAGAATATATTCTAAAGTGGGATTAGAGACACAAAATGTAGGCAAAGTAGAAGACTATTGCCAACCACACAAAAAATGTAAAATGTGTACCGAGAGAAACTAAATTGAGGCAAACATGGACTTGCAGAAATCCTCTGCAGACAGCTAGTACTCTGTATTTATCCAAAATGCCAACAAATTGATTTTTTTTAAACCCAGGAGAGATAGGCCGGAACCAAGGCAATTCAGGGAGGAAACACAAATGGCCAATAAACATATGAAAAGATGCTCGCCTCAGAGTAATCACGGAAATGCAAAGTAAAACAACAGGACGAGCCATTTCTCTCCCATTGGATTGATAGCAACAAGGACTGGCGGGGCGGGAAGGAAATGTGACTGGTAGGAGGCAGGCTCTCAGGAGCAAATTAACATTTCAAATGCACCTCTCACGTCCTAGCAATTCCTTGGCTGGGGTGGAGGAGGATCTTCCTTCTAGAACCAACAGGGACACAAGGATGTGCACAGTGAAGGCAAAAGCCAAATGCAGACAAAATCCAGCTAAATAAATTCCACACTATGAACACCAAGTTCAGAGCACTAATGACCAGCAAGTCAGTACAGGAAAACGTCCACATGTTCTTATGACTACATTTCTATAGGCTCATGTGTGTGTGAATGGATGTTAAAAGGATTTGGAAGAAAATGCACAGAAACCCGTAAAACACCTTTAGGAAAGAAGTAGGACTGGGCATATACTTTTAAAAAACTTTATAGATGGGACACCTGGGTGGCTTAGTTAAGTGTCTGCCTTCAGCTCAGGTCATGATCTCAGGGTCCCGGGATCAAGCCCTGCGTTGGGCTCCCTGCTCAGCAGGGAGTCTGCTTCTCCCTCTCCCTCTGCCTCTCATGCTCAGCTCTTGTGTTCGCTTCTCTCACTTTCAAATAAAATATTTTAAAAAAAATTTTACAGATAATCACAACATAGATACATTCATGTATTACTTATAGTTAAATCAGAATTAACTGGTCCAAATTGCCTCCTGGCAATAGAATACAAGGTAGCCTTGAGGAAAATCTCAAATTTTCCATTCATTCAGCAACTACAAGCTGAGGATGGTAAAGGAGGAAGGAATGAAAAGTCAAATAAATACAGTCACAGGTATACACACATTCAGAAAAATTACAACCCCAAATGACAAGGGCTGTGAGATTAAAAAAAAAAAAATCAATGTTGTTAAAAGAATACAATTTTTTAAAGATTCTCCTTACTTACTTGACAGAGAGAGTGCGAGTAGAGTAGAGGGGAAAGGGAGAGGCAGAGAAAGAATCCTCAAGCAGACTCCCCACTGAGCACAGAGCCAGATGCAGGGATGACACAGGGCTCGACCCCACAACCCTGAGCCAACTAAGTCACCGAGGCACCGCAAAAGAACATAATTTTTTTTTTTAAGATTTTATTTTTTATTTATTTGACAGAGAGCAATAGAAAACAAGTAGGGGACGCGGCAGAGGGAGAGGGAGAAGCAGACTCCCCACTGAGCAGGGAGCCCGATGTGGGGCCTGATGTGGGGCCCAATCCCAGGGCTTCTCCCAGGACTCCAGGATCATGACCTGAGCTGAAGGCAGACACTTAACCAAGTGAGCCACCCAGGCGCCCCAGAACATAAATTTCTAAAAGTATTGCTACTTCCCCTCCACCTCCCACCCATCAAGTGTTTGCCAATGTTCCATAGTTTTTATTATGCACTCATTCAATTGGGTTCCTCTTTGTTCACTGTGGGTAAACCTCTCTGCCTCTGGCACTAAGAGCTGGGGAGGACCCTCACACAGGGACAACCCTTACAAGTGCTGCCTGCAAGTCAAGGAACTAAAATGAGAAGGGCCTGGCAGGCAGGACAGAGACCTCCAAGTTAGCTTTGTTGACTTTTGTCTTCTTATCTGCTGAACCCACGGAGAATGTTTTACCTTGAACATTCTGGGGTCCCCATGCAACACCCCTCTCCATCAAGTCACATGAGAAAACTGTTAAAAAGCCAACAATGGGGACCCGAGAGCCTGAAACCCGATTTCTTCCCCTAAACCAGAGCCGGACATCCCCTTCCCCCTCATCTTCATCATTTGATCTTGCACATGGTTTCTTAATTTTATTCCATTTGTTGCTTTTCATACCTTTTTGATTGGAGGAGGAGAACTGGTTTTGCACCCTGACAAACATACAAAAACCCCTGAAAATAAGTTCTATGGGGCTAGAACAAAATAGGCACTGATGAACTGGGCAGGCTGTCACTAAATTCAGATTCTGTGCTCAGTTTTGCAGTAGACCTTACACAATCAAAAGGAGGAAAAAATCAGAATATGAATGCTAAAAACACCAAATATGAACACCAATCTTCCCTGAGAGGGAATTTTGTTTTCAATCTTCAAACCTAAAGCGTAACTTTCAGTCTGACATGCCCAAATATTTATAGTGCCTTTCTTTGCATATATTTGTGTGTTACTAACATACAACATAATATATAATTAACAATATTAACACACAATTTAGTTAGCAACTAACAGTAAAGCAAAGACGCTGCAGATGAAGACAGGTAGTAACTTCAGTTCTTAACATATAAAGGCACATCTATTGCACTATGCACCTAAGAATGAATACAATTACAAAATTAATAGCTATTGTGGCAAGTCCCAAATGTTGTCTACAATTAACCACTATCTCTTTTGCTAATAGAGATTTTGCTACCCCTTCATAATTGGTTTCCAGTTATCAACAAGAATAAATCCTAACATACCCCTTCTCCCCTACTAACCTTCAGTTGCATTAAAAGGGGAGATTCTTAAACCTTAATTCATCCATACTATGTGGGGATTTTTTTTTTTTTTAAAGATTTTATTTATTGGGGCACCTGGATGGCTCAGTCGTTAAGCGTCTGCCTTCGGCTCAGGTCATGATCCCAGGATCCGGGGAGCCCGCTTCTCCCTCTCCCACTCCCCCTGCTTGTGTTCCTGCTCTTGCTAACTCTCTGTCAAATAAATAAATCTTAAAAAAAAAAAAGATTTTATTTATTTATTTGACAGACAGCGAGAGAGGGAACACAAGCAGGGGGAGTGGGAGAGGGAGAAGCAGGCTTCCCACTGAGTAGGAGCCTGATGCGGTGCTCCATCCTAGGACCCTGGGATCATGACCCAAGCCCAAGGAAGACGCTTAACTGACTGAGCCATCCAGGGGTCCCCTATGTGGGGATTCCTTCCAAGATTCCCTCCAATCTCCAGATACTGGAGTTGGCCCATAGCTGACTAGAGCTATGATTTTTATTTTTTATTTGCTCCAATGTGGCTTTAAAAAAAAATCCAAGTACATTGGTAAAATAAATTTTCCCTTTAGAATATTCCTCTAAATCCCTGAAAGCTCTGATAAAGCTAACAAAAAACAAAGGAAATAAAAACCATGGGGAAATGGTGAAGGGGAGAGTGGGAGGTACGGACTTCCAGTTATGGAATAAGTAAGTCATGGGGATAAAAAGTACAGCATAGGCAGGTGCCTGGGTGGCTCAGTCGTTAAGCGTCTGCCTTCAGCTCAGGTCATGATCCCAGGGTCCTGGGATCGAGCCCCATATCGGGCTCCCTGCTCCACGAGAAGCCTGCTTCTCCCTCTCCCACTACCCCCCTGCTTGTGTCCCCTCTCTCGTTGTGTCTCTCTCTGTCAAATAAATAAACAAAATCTTTAAAAAAAAAAAAAAAGTACAGCATAGCAAATACAGTCAATGGTATTATAATACTGTTGCATGATGACAGATGGTAGCTACATTTTCGGTGAGCAAAGCATAACATATAGTTGTCCAATCACTATGCTATACACCTGAAACTAATGTAACACCGTGTGTCAACTGTACTTCAATTAAAAGGGGGGGAGGAAAAAAAAGGGTGAGGGGATTCTGAATGATTATTAAAAATAAAGAGCAGAACTGGCAGGTAGCCAGCCGGTGATTCAACTGGCCCGGAATCAGTTCCTTCACTTTACACTTCCAAATTTCTTCACTTACATTTATGTACAAGGCACACTCCCATTTTTTTATCAGAAAATACTTCCTTTGATTCTCAAAGAAGTCAGCCCAGGCAGTCTAGCGCAAGTGTCACATCTCTGTAGAGTGATGGGGAAACTAAGGCTCAAAGGCAGGCACACAAGGTCAACCACAAACCTGCTGGATCAGAAGGGACATTCCCACACCACACCGCACAAGACTGGACCACATGGACCACCAACACTCAGGGCAGCACTGCACATATTCCAGGCAGGAAATCTTCACAACCGCCAAAAACAGGAAACACAAGTGCCCCTCAGCCAGTGACTGTCTACAGTGTGGGACCCTGTACGGTGGAAAAGTATGCAGCAATAAAAAGGGAGGAACTGTGGACACCCGCAGCAATGTGGATGGACTGCATTATGCCAAGTGGAAAAAACCTGACTTGAAAGTCTTCAACTCTGCGTCATTTCATGTTCTGACATTCTAGAAGAGACAAAACCACAGGCCTGAAGAACAGATCAGTGTTGCCTGAGGCTGGATGGGGCATTTTGAAAGTAATGAAACCGTTCTGTATTTTGACTGTGGTAGTTTTCACACACTGTATAACCTCATCAAAATGGGCAGAACTGTACACCAAAAAACGTGAATTTTACAATGTCAATTATACCTCAGTAAACAAAAACAAATACGGAAAAACCAAAATAGGAAATCACCAGACTAGGAGAAATGAGGCCTTCCTTCACCCTGAGGTTCTGCAGCACAAACTGCAGACAAAGGGTGCGTTTGGCGGCGGCGGAGGGGGGGTGGGGTCTGGACATCTTCAAGGCTGAGGAGAGGGAGGGGAAGCATGAAAGGGGGAGCTCCGCCCTGCAGTTTGTACTGAGCCTCCCCTCACTCAAGATTATAACCATCACGGGCTGGACAGTCTCGTTCACAGTAGGGAGAGAGCCGGAGGCAGCCATCCACAGATGCCCCCACCATGTACCAGGAGCTACCCCACTTAGGGGTCAGAACCAAATCAAGGCCCTTGGGGAAGGCAAGGAATCCCTCAATCCCAAACTGGCTGTGTAAGTTCCATGAGGGAAAGGATTGGGGCTATTCTGCTGTTTCCCCAGGGCCTCCTATTTTTACCAAATCACTTTTCATAGAAATTTTCTGCACTCATTTCATTTTTCCTTAAACTGTGTGATTATACCAAGCACAACGGACATGAACAGATTTGGGAACAAAAACAGCAGTCTCTCCTGGTTAGCACACAACCCAACTGGCGAGAGCTGGATGCCGAGAGTGCAACAGTCAGCAGCCAGCTTGGTGTAGAGAACATTCACCGCAACGACAGAAGAGCAAAGCTAACTTTTCTTTGGACACATTCTGGTTCTTGAGTCTGAGGTCCTCCCCATATTTTCATGAAGTTTCACATGGAATCAAGTCAGGTGGAGCCTGCCATAAGCAAGCCCAACTGGGATGTCGTCTTTCCAGCTATGCTGCTTGCAGAGTCCCTGTCTGTCAGCCTCAAACCCAAACTCCTGGTGTCCCCTCCTTTGTGAACTTTTTTGGGGGGAAGGGGGAGGCAGGGAATGAGCAAACCACATCTCTGCTTTGCCAGATGAGTCCCTGGTTAGACTGACAGAGGGAGAAAAGATGGGCTCAATCTTTTGAGCTTCTGGGTAAACAGCATCCAGACTTCACCCCAGCGACACTGAAGTACTCCAGTGGCAGCACCTCATGCAGTTTGCAGTTTTCTAACATTAGGTGAACAAGCTTCATCACCCCAACCCTTAGGAACCCTTCCACAGGAAACGACTATTAAAACTCTCTTCCATTTTTCTGCTCCACACTTGTCCCCATCTTCTTGTGGCTGCATTTTTGGGACAAGCCTATAGATGATCCTAAGAGAGAAAGCTCTCCCTCTGACCTTGATCCCAAAGAAAGGCAGAAGGCCCAGACCCAAATTTGTGGATGTGGTCTAAACACACCCTAATGAGGACTGCCAGCTAGTCACAAGTCTCATTTTAAAAACACCTGTGCTGAGGGGCACCTGGGTGGCTCAGTCGTCAAGCGTCTGCCTTCGGCTCAGGTCGTGATCCCAGGGTCCTGGGATCGAGCCCCGCATCGGGCTCCCTGCTCAGCGGGAAGCCTGCTTCTCCCTCTCCCACTCCCCCTGCTTGTGTTCCCTCTCTTGCTGTGTCTCTGTCAAATAAATAAATACAATCTTTAGGAAAAAAAAAAAAACACAAAAACACCTGTGCTGAAGTAGTCCTCAGAACCATATTTAGCAGCAAAATCTAAGTGTACAGATTTTTTTTTTTTAAGGTTTTATTTTAGGGGCACCTGGCTTAGTTGGAGGAGCATGCGATTTCTTGATCTTGGGGTCATGAGTTTGAGCCCCACGTTGGTTGTAGGAATTACTTAAAATAAAAATTTTTTAAAATAAATTTAAAGTTAATCTCTACACCCAGTGTAGGGCTCAAACTCATGACCCTGAGATCAAGAAGTAGCATGCTCCTGACTGAGCCAGGAAGGCGTCCCTAAGTGTACAGATTGTTTAACACAATAGCATTTTCATAATTAGCCCGATTAGTCAAAGAGTATGAAAGAAGTTCCCCAAACCCACTGACATTTCAAGAAAAACTTTAACTGCAAATGGTTAAGGCTAAACTTTTCCAAAAGTAACAACCAAAGGATACAGTGGCTGACACATATTTAGGAAGGCACAGGAGCTTCTGTCCTATTCCCACGGGTTCCTCACCAGCTCAGGATCCAGAGCTCATTCAGGGGCCCTCAAAATTCACAAGGTGTCAGAGCCACAGAGAATGCCCTCAGTCTTCACAACTGACCTTGACCCACTTCATTCTCTTTTGTGTACACTGCTCTGCTTCATTCAAATTCCATTAATGTTGACAGAATGTGCTATTCTGCAGAAGCCTGTCTGGATAAATCACAATCGAGAATTATCCCCTTTTTCATGACGAAGCCCAATATTTATAACTTCATTTGCTAATGTATTACTGAGAGCAATAACTTTATCACTAAAGATCACCACTTCCTTAGGGTATCTGTGTGGAAAAAAATGTTTTTTAACAAATTACAGCTGGCTGCCAATTTTTTGTGCCTTTTGGTCATTAAACTGGGATCATTTATACAGATTCATTTAAAAAAAAGAACTCACAAAAACCAAACGTCTATCACCTGATGAAGGACAAAATAAAATGTAATGTGTTCATACAAAAAAAAAAAAAAACCTCACTTGGTGGGATCTGATGCTCAGGTAAGGAACTGACTGAGATTAGTAGAAACGCCACATTAAGGAGGACAAAAAATAATGGCTTGAAGGCTTCAGATTAAATATGGATCTCCTAAAATCTCAGCTGGGTTTCAATGGGAAATGAAACCCAGGAATTGGGATCTTCCAGCATTTCACTGCATCCTACCTTCCGGGAAGCTGGAGATGGCATCTGAAGGAAAGAATTACACTGGAACAAGGTTTAAGTCAAATAGTTTCAGATGTAAATAGCCAGCATTCAACCCCCCATCCCTCCCCAATTTTTCTGGAGTCTTGTCAGTCAAAATAGTCAATCTGGTTTCAGTCAACTCGGTTTGTGGGTATAGACAAAACCTCAAAGGGAGAGGAAAGATGGATCAAGCTTCCTCTTGCAAGTCACAATGCTTGAAAGGTCAAGAGAAAGGGGAAAAGAGTGGGCTGCAATGGGTGGCCATCTTGCTCCCTTTAGGCAACTGTAATTCTTTATCAATATCTTTCTCTCGCTCTCTTGCAAAATAACAGAGATGGCAAAAACAGCCTTATTGGGCCAAGCCTCTCTTTGTTAGTGTTTGGGGGGAGGGAACACTACTTTGAAACCGCCTGCGTGGTAGGATACTTCTCAACCTTTTGCTTAAGTGTCACAAAGAATGACACCAAAATGGTCCTTTATTCACTAAGAATGAATGCATCTAAAATAAACCCTACCCTGTGTGAGGAACTGAGATGGAGAAATGGCAAGACTAAGCAAACCATGTGACTTTTAAGTTAGCACCAAGAGAAAATAAGATTGGGGAGAGGAAGCCTAAATTTTAGAGATAGCTTCTCTTTAATCAGGAAAACTTATAAACCCTTTTTTCTCCTGGTAAACTATATCAACCAACAAAAGCATTAACTGTTTTACCTCATTTATAGCTTCCCCCCAAAGCTAACTCCCTTTCCATATATGTACAATGTTTGTAAAATGACAACATAAAAAGCTAAACAAGCTATGCTCACAATTTTATATGTGAGAAAAAAGTTGTTTCCATTTTAAGTAATGCTTTGGGAAACTATACATTTTAATGTTGGTTTTCATGTCCTGCAATCTGAAAGGACTCTAAAAATAGCATTTATAAGTAACTAAAATGGGAGGGAGAATTGGGGTGTACAAAGGAAATTTTATTCTTATCTTCAAACACTTTCCGGATTTCTTTATTCCATGTCCTAGTATTTAACTTGAAAACATCTGAATCATAAAGAATGTATAGTAGTATCAATTGAAGAACTGCAGTCTGGGAGAAAGAAAGTTTTCTTCCTAAAATATCTTCACTGTTTCCAAAGAAATGTATTTCTGAGCATTGGAAATAAAAACTTTACAGACCAAAACAAAAGCAAGTCTATGCAACCCTAAAACTAGTCTAGTTTACTTTTTAGGAAGCCAAAGCAGTCACAAAAGGTTCCCCAGACTGCTGATACCACACCACCTCAAATATTACTAGCACCTTTTAGATGAGCTTATGCCTGTGGGGTAACCTTATAAGCACAGGCTTGCCGAACTAGCCATGACCCACTTCCCGGGATCCATGTTGATAAAATCCATCCCTATGCACTTTAATGGAAGGCTGGGCACATTCCTCAGCTCAAATTTAAAAAGCCCACAGATTACATTCAAGGCTAAGGAATTAAGGTATCAATAATGAACATTTCTCTCCCATAGATCTTCACCAAGCATTTTTTAATTCAAGAGACTTCAACCTATAGGCATCTACCTGCTGAAATGGATTCAAAGCATCAAGCCCCAATTATTTCCAAGGTATGTATGGAAAGTTTGGTTTTCTGGCAAACAGACATGTATGTGTTAAGCAGACATATAACCACCAAATCATTAAGAGCAGGTAGAAAGATGGGGTGCAGAAATACTAGAACACACATTTCTATTCATTTTTTTCCTCTTGTCCTTACAAAATGTCCTTTGGTATACATTTTGTAGTTTACATGGCACATACACATAGTTTTAAAACATGCTTACACTGGGGATGCATGCCTGAAAAAACTTATAGACTCTAGGAATGTAGAATATATTGGTTACCAGTACCGGTGACGTCCCCATTCACCATGACTTATTCAAAATAAGATACAAGACAAGAATTCATTCCACAAGCATTACTTCCTCAAAGTGGTTTTGAGTGGTTTCCTGGGAAAAGACAGTCCCCAAGCCTAGGATGGATGGGTCAATATTCAGGATATTGGGTTGTAATTCTAGAACTTATATTTCTAGGAAGCTGCTTTTATTTCCTTTTCTTTTCTTTCTTTCTTTTTTTAAGCCCAAAGCAGGGACTAAATATAAATTATAACAGCACCTGTACCCCATTTTCCATCCTGGAGAATCAGGAAAATCCGCTCCCGCCGGCCCTAACTGGGAACAATATTGCCATCGTCGGTGGGCTGAACTACAATGTTTCCCTCGGCTCAAGATGGCAACTGTGTCACCCCCACCGCCCCACACCGCTAGTGACAGGGCCTTTCCTGGGGACAGAACACGCTCAGACCCCACTTTACTTCCTGCCATTTACAGAATGCTGATGCCCAGCCCTTCGACACGCAACACACACACCCTGGCCGCCCCCAAGCCGAGATATGTGTTTCCAGGGTCGCCGCCAAGGCAGCAAAGGGCTCACATCCTATACATCAATAATACAATAAATAAAGGCACTCCTCAAGCAGCCGGCGCAGCACGCTCAAGACGCACTTAACTCCTTAACTCTTCGCCCAAAATGCGTGCACCCCCTTTTCTCGAGGACGCTTTCTCGGGTGCCCGCGGAGAGAGGAGCGACCCCCGTCCCCCACAACGGAGGCGGCCCGAGGCTGGCCCTGTCGCGGCGGAGGCCCACAGCGGCGCCGCCTCCTCCGCCTCCCGGGCCGCCGCCTGTGTTGACGGCCGCGAGGCCAGCGGCCCCGGGCCCGCGGGCCCGCACTTCCCGGCCTGCCTGCCCCTCCGGCCTGGCGCCGCAGGCCTTTCAACTGACCACGGAGGCACAAAACTAGCGAAAAACCCAATCTACGTTTTTTAAATGAGCCACAATTCCTTTATCATTTTGTAGGAAAACCCAATTCCCTTGAGGTTTTGCAGCTGCATTTTAAAACCAAGTTCTCAAAATACCACCTTGTCAATCCTGAGGAGCCATTTCCAGAGGGATTCTTAAGGAAAGCGGTGGGGAAAGAGACCCTGCTGGCTGCCTCAGCATCCCGGGGTGTCCAACTGTTGGAGGCACCCTCCCTAAAATTAAAAGGGGGAAAACCCAGGGTCCCAGCCTCCTTCCCAAGGTCAGGTGGCATCACTGTAAGGCAGGGGAACCCTGAATTATTTAATGGAGCCTGTTGACACAGAAGGCAACTCAGTAAAGAACATTATCAAAATCGAGGTAGATTACAAATACAGAAAAATACATGGGTTTAGAGATTCCATCCATCACATCAAATATAAGACAGTCACCTTCCAAAGTGCTTTCATGCTCCTTTCCCAGTCAGAGGAATGGTTTTTTAAAAGAACAGTATTCCCAAACAATTACCGATCATTTTCTTAGAAGGGAAGAAAGAATTTGTGAGTGGGACCCCTATTTGAACCTGGTGCCTTCTCTAATACTTGGGTCCTTTATTCCCCAGCATTGGTTTGTCACCTTTAAACTCAAATCTAGCATTTTAAATGCAGAGATGATTAAAGGTATAAAAATTAATTTCTAAGTTTTCTTCTTTAAATGAGTAACTGAGGGGAAGCAGAATTCTGCTCGAAACAGAAAATTTCAGGGGCACCTGGGTGGCTCAGTCGTTAAGGGTCTGCCTTGGGCTCAGGTCATGATCCCAGAGTCCTGGGATCGAGCCCCGCATTGGGCTCCCTACTCCCCGGGAAATCTGCTTCTCCCTCTCCCGCCTCCCCTGCTTGTGTTCCCTCTCTCGCTGTCTCTCTGTCAATATAAATAAATAAAATCTTTAAAAAATTCTAAAGAATATTTAGTTTAACAATGTAATCTCTCAATGTCTTTGCCAAAATGCAACCTAGTATTGCACAACTTCCAAAGTGAATTTTCAGGGCATCCAGGAACCTCCAGGGCAAGGGGCGCTTCACTTCTCAATTTACACTCTCCCACACCATTTGAACAGTTTTATAATTTTAAAAGTGTATAAATGTTTTACAAGTATAAGCCTTTTACAAGTCTGGCAACACTGAGCATCTTCTGTTTTAGCCCAAATAAAACGAATGTGGATCTTTAACTGGGAATATAAATAAAACCTGACATTTAAACTCAACTGCTGGGAGGGAGAATTCAATCAACGGCCCCTCCCAGGAGGGAAACTGTGGCGGATTCAAGACGCTCTTTCCCTCCCTTCACTGCCTCCCCCTCCCCCCCCATTTGACCCTAATCTTCAAGTGATTTGACTCCATCTTTTCATTCCTGAGCTTCAAGATCCGTATTTAGCTCAATCATTCATTTTTCTAAAAGTGATGAAAAGAACATAATACATTCACCCAACGAATGTGGAAACTTTTAAGATGAGTCTACTCAATGCCTAAAAACGAAGGAAAAGAATGCCCCCTAGCTTAATACCTAGAAGGAAACTTAAAATGCGGCGCCCACAACAAGTAGATTAGAATTTCAACTTTTTTCCAATAGGAGACGCCGGCTTAAAGCCATCAGGCAATAGCTCCGCCCTCTTCCCCAAATAACAGGTTAGGAGGGGAAAAGGCTGCGATGTGCAAGCCTCTGCCTTGCTCGGTACCAGCACGCTCGCTCCAACTCGCAGACAGCAACTCCCACTAGGATTTTTAAAAACCTCTGCCATCTGCTCTCCCTCCAAGGCAAGACCATAGCGACTACACACACATCTCACGGGTCTACAGGTAGATGGTTTATATTAACGACCCTCCCCAGCAGAGCCCGCTCCTCAAAATTTTTGGTCCCTTACTGTAGTGGGCTCAGGTAAGTGGAAGGTCTCACACGGTGTGAAGAATGAGAAAGAAAGGTTTATTCGCCAAAACAGCGAACTCAAACCCGAAGGGTGCAGTGCAACCCTCGGACCCTGCGCCCCCGGGGTTCGAGCCTCTGCAATTGGGTCTGGCTTTTCTCCACGAAAGTCGAGCCCCGGTCTAAGCGGGTTGGAGACACCTCCCCAACCAGGGAAACCAGTTCCTGCAGGGATCGAAGTCGGGGCAGGGTGGAGCGGCCCAAGGGGCTCCCATCTCGGGGAGGTCAATGGGCAAGGTCCCCCTATTCCGCCTCACACAAGCGCGCACGTGGAAACCAGGGCGTCACACACGCACTCCACACCCACACAGCCATCTCCATCCTGGCTCATACCTTACCTAAAAGCCCACAATCTACGAGTTGGACAAACAAAAATGAGAAAATACGATAAAGGAGGGCACCCAGTAGTCTGGAAGGCCTGGAGTGTACCTGAACAAGGAGACCACGTCTAAACAGATAACAGACACAGACACCCTTCCATCCCGCATCTTAACAGCTTGCGCGCTTTGTCAAACAGAAATGAGGACATCAAAATCCATAAAGGGGGGGTGTTCTCAAACCTTGAGAACCATCAAGTTAAGGGGCTTCCGGGAACCCTCGCACACGGAGACCAGCTCTACGCACACGCACACCCTAGCTTCTCCCACCTCATGTTGGTTGGAGACAACCGTTGCCACAATTTGCCACACAGAACATTAGATACGGAAAAGGGGGAGCTCCACGTCTAGGAACTCTCCCGCGGTCCCTCCCTCGCAGCAAGCACACCAAAGCCAGACTTCTACACACACACTTCGCAGGCAATGACCCACTTGGTGGCAACAACCGCCACGTAGTCAAAGGAAAAACAAGCAATCCAGAGAGCGCCCCCCCCGCCCGCTTTGGGACCGGTCCGGAGGTCCTTGGCGAGCAAGCACGCGTGTCCTCGCTGGACACAAGCCCCCGTTCCCCGGCGCAGCCCCCGAGGAGGCCGCCCGCGCACTCACCTCATCGTCGTGGTGCTGGCAGAAGCCGAGGCGCTCGGGGAACACCGACAGGATGGAGAAGGGCGCGCCGGGGAAGGGCGGCCCGAGGCCGAGCTGCTGCGCGGCGGCCGCGGCGGCGGGACCTGGCGGGCCGCGCTCGATGTAGTGGTCCTTAGTGAGGCGCACGCGCTGGTGCGCGCGGACGCAGTTGTCGCACAGGTGCTCCTGGCAGTCCAGGCAGCGCGACGAGGCCGCGTTGCCCTCGTCACAGGAGCTGCAGCCGTGAGGCCGGCGCAGCAGCAGCGCGGACGGAGAGGCAGCCGGGCCGCCGGGCGCAGAGCGGGAAGGCGCGGGCGGCGGCGGCGCCGGCGGGAGTGGCGGCGGGGCCGAAGCGGATGCGCGCGGGTGCGCGTGGTGCCGGTGGTTGCTGTGGCCGCCCGCGCCCGCCGGGGCTCCGGCACGCCCGTTCTTGGGCGGCGGCTCGTCGGCCGTGGCCACCACGGCGTCGAGCAGGTTGCTGAGCAGGAAGGCGGACGAGGGAAGCGCATCCATGCCCGCCGCCTCGGCCAGCACTACTTTCTGGTCGCACACTGGGCAGCGCAGCTTGAGGGGCTCTCCCGGCGCGCTGCTGCCAGCCGCCGGCAGCCGGTGCGCCTCGAGGCACGGGCGGCAGAAGGCGTGCAGGCAGGGCAGGACGTGCAGGCGGCGCGCCGCGGCCCCCGGACCCCCGCCGCCGCCCCCCGACGACGTGGAAGTCTGCGAGGACGACGACGACGCAGACGAGTTGGAGGAGAGCGGCGCCGGCGAGCCGCACATCTCCTTGCACAGCAGGCAGATCTGGAAGTCGGTCTCGGGGAACGAAGCCATTTGCAAGCCGACTCGGAGGAGGGAGGAGACCAGAGAGGAAGAGGAGGAGGATAGGAGAAAACGGCCGAGGTGGGTGGGAGGGAGCCGCCGACTCACTCAGAAAAATGCATCGATCGGGCCTGCGATCCAGGAGCCGGCTCCAGAGCCGCCCGGCCCGCGCGCTGCCAGCCCCGACGCTGCGGGCATCAAATGCCACTATCCCGAGGCGACACAGATTCCCCCCGGAGGACGCGGAGGCTGCGTGCCTTTCGAAGCCGGAGCGCCGGAACAAGTCCCGACACGCGAGGGGCGAGCGGGGGCAGGGAGGTCAGAGGGACTCCCTGGAGCAGCGGGAGCGTAGTTGTCCCTAGCCGAGGTTAAGTCCCCCAAAGTCGAGTCTGCTGTGCAATCCCAGTCCCGGCGGGTGAAGCAGAATTTGGTTCCGCGAGTATTTGGTGCGTTGCTCTTCTTTCAACAGATTTAGTTAGTCTCTTCTTGGGAGAGGAAAGGTCCCCAAACTAGTAAAGGCGGGAGCGGCGCGACGCCAAGCCCGTGTCCCCCCGCGCGACGCCGGCTGCCCCGCCGCATGACGCGGCGGCCAGGGGCTCCTGGGTGGCCCGGCGTGCAGCGCTCGGGGCTTGCGCACGGCCGGACGCGGCCTCCCCTGCAGGGCGGTCGGCCCCGCCGCAGCTGCAGCTAGTGGGGGCCCGGCCGCGGCCGCACGCGTGTAGTACGCACGCGCGTCCCACGCGCCTCGATTCTCCCGCGCGCCGCCTAGCCCGGCCGCGGCTGCCGGCGCTTAACACGCACGCGCGCCCCACGCGGCCCCGGGCCCTCGTGCCCCCGCCTCGCCCGGCCTTGGCGCCTCCCGCGCGCGCTCCTTCCCCTCCGGTTTAGCCGCGTTGCAGCGCGGGGCCGCAGGTCCCCGCGGGCCGTCCTGAATTATTCATCGGCAGGAAGATATTAGATGTACCCGCTGCCCGCTCCGCGCGAGCCGTCGTGCAATGCTATCCGAGCTCCGCGCGCGCCCCGCGCCCCTCCTCCTCCTCACGTCCGTCCTCTCTGAAACCTTGGCGGCGAAGGGGGATCACATTTCCTTTGTCATCGGGCCATTTCGCCCTCGCCTTGGTCCCCCCTCCGATCCCGAGCTGCGGGGACGGAGCCTCCTCCGAGGCGCGCTGGAATCAGTGGAACCGGCAATGGCCCAGCTCGGTGAGCTCGGGAGCCGCGTGGCCAACGCTGCTGGCCCGCGTCATCTTCTTCCTGAAACGAGTCACCGAGCAAGACTCGGGTGGCCCCGGCCGCGCTGCGCCTACCGGCCTTTGCTCGCGCCGTGCGCTCTGGCCTCCTGGGGCTTTGCACAACTCCCCCAATTCGGGCTGAGTGCGTGCACGCGCGCGCGTGCCCCCTCTTTCTCTGCTTTGCCGCCTCTTCCTCCTTCTTCTCTCCTCTCAGTACGCGTTATTAGGACTGATCGGAATTCGGAATCCTTTTAATCTCCAAAGGAGCAAACTCACTTCCGCCCGAGTGCTGGGAGGGGGCTGGGGGAGGGGACACAGGGGAGGGGGTTCCAGGCAAACAGGAAACATTAGCCCTCTCGGCACGGCTCGCTTTTGTGTGCTCCCTCCCTCCTCCCTCCAACCTCCTCCCTTCTCCAGGCCGCTAGGGAGATGAACGCCCCCGGGCTGCGGTGTGACGACCTTTGAAACCTTCCGAGCGAGGAGCAGAGAGCGACTCTTCTGTTAAAAAAGAAAAGATTGCATTTTGAATCCTGGTTCAACAGAGTCTGAAATCCACTGCCAGTGAGGTCTGGGTTTCCCCCCACTTTTTTTTTTCCCCCTTTTTACGTTTTCTTAAGGACTCTGCATAGCAACACCAAAACACACACTCGTGTGCAATTGGATGCGTGGAATTTAACGAATCTGAATTCTGATCTGCGGAGGAGCCAGTTTCCTTTTGAGTTATAATAGGGGTGGGGGGCAGAGGGCAGCTATCGGGGAGGCTACCCGGGTGACGGCCCTGCGGCCATCTGGGTGGTGTCTGAGGCTGCCTGGGAGAGGGACTTGCTTGGCCCTGGAAAGAGACTGACTTAGAGGAGCGGAGAGGGCCACATACCAGGCCAACTGGTGGAACAATGGTCCCCATCTAACACTGTCAAGCTGTTAGTGACATCTTGGGTTCTACTTGTACAGGCAACTACTTGGATGAATCCCAAAAAAACATCGTGATAGGAGGAAAAAGCCAAACACCAAAGAGTTCATCCTGTGTGACTCCATTTACAAGAAATTCTAGAACAAGCCAAAACAGCTGTGGAGATATATGAAAAATATCCTTGGGAGTAAGGGGCTTGGACTGGGAAGGGGGATGAGGAAACCCTCTGGGGTACTGAAATAGAAGTATATCATTGGTGTATACATTTGTCAAAACTTGTAAATCTGCCATTTAAGATCTGTGCAAAATTTCACTGTGTGTAAATTGTACTTCAATAAAAAGAAAAAATAACTTGGTGTCCAGCATAAATAAAAAGATAACAAGGGGAAGAAAAAAAAACCAACAACTATATAAACATCCCCAGCTCCTCCTCTGAATGTGTGCATCAAGATTCAGGGAGTTTACCAGGGAAAGATCAACCTGGAAAGCTCTCAAATCAACCAGCTGGGCAAATGTGTCAAAGGACTCAGGCTGCAGAAACCCCCTCCCTAAAGGGACGAATCCATCCTGAAGCCCAAGTATTGCCCTGAGATGGAAAGAGCTTCCAGGTGGAGGAAGAGCCTGGCAGCCGCACCACGAAGGCCCAGGTCCTCAGCTGCTCTTAGAAGTGCTCCGCTCAGCACCTGGCGCAAATCTAAGCTCAGGGAGCATTCACTGAACTGCGTGAAGAGTGCAAAAACTATCACATAAAACCAAAACATGTTCATTGTATCTCAACAAAACTGAAGAAACACAAAACAAAGCTCCTTCTCTGCCACTGAAGGAGAAGGAAACATCTGATTCTTTAAAGATTAGGGAGGAGCTTCTCTTGCTACCATCTACTGCCAATATGAGTTTCTTCCATAATCTGAGAGCTGCGTGTAAACATGTACATGCTCCCACATGAATCTACACACTCCTATAGAATTTTCTACCATGCTGGCCTTGCTCCAGAGGTGTTGTATTTCTAGGGTTTGTTTCTTTTCCTTTCTTTGGTTGTTTTTAATTTTTTTTTTTTTTTTTAAACAAGAACAAGAGGAAAACAGATGGGGGAAGAGAATTGCCAGAAGGAAGATGGCCCCAGAGGGTCAGAAAAGGGATAGGCCAGCCCTGCTGACTCTCTGTTGGTTGGCCCCACCCTCCAGCATCTAAAAAGGTTTAAAAAAAAAAAAAAAAGATGCCAAGGGGGGAGAAAAACTCTACAAAGTAGTCTTCCCTGTCCTAAGACTCTAAGATAGTTTGCAAGTGGATGACCAAGATGAAAAGCCAGCTGAGACATCCTGGAGGAGCAGGAAGGTGTCACTCCAGGAACAGGAATCAAACTTGACAGCGGTTGGTGGGTTAGTTTCCTGGGGACAATTGCTCAGAATAAATCAAAAAGAAAAGAAAAAGAGAAGGGAGAAAAACTTTGATTTCTCATCATGAAGTAGCTTCCCTTTCTTTCCTTTCTTGAATTGACAGGACATTGCCAGGAAACAGGGCTGCAGTGTAAATTTTTAAAGTAGCACATTCCTAGTTTCTATGAAGACCATTTACCTAGGCAGGAAAGAGGGTGATCTTTAAAACAACTAATTAACCCCACTTGTATAGAAATATAGTTGAGTTTTTTTAAATATGGTATAGTGATACAGAACAAATTGGGATTAGACTTTCTAAGGCTAGAGCTTATCCATGGGAGGAATAAGAGCCACATATCCAGATGAAAGGCCCAAGACAGTCCCCTGCTATAAACTAGTATTAAATTTTTCATTGCCATCCTAGCTAATAAACACCCTCTCTTAGCAAGGGAGGAGCAAGCAGCCTTCCAGTTTTCCCTCCATAGGTAACATTAGAAAGGGAGTATAAGTACATTCCTGAATCCTGAAAATAAATCATTTGTTTTTTAATAGCAACTTTTTAAAAGAAACCAGCCCGAAAATTATGTAGAGAGTAAACTTGCATTTTTTTCTTAAATTCATCTGTACTCATATTTTGTTTTCAAAGATGACACTAGACTTTGCTGCTTTCTCAGACTTGGGGGTGAGGTGAGGGGGTGGGGTGGCTAAACCACATTTCCATCAACTGCTTTTTTCATCTGGTCCTTTAATTAAATATTTGATGCATCCTCTTTTTCTGATGTCAAAATTGCACCTTTCACCAGCATCCTGAGGGTGCATTTACATAATTTTTAAGTACATAAGTCACCAGAGTATTCTTTTTAGACATTAAACAAATATTACATCACAATTACTATTTTGAGCCATGGGGGGGGTGTACCAGCTTAACAGACACTGTTGAATCATTGCCTGCATCCTGCCAGTTGGGGTGGGGGGTGGAGTTCTACGCACCTGGCCAACTCTTGACTCTACCCTGACTCTGGCCTTGAAATCATTTGACAGAAGTGTGTCAGCTGCTTCCAACAACCCCGAGTTCAGAATAGCAGCAAATCAGACGATATAATGTAAGCTCTAGTCACCTAGAAATTTATAGATTACAGTAGAGATACTTGAAATGTACATACGAAAGGTAAAAAATCAGTATGCAGCTTTGGTAGTTAAAAGTAGTGCAGAGCTCAGTTAGGCTTCTATCCCAGCTCCTCCACTCTTTACTGTGTGACCTTGAGCAAGTTCGTTAAATCCCTGCACCTCAGATTTCTCATGCTTGTAACTGGTGCAAACACCTAGTTCATCAGGGATCAATGAGCTACTAAGTGTACTGTGCTTAGTATAGCACCAATCACATGTAAATGCTCAAGCACACATTTAAATATTAGCTTTGTATCATCGTTATTCCGCAGAGTGCCTACCACTTAAATCTATCATTGCCTCATCACTGCCTTCCACCAGCCTCCGTTGTCTCATACAATCAATCGTGTTCTTCCCTCCCTAACAGAGGTGCCATCTCTTCTCCCATCACTCTCTGCTCCTCACTCTCTGCTCCAGGCCCCACTGCAGCTGCCTGTGGCCCACCATGTTGACGCTAAGCTTCCAGCCTAGGTTTTCTAAAACGAAATGTGTGTCTTTCATAAGGGGGCAAAAAACAACAAAAGTTGTTTTTAAGATGAACATAGCAGAAAATCAAAATATGTCTAAATCAGTACATGCTGTTAAGCTTGAGCGGCTTCTTATTCCAGATGCTCTCTCATTTTGTAGCTGAAAAATCTCTATGCCATTTAAATTCCCCTTTTTCAGCCTAACCCTCACCCTCACTCATTCCACCTGCTCCAGATTTCAAGGGCTCCCCTTTACCGAAAAGTTAACTGAAACTGCTTAACCTGACAACCAAGGATCTCTCTGCTCTGTCTCAAACCTCCCTTTCTGTCACTCTTCGCTTCAACACAAGCTCTGCCCACCACCTATCTATGTACACCCAAATTCAACTGCTTCAGACCCATTGTCTTTTTTTAAGGTTTTATTTACTTATTTGTCAGAGAGAGAGAGAGCGCACAGGCAGGGGAAGCTGCAGGCAGAGGGAGAAGCAGGCTCCCCACTGAGCCAGGAGCCCAATGCAGGGCTCGATCCCAGGACCCTGGGATCATGACCTGAGCTGAATGAAGGCAGACGCTTAACGACTGATGGGCCCAGTCTTTAAAAGAACTGGCAGCTTCCGGGCGCCTGGGTGGCTCAGTTGGTTAAGCGACTGCCTTCGGCTCAGGTCATGATCCCAGAGTCCCTGGATCGAGTCCCGCTTCGGGCTCCCTGCTCGGCAGGGAGTCTGCTTCTCCCTCTGACCCTCCCCCCTCTCATGTGCTCTCTCTCTCACAAATAAATAAATAAAATCTTTAAAAAAAAAAAAAAAAGAACTGGCAGCTTCCACCTTTGTCTCTTGCAGCCTGAGCCACCATGTAAGAAGTCTGACGTCCCTCTTGGAGAGTCCCATGGAGAAGGAAAGGGACCCAGAGCCTAGCCTCCCACCCACTCCTGCCACGGTGCCAGGAAAGTGAGTGAAGCCATCTTGGATCTTCCAGACCATGCCAACCTGAATGCCACCAAGTTGATGCCACAGAGCATTACTCAGCTGAGCCACTTTGAATTCCTGATCCACAAAGTTGGGAAATAAAATTAAATGGTGGTTGTTTTAAGCCACTAAATTTTGGGGTCATTTGTTACATAGCAAGAAATAATTAGGACACTCCCACTCCAGCCTATTCCATATTCTCTGTCAAATTAATGTCCCTAAGATTCTTCTTCTACAACAGCTTTACTGAGGTATAATTGATATACAATGAATAAACTATTCACATTTTTTTTTTTAAAGATTTTTATTTATTTGACAGAGAGAGACATAGCGAGAGAGGGAACACAAGCAGGGGGAGTGGGAGTCTGGGATCGAGTCCCAGATCGGGCTCCCTGCTCAGCGGGGAGTCTGCTTCTCCCTCTGCCTGCAGCTCCCCCTGCTTGTGTTCCCTCTCTCGCTATGTCTCTCTCTGTCAAACAAATAAATAAAATCTTAAAAAAAAAAAATTTATTTGTCAGAGGGAGAGAGAGAGTGCACAAGCAGGGGGAGCTGCAGGCAGAGGGAGAAGCAGACTCCCCGCTGAGCAGGGAGCCCGATCTGGGACTTGATCCCAGGACCCCGGGACCATGACCTGAACCGAAGGCAGACACTTCACTGACTGAGCCACCCAGGCATCCCAAACTATTCACACTTAAAGTATACAATTTGACAAGTTTTGACTCAGATATTTCTGTAAACCCATCACCATACCACGAGGATGAGTATATCTCACCCCCAAAAGTTTTCTTGAGCCCCTTAATAATCCCTCCACTGAATATCTCCGCAGCAACCACTCCTCAGCCTTCTGTCACTAAAGGTCAATTTCCATTTTCTGGAGTTTTATATAAGTGGAACCATATAATATATATTCTTCTGTACAATTTGTACTTTTTGGGGGGTGGGAATCTGGCTTCTTTCATTCAGCATGACTTCGAGATTAATCTGAGTTGTTATGTGAATCAGTAATTCATTTCTTTTTATTGATGAGCAGTATTCCATTGTGTGGATGTACTACAATTTGCTAATTTATTCATCTGCTGATGGTCATTGGGTTATTTTCAAGTTTTGGCTATTACAAATAGGGTGCTATGACCATTCAAATACAAGTCTTTGTTTGGAGGAGTGTATCTTCTCTCTTGGAAAATACCTATGAGTGGAATGGCTGGGTCAAAGGATAGGTGTATGTTAACTTTTCAAGGAACTATAAAATGGTTGTACCATTTTACATTTCTAACAGGGAGGTTCAGTTTTGTCCACATCCTCACCAAAGCTTTGTATGGTCAGTTTTGTATTTTAATTTAATTTTAGCTGTTGTAATACATGCATATCGTCTCTAATTGTGTGTGTTTCCTTTTTAAGATTTTATTCATTTAGAGAGAGAGAACACGCAAGCATGTGCGCAAGTGGAAGGAGGGGCAAAAGGAAAGGGAGAAAGAGGATCTCAAGCAGACTCCATGCAGAGTGTGGACTCTGATGAGGGGCTCGATCCCACCACCCCGAGATCGTGATCTGAGGTGAAATCAAGAGTCAATGGCTTAACTGACTGAGCCACCCAGGCGCCCCTAATTGTGGTTTTAATTTGCATTTCTCTAATGTCTAAAGATGTTTAGCTTCTTTTCGTATGTTTATTTGCAGATCATGGAAGTGTCTTTTCAAAGCTTTGGCCTTCTTCAGCTCAGGCCATGATCTCAGGGTCCTGGGATTGAGCCCCGCATCAGGCTCTCTGCTCAGCGCGGGGCCTGCTTCTCCCTCTGCCTCTGCCTGCCACTCCCCCTGCTTTATGCTCGCTCTCTCTGTCAAATAAGTAAATGGATAAAATCTTTATTTTTTTATATTAGAGATTTTTATTTATTTATTTATTTAACAGAGAGAAACACGGTGAGAGAGGGAACACAAGCAGGGGGAATGGGGGAGGGAGAAGCAGGCTCCCCGAGGAGCAGGGAGCCCGATGCCGGGCTCGATCCCAGGACCCTGAGATCATGACCTGAGCCAAAGGCAGGCGCTTAACGACTGAGCCACCCAGGCGCCCCTGGATAAAATCTTTAAATAAACAAATAAATAAATAAATAGATAGATAGATAAATAAATAAATAAGCTTTGGCCTTTTGGGGGAGGGGGTGTTGTTTTATTATTGAGTATTTTCTTATTATTTAAGAGTTCTTTATGTATTTTGGATATAACTCCTTTATCAGATACATACTTTGCAAAGATTTTTTCTCCCAGTCTGTTCCAACTGTTTTCATTCTCCTTTGTGTTAATTATGAATTTTATTAAGTCCAATTTATTAAATTTATTGATTTATTCTTTTATGGATTGTGCTTTTGGTGATCTAAAAAATCTTTCTCTAGGCCTTGTTTTCCTTTTCTATAAAATTGGGGTAAAGATAGATCCTAGCTTTCTGGATGATGATGACAATTAAATGAGATAATGCTTTAAAAGTATTTAGCTCATGGGGCTCCTGGGTGGCTCAGTCGGTTGAGCATCTGACTCTTGGTGTCGGCTGAGGTCATGATCTCAGGGTCATGGGATCGAGCCCCGAGTTGGACTCCATGCTCAGCATGAGAGACCGCTTGTCCCTCTCCCCCTACTCCTTCCCACCCACCCCCACCTGCTCACTCTCTCTCTCTCAAATAAGTAGATAAATAAAATCTTTAAAAAATAATAATAAGGGGCGCGTGGGTGGCTCAACTGGTTAAGCATCTGCCTTCAGCTCTGGTCATGATCCCAGAGTCCTGGGATCGAGCCCCACATCGGGCTCCCTGCTCAAGGGGGAGTCTGCTTCTCCGTCTCCCTCACCCTGCCTCCCACTCATGCTCTCTGTCACTATCTCTGTCTCTCTCTCTCTCAAATAAATAAAATCTTTAAGAAATAATAATAATAATAATTTTTTAAAAAGTAGCTCAGAGCCTCGTACATAGAAAAGCCCAGAAAATGACTATTACTGCTAAATATACTTTTTCTCTCTAAGCACTTTGATGCCATATCATCTGAAATATCCTCACCCTCTACGTCATCCATCCAAATCCATCTATCCTATAAAAGCTGACTCAGAGTCCACTGCTTTTCCACAACCCTGGGTCAGAAGTCATTTCTCCACCCTGCCACCTCCCACTCACTGCACATTAGCTGTTCACTCTGTTCTGAAATTTACCATATTCTCCTGTTGAGAGAGATTGTAGGAATGGTGGTCCCCAAGTTGTCCGTGCCCCCCCGTGCTCATGTCGTCTGGTAGTACCCTCTCACAAAGACTCTGGGCACAGCCATATGATTTGCTTTGATTAATAGGACAGTAGCAAACATGACATAAGGAGAAACCTGAAAGTATTTGAGCTTTGGAAGCTTAGCCCTCTCACTGCTCTTGAGCCCCTGTGACCACCTAGGTCAGCCTGTTGGAGGAGGCCCAGATAGCCCCTTTGCCCCTGGCATGGCTGGCCTACTGTCAGACATGTGAGGCTGTGCGGGACGGCTGAACTCCAGCCTGCCTGCCAACTAGCCAGTGGAGTGACTCATCCAAGTGAATACAGTGAGGGAATGAGGCAACAGGTGAATTCCCTTAATGAGCACCTACTGTGTGCCAGACTTTGGGACTGCACCTTGAAGGAGGAGACAGACCGTGTACACATGAATGAACGTGGAGTATACTTGTCTTCTCATGATTGGTGGTGTAAGTCAAAACTGGGTCAGGGAACAAGGAGAGAAGGGGGTGAATTTCCTCATGGGCTGGATAAGAGAAAGACAAAAGTGAAGAAGTGGAAGTGGGGGTGACTCCAGAGTTTTTGGCCCGAGCAGCTGGATAAAGGGTGATACTGGGGGGTTGAACTGGGTTTTGCTGGTACTAGTACCAAAAGGATTGCGCAATTTATGGGCAGGACGAAAAACCATTCCTGGGGAGACCCCAAGAAGGCTTCTTGTGCACAGGCCTGTGTGACCTCAGACCTGTTCTCGCCCTTCCCTGCCTGGGTCGTGTCCCAAAGTACAGATGCGGATCCTGGCTGTACTCTCGAGGCTCCTGAGTCAGTGCCTTTCCGGCCGGGTTTGGCTAGTAAGAGGCTGTTAGGGGACTGGAGAGTGGGGAGAAGGGACACAGCGGGTATTTCTCCCCTCCTCTCTCTCTCAGCCTTGGGTAGCAACTCCAGTCTCCGGCGGTGGCTGCATCTCTTCTGTGGCTCCAGCTTCGGGTCTAGTGTGGTTTCAGCTTCCAGCAGGTGAGCCCTGACCTCTGACCCTCCAGCAAGAAGTGGCAACAGCTTCCTGCTCCAGCTGACCTCTGGGTCCCATCACCTGTCCAGCCAAATCTCTCCACGAAATTCCCTCGGTTATAAATAATGTAAAGTCACGCTGTTTTCCTGGGTTGCCCCTGACCGTGGGGCTACAGGCTGAAGCCTGACGTGCTTGCACGCAGGCCCAGGTGAGAAGCAAACACCTTGCACAACCCCACCTGTGCAGACTCATGGGCTCCAGGTGTTTACCAGCCCTCGCCTTGGGATTTGCTCGTTCTTGACCTCTGTGCTTTTGTACCAGACACTCCCTCCATCTGTGTGTAATCGTTTTCACACACCCGTGGCAATCTCCTCTTCAAATCCCAGCTCAGAAACCCTGACCTCCTCTAAGCCTTTCAACAGTGACTCAGCTGTCCAGCCTCCAGCCCGTCGCCTCTGCTCCATGTGCACTTGCTGAAACATTGCTATAGGGAGTGGCCTCTGTGCTTGGCAGACTGTCCCCTCCACTTCTACTCAGCCTTCAGAACCGACTTTAAGGGGCGCCTGGGGGGCTCAGTCGTTACGCGTCTGCCTTCGGCTCGGGTCATGATCCCGGGGTCCTGGGATGGAGCCCCGCATCGGGCTCCCTGCTCGGTGGAAGCCTGCTTCTCGCTCTGCCTCTGCCTCTGCAGCTGCTTGTGCTCTCTCTCTCTCTCGCTCATATAAATAAATAAATAAATCTTAAAAAAAAAAAGACTTCAAGTGTCCACCTGGGGAGTAAGTCATTTCTGGCAGGTTCCCCCCCCAAGACCTAGACACAAACTCCCACATTCATGCTGCCAGAGGTCTCAGTCAAACCACACTGCAGTAATTGTATATGTGTCTGTCTCCCATATAAAAGGGCCAGCTCCTTGGAGGTGGGGGCTAAGGCACAAGCTCTGGTCTGGACACCAGTGGCCCTAGTGACTTTTCATTGAATGATGGCCTCTGGATGCACGGATGACCATGGGTTTTCAGTGACTACAGGAAGCAGGTGCGTTAGGTCTTCCCAGTCTGGTCACAGGCTTCTCTTTGGGGGATTCCTAATTCCTGAGCAGATGGTTGGCACCTCCTGCGGGTGTTATCAGGCAGGAGGAAACCAATAAATGTTGTCCTCAGATATGAGCATTTTGTTTATTTCCCTATATACCACCCCCTTTCTTTCTCTCTTTTTTTAGCTTTTATCTCTTCTTCTTTTTTTTTTAAGATTTTATTTATTTATTTGACAGAGAGAGACACAGCGAGAGCAGGAACACAAGCAGGGAGAGTGGGAGAGGGAGAAGCAGGCTTCCTGCTGAGCAGGGAGCCCAATGTGGGGCTCGATCCCAGGACCCCGGGATCACGCCCCGAGCCAAAGGCAGACGCTTAACGACTGAGCCACCCAGGCGCCCCAGCTTTTATCTCTTCTTAAGCTTATTTAGCTTTACTTATTTTTATTTTTGTTTACTCTGCATTTTGAAATAATTTTAAATGTAGAGAAAAACTACAATAATAACCCAAAGAATTCCCATATATCTTCACCCAGAGTCCCTAAATGTTAACTTTCCCTTATTTGTATTATCTCTCCCTGCCTCCTCTATGTGCCTATATATAGATTTATCTTTTTTTTAAGATTTTACTTACTTGACAGAGAGATACAGACAGAGAGCACAAGCAGGGAGAGCAGCAGAGGAAGAGGGAGAAGCAGACTCCCCGCTGAGCAGGGAGCCCGATGTGGGGCTCGATCCCAGGACCCCGGGATCATGACCTTAGCCGAAGGGAGCCGCTCAACCTACCGATTCACCCAGAAGCCTGATTGATTTTTTTTTTTTTTAAGTAACCTCTAGGCCCAGTGTGGGGCTCGAGCTCATGACCCTAAGATCAAGAAACACATGCCCCACTGACTGAGCCCAGGTGCCCCTATACATTAATATTTATATGTTACATGTACGTAATATGTACTGTATACATCCTTGAACAACATGGGGGTCAGGGGCATCGCCCCCTGTGCAGTCGAAAATCCACGTATAACATTTGATTCCCCCAGAATGTAACTACTCACAGCCTGCTTAACATACACAGTCGATTAACACATATTTGGTAGGTTATAGGAATTATAAACTGTATTCTTACAATAAAGTAAGGTAGAGAAAAGAAAATGTCATTAAGAAGAGAAGTACATAATAAAAAAATAGAAAAGACATTTGCAGTACTGTACTGTATTAATGGGAAAAAATCTGCACAGAGGTAAGCGGACCGGCACAGTTCAAACTCGTGTTGTTCAAGGCCCAACTGTATATGCTTGTGTTATGTGTGTGTGTATATATAATTATATATATAAAAAATAATATTATATATGTAATTGTTTTTCTGAACCATTTGGGAGAAGATAGGATACCCTTCTATTTCTAATCACTTCCTTGTGCATTTCCTAAACATACAAACATTATCTTACAGAACCAAAGTATAGTTACCAAAATCAGGAAATTTAGCATTGATCCAGTCCGATTACCTAATCTGCAGACGGTATCCACATTTCACCGGTTGTCCTAATAATGTCCTTTCTAGGCACGTTTGTTTTTGCCTTCTTGGGCCCTGCCAGGGCACATGCTGCTTTCGGCGTCCCTGGCTCTCCTGTCCCGGTTAACCTGGGACAGACCCCCTCACCCTCTTCGTCTTTCAGGCCAGTTGTTTTGTTTCCTCACAGGGTTCAAATGCCCCCCGAAGATCTTACCTCTCGCCACCCTGTTACCAAACTCTTCTCGTCCAGACCCAGGGGAGGGGCTCCTTTCAGGGCCTTGTAAAACCTTAAATAAACGACATGAACAAATTCCACTTTGACCACCATCTTGTTAAAATTCCTTAAAAAAGTTAACTCGTTGGGCCCAAAGTACCTTAACAAAAGCCAGGCTGTACTTCTCCTACTATTCACTGTTCCTCAAAGGGTTTTATGTGCTGTTTAATGATTTTTCACAAATAGTTTTTCTTGCCCTTAAAGTTGGATTAATTGAATTTTAATTCAGTAGGATCACCCTCTAAAAAAAGAAAACACTGGCTAGGCAAGTTAAGACCGCTAGACTAATTAAGACCTTTTCCAAGCAGAGTAGGATTTGGAAGGATGGAAAATCTAGCCACACAGCACCCTGAACTCACCTTTACTTTGGACTATAATGAAAACATCCCCTTCTTCTCAGAAAGGAAACCCACCACTGCGGCCTTTTTGGCTACCTCTACTCATCCTTTCGGTGGGTAGCCCTACACCACTCCTGTGGCCCAAGTCAGCCACTTGTCGTGACCCTTTCAGAAAGCCACTCTCATTTAAAGCAAGCAAACAAACAAAACCTTTTTATTTTTATTTAAAAAAAATCTTTGAACAGGGACTCCTGGGTGACTCAGTCTGTTAAGGGTCCTGGGATCAAGCCCCATGTCAGGCTCTGCTCAGTGGGGAGCCTGCTTCTCCTTCTGCCTGCCACTCCCCCTGCTTGTAGTCTCTCTCTCTCACTGTCAAATAAATAATAAAATCTTAAAAAAAATCTTGGAACAGCTAAAACATAGTTGAAATTCCCCAAATACAAAAGACTATATCTAGAAAAATCTAGACCATCCTTAGCTGTTTCTGCTGGCTCAGGCAGGTTTCCAGGGGCCTTGAATCCCACTGTGGTATGAATTTTACATAATGAATCAGTGGATGAGGGACCAAAGTTTGTCACTTCCTCCCAGAATCCTGCTGTTTTCATGACCAGCCTAGCCTGGACTTGAGTTAAAGATGATAGATGGATAGACAGATAGATAAATAGATAAAACAACCCATACTCAGAGCTCTATAAAACATTCCAACTTGAAGTGGAGAGGACAATTATCACAGAAGTACCAGGCTAGCCATTAGCCACTCCACTTCTCTGGCCTCTGAGGGGCTGACAGAGGTCAAATGAGGGGCTGCTAGTGATCTCTGATTCCTGATCCATGAAGCCACTGTTGGGTTTTTCAGGGTTTTTCACACTGTTTTTATGAAAGGCCAGAAAGGAAGAAAAAGCCCATTTCCTTCTCTAGGAGGGAAAACCTGGAAAAGTCAGAGGCTCCAGGCAAGGATCAGGCCAGGGGAGGCCCCTTCTGACTATTCCTTCCACAGGCAGAAATCAGAATTTTTTAACAGGCAGAAATCAGAAACTCAAAGAACCACTCCTAAAATGACTAGAGGCCATTTACTGAGCTGCATTTGCTAGGGAACCACCCCTTCTTAACACTGCCCTACAGAGGGAGCCTTCTTTCATGTTATAGACATGGAAGCTGAGGTCCAGAGAGGGCAAGCAGCCTGCACACAGCCACACAGCCAGGAAGTGGCAGAGCTGGGATTTGAACCCAAGAGTGTCTAGTTCCAACGCTTGAGACTTTCCCATGAGCCCATCCTTCTTCCTTTCCCACACTGTCGCGGAGGGCTGGACTCACGATCTCCACGTGGCACGGATAGCAGCCCTGCATTGACTTTCTTCATCTTCACTGACCTGGTACTTCAGAAATGCCAGGCACTGTTCCCAGAGCTTTACAAGTATTACCTCACATAAGCTTCCGAACAGGCCTCTGAGGTTCCTATTATTACAATCCCATTTTACAAAGAAGGAAACTGTAGCAAGAGAGGAGAGTAAGTTTCCCAAGGTCACACAGGAAGTAGCACACCTGGGACTTGGACCCGGGTAATTGGGCTCTAGAGTCTGTGCGTTTCCTACCTTCCCAGAAGCCAGCTCCAGGAAGAGAGGGCAGACAAGTGGATGCATCCCATACAAATTAGAAAGAAAGCAGAGTGGGACACCTCCCAAAAGAAACCTTTCTCTTGCCCAGTTTGAATGATGAGCGTCTCATTGGGAGTCATGCCTGGGCAATGTCTTCACTGGGCCCTTGCCAGCCCCGCCCTTCCCGGGGAGCCCTTTCCCACGGGGACAGCAGGAATCCCGCAAGAGCAGGCTCTTTGGTCCTACTACTGACTGTGGCTAACAGGGGCTATGGGGTCCAAGGATTGGAGGGAGGCTTCTTTCTTTATATCCCCTCCCATCCCTGCCCATTTGCAGACTCATAAAGCCCTAATGGGAGCTAGAGGCCCCCGAAGATCTGCCCCCACCCGCAGATGGGATAATCCTAACTCAAGACTGCTGTCCAGCCAGCATGTCACCAGATGTGGGCTGAGCGTGAAGAGCCATGGCTAGCGGCTCCTCACCACCGTGTACTTCCCCTGATCCCAGCAGCATTTTGGCTGTTGCCTGGGCCCACCTCCCCTTTCTCCCAGACTGGTCCCTTGCCAGGGTTCAGGGCTAATGAAAGCCACAGTAATTAAATGGCAATAGAAAATTGAGTTTCTCAACCTGGAAAATGTGCCAGTTTCAGACAGGTAAATTTGGTCATCTTGGTGCTTTCCTGTTGGGCTGTTTTGAGTTTGGTGTGGAGATAGGGCTGCTGGCATCTAGACAGGAAAGCAAGAGCAGAAAGCTTTGTCAGAAACCACAGTCCTGGCTTCTGAGCAGAGGTGCTTCAGCCTGGGGGCCGGACAGGTATCAGGCATGACAACAATGGGCTTCCAACTCAAAAATGCACGTCCGATCACCAAGAAATAATCAGATGAATCCAGGTAGAGGAAACTTCTCCAAGACCACTGGCCTGGAGCCCTCAAAACTATCGATGTCATGAGTGACCAAAAAGGCTTAGGGAATGTTCTGAATTAAAGAGGACCTATGACAACCAAATGCAGTGCAGGATCCTGAAGTGGTTCCTGGACCAAGGGGGAGAATGGCAATAAAGGGCATTGTGGGGGCAACTGGGAAAATTTAAATATGGATTGTGTATTACTAAATAGAATTATCGTATCGATGTTAAATTTCTTGGGAGCTATAATTGAGTTTTGTTACGTAGAGAATGGCCCTGTTCTTAGAGATACAGGCTGAGGCATTCAGTGGTGAAGTATCATTGTGTCTGCAACTTACTCTCAAAAGTTCACTAGATAGATAGTTAAATAACTGGAGGTATGTGTGTTGAAGAGAGAGGGGAAGCATGCTAAAGCAAATGTTAATTGGTGGATCTAGGACATAAAGGTGTTCATTAAACAGCTTTTTCATTTTTTTCTACATAAATGTTCAATCTTTCTTAAAAGTGGGGAAGGTGAAAATTTAGAAATGCAATTCATAAAGCCTTCTAGAGAATCGATAGCAAATAGTGACTTATTCTCTCTCCCCTTCTCCAGAATAACACAGGCCACACATGGTAATGTACATGGTCTTTCAGGGGACTCACAAGCACTAAGGCCCTCTATGGAACCCACAGGACCACAGGGTCGGAGAACTGAGACTTCCCTGATGAAAGACCCCTCGCCTACCTCCTAATACAAACCACCCTTCCTCCAGCACCTGACACTCTCTGCAGTGTGACAGAGACCTTCTTTTCTGGTTTTATCTGGAATGTGCCCCCTATGGTCCAGTCACCTGCAGCAGTCCCTCCCTATCTGCCCCTCCCTGTCTGCCCACCTGAAATGAGACTTTCTCCATGAAGCCTTGTTGCAATTCTTGGGTCCTTGTCTCTATTGGGCTTGGATCTCTTGAGGCTAGGACTATGTGCTCTGAACTTGACTTCTCCCCTGTATACCTGGCAGTATGTCTTGCTGAGAGCAGGTGCCTTGGCGTTTAGAAATCAGATTGTCAGGACTCACGATGAGTGTTTCACACTGTGCCAATGGGAGAAATATGTATTAATGACTTTCAGCCAATGAACACATTTCTTTGGCCCAATTATGGTATCAAACCTTTCCTCGGACTTTTAGGTCTTTCAGATTTGGTTGTGGAGATGAGACAAACATCCTGAGTAGTTAGCTAAGGTAGTATTTTTTTTTTTTAAGATTTTATTTATTTATTTATTTATTTGTCAGAGAGAGAGAGAGCACAAGCAGGGGGTGTGGCAGGCAGAGGGAGAGGGAGAAGCAGACTCCCCACTGAGCAAAGTCCCTCAATGTGGGACTTGATCTCAGGACTCTGGATCATGATCAGAGCCAAAGGCAGACAAGCTTACCTGACTGAGCCACTCAGGCATCCCCTAAGGTAGTATTTGTTTTCACTGTTTCTCAAAACTCAGATGCAGACTACATAAGCCTCAAAAGAGGATGAAAAAGGTATCCACTTTTTTCTTTCACCCACAAATAAAGAAATGAAACAAATGAGATTAAATTAAATGACATAAAATGTATAAAACTAAAATTAAATTAAGTAATGGACTAAAGAGAAATTAAAATAGATGGAATTAATGAAATAAAATTAGTAAAATGAAATGGATGTGAATAATAAACCAAACAAAATAACGAAATAGAATAAACGAAATAAAAGTAATAAAGGAAATAAAAAGTAAAATAAACAAAACTAAATAAAAAAACTAAATGAAAAACTAAATAAACATAAGAAAGTAAGTAAAATGAAAAAAATGAAATTAATCAGATAAACACCGCAATCATTGAAGGAAACTGTGTGTTGGGCAGGATACCGTTCTGCCGCCCGCATCTTCGGGCTCCCCGGTGTCGGCCAGAGCTAAAGCTCCGCTCTGGGAAATGCGGGGTCCTCTCGGGTGGAGGGCAGGTTTCGAGCCAGGGAACGCGATTGCGCCGGGTGACGGAGAAGGGGCCCTCCGGGCGTGACAGCATCCCCACTCCTCCGGGGCTCGCTCGCCGCGTTGACCAGGCCGCCGGCAGGTGGCGCCCTGGGCTCCGAGGATCGAGTCCGCCCGGCGCTGCCGGGGCCTGCCGGGGCCTCCCGGGGCCTCGCGGGGCCTCCCGGACGGCGTCTGCGCTGGGTGCGCCCGTGCTGCGGGACCTCCGGCCTCCTCTACAACCTGTGGGCTGTGTCCCGCTCCGTAAAAACTCTCTCTCACACACACCCCGCGGCTACCTGAGGTCCCTCGGCTGCTCAGTCTGAGGAGGAAACGCGAAATGGAGTCCTTGCTAAGCGTCACATGGAACGCAGGGTTCCTGCCACAACGACACAGATGTGAATGGTTCATCCAATAAGTTGTTTTATAGGAAATGATTGAAAGTGCTAAATAAAATGGAAATCGGAGTAAAAAAAAAATTAACCTGCCTGGTGCCAGGGAAAAAGATATTCGTTCAGAAAGTTCCAGAATAGCTACCTGTGGCCTGGTCGGGGATTAAGGGATGGCAGAGGACATCTGCAGGCGGCCTTTCCTGCAGTCCCAGAAGTCCTCAGCCCAGACGTGCTGGGGGGAGGGGAGGGATGGGGGTGGGGATGGGGACAAGGGGCCGCTCACATGCAAATGCAGCTGTGACAATCCGGCCGGGCGCCTCCGCGCCTCCGGGAGGCCGAGGCTGGAACAAAGCATTAGCATTTTCTACATCTGAAAAGCCCGCATTCCTGGGCGGGGAGGCCGCGAGGGCGCCAGCCCCCCTCCCCATTCACACTCCGGACCACACAGAGAGCCTCCCGCGCCAAATGCTCGAAGGTTCGTTTCAGCTTTTCTTTTGACCCGAGCGATGCATACGAAATGTAGATATTTCCCTAAACGCCAGGCTTTGACATTTAATGCGATCCTAAGTAGTCTGAAATGTGGACGGGATTAGGAGGAGGCTTGGGGCCCACAGGGACACTTGGCCAAATCCTCCTAAATCCTCCAGGACAATTGTTCGTCACCACACGGATCCCCTTTGCCCCAAATGAGGGGGCTAATGAACTTCGCTGCCTCCTCCCGTGGCACCCCCACTCCTACTGCAGAGCCTGTATTTCTGCCTTGTTCTTCCCAGGGAGAAAGGGAAGCTGAATGTGTAAATTGCTTGCCTTGTGTTTGTCTGGGTTTGGGTACTTTAGGCTGGGCCAGCTGAGTTTGACCACTAACCCATCCATCCTGAGCCACTATTTAAATCTCACTTGATAAGGCTCAGAGGGTCAAGGATGCTGAGGCCCTGTGAACCTTGGGGTTATGTTAATAGGCCACTCCCACCTTGAAAGAATTGGGTCCAGTGACACTGCCAGGCCTAAAAAGAAAAAACATCACGAAAAATTCTGTTCAGTGGACTTTGTTCCTTTAGAACAATCCACACACGTCTTCAAAGTACTCTCAATCCCGGAGGGGGAAGAAAATAGCTGACAAAGAAGAGAAGGTAGAGTGTGCCTGAAGATTTGCCAAGTTACTGTGGGGCTCAACAAAAAAGCTCACCATCCCAGAACACACCCTTGGTAAGCATGGCTGGCATGAATGAAGAGCTGGGGTTTAAGAGAAATGAATCTCTTTGGGGGTTAGGGCTGCGGAGAGGTAGTGTGGGATGGCTAGGATGTTGACATGTTGAAGCTGAAAGAGAGAAATTTCTAGGGAGTGGGAAATGGTGACTCCTTTGGGGCGATGGCAGAGAATCCACTTTGGGTGACACCTGGGGTGTAAGGGAGAGGTCAATAGAAACTAGGGAGGATGGAGCAGGTACCATGAAGAGCCCTTGCAGGTCTTCCTGAACCCTGGGCAAGAATCAGCACTGCCCTGTAGTCAGGCACAGGCTGGCCTGAGGAGGGACCTGAGGCGGGAGACTTGTGAGCCCTTCTCACCCAAGGGCAAGGGCCTGGGCAAGGTAGGAAAGAATGGGATGAGAACACACCACTACACCCCAGATACTGGTATTAAAAACAAGACAACAGGGGCACCTGGGTGGCTCAGTTGGTTAAGCAACTGCCTTCGGCTCAGGTCATGGTCTCAGGGTCCTGAGATCAAGCCCCACATCGGGCTCCCCGCTCAGTGGGAAGCCTGCTTCTCCCTTTCCCACTCCCCCTGCTTGTGTTCCCTCTCTTGCTGTCTCTCTCTCTGTGTCAAATAAATAAAATCTTTAAAAAAACAAAACAAAACAAAACCAGACAACAGGCTCCAAATAGAGTTACTTACGCTAAGCCCCTCATCACCAAACTGAGCCTCAACTTACTTAGTTTTGTGTCTCCCAGAAATGGAAACTTAAACCAGTTAATCAGGAATCACCTGGTCAGCCCTAGTTAAGTAATCTGCCTGATAGATCCTTAGCATCCCTAAAGTAACTTTGCAATAACTCTTTTTGCCAGCATAACTTCCTTGTTCCCATTCCCTTCTGCCGTAAGTCTTTGATTTTGTACAGCTCCTCAGAGCTCCTTTCTGTTAGGTTGAATGCTGCCCAGTTGAATCAATTTTTGCTCAAATAAACTCTTAAAATTTTTAATATGCCTCAGTTTATCTTTTAACATTGGATGTATCCAAAGTGAAGATAGTTTACCTAAAGAGCCCTCCTGCTCCTACCAGCCACCTGCAGGGCTACCTCAATAATGTAATAATGTATAACGTTTCCTTAATAAAGCAGGAAACAGTTTCTGCTTTGATATCCTTTATATCACACAGTGAAAATCATGGAACTCCCATTTGGGAGTTCAAGGCACTTCCAGAAATAACAAGGGCCAGGCCCTTAAACCTCATTCCAGCCCAATGCGGGTACTATTAGTATCCTTTTACAGATGAAAAAACTGAGGCACAAAGAAGCAAAACAACTTGTTCCAGATCAAACTTGTCCCAGTAGATGAGAGAACAAGATTTGAAGCCAGTCAGAGTCTGGCTTCGGGTCCATGAGGTCATGAGTCACTTTTCTCCAGAAGGCTTCCAAGAAGGGGAATGGGTGGGAGACAGAGAGGGAACAGTCAAGGGGAAGGAAGTGTGGAGGATGGCTGGACTGAGCAGGGTGTAGGCACCAGGACGGGCACGTGAACTCACTGGTAGTCAATGTCCACCAGGTGCACTTTGCATTCATCACCTCGTTTTAATCCTCACACTGGGTCCTGAGGAAAGGCACCCTCATTTTGCAAACTGGTTAAAAACCTCAAGAGATCAAGTCATCGGCTTGGTCACTTGGGTTGAGTAGGGGGCAGAGCTCTAGCTAACTATTAGACAGTGGAGTGTGAGTGGGGGAAATATCAGGGTATGTTGTTCTGAAAGCGTGGCACGGTTACACGCTACCGGAATGGGTGTGGTGTCCACGCACAGACAGGCGGAAGTGGGCCAGGACGCCAGTAAAGGACTTGGCAGTGTGGAGCTCTGCAGGGGCCATCCTATGGCATGAGGGCCAGGGGCATAATGCTCCAACTCTTCTGAGGGTGAGTACCTTACAGTCTGGGGGACACTTGCAATCACATTCTCATTGGGTCTGTGAATTTCGCCCCTTTTTGAAGCTGAATGGGTAGTGGGAGTTTGAACAGAAGCTGATGAGGCTCTTCTCAAAATTTACCACTTTAAGGGCACCTGGCTGGCTTAGTCTGTAGAGAGACTCTTTGAGTTTGAGCCCCATGTTGGATGTAGAGATTATTTATTATTATCTTATTTAAAATAAGATCTTGGAGCACTAGGGGCGCCTGGGTGGCTCAGTCGTTGAGCGTCTACCTTCGGCTCAGGTCATGATCCCGGGGTCCTGGGATTGAGCCCTGCATTGGGCTTCCTGCTCCACGGGAAGCCTGCTTGTCCCACTCCCCCTGCTTATCTCCCTCTCTCACTGTGTCTCTTTCAAATAAATAAGATCTTTAAAAAAAAAAAAAAGATCTTGGGACACCTGGGTGGCTCAGTTGGTTAAGCGTCTGCCTTTGGCTCAGGTCATGATCCCAGGGTCCTGGGATTGAGCCCCGCATTGGGCTCCCTGCTCAGTGGAGAGCCTGCTTCTCCCTCTCCCTCTGCTGCTCCCCCTGCGTGTGCTCTGTCGAATAAATAAAATCTTTAAAAAAAAAAATCTTAAAATATATATATGTATATATATTTATAGATACACATACAACCCTAACAAGTAAGATTTAAGGTTGATGCCTACAACACCCACACCTGTTTACTGAAAACCATATGCCATAAGGAAAGGGTATTTATCCGGAGCACCTGGGTGGCTCAGTTGGTTAAGCTTCTGACTTCAGCTTAGGTCATGATCTGAGGGTCCTGGGACAGAGGCCTCATGTCTGGCTCCACACTCAGCAGCAGTGCTTGTCCCTCTCCCTCTGCCACTTCCCCATTCGTGCTTGCACTAATAATAAAACATCTTAAAAAAAAAAAAGTTATGTATCAAGAGAGACCCAAAGGGGGAAGAAATGGAAATACCTGGGAAAAATTTCAGGGAAGTGTCATTTAAAATCTTTCAGCACATTAGGATTACCTCACTTAACAAAGGTGGCATTAACAAATTGGGTCAGGAATAGGTGGGAAGGCGGCTTCCTGGCTGATGCAACTAGTATGAACAGTCATGGAAATGGAAGAGTTTACATTTAATGTGCTGGGATCTGCCCAGGGCAGGCTATGGAAAGCAAAGCTGGGCTGATGGAACAGGCATCATGCCTTTGACAAGGCATCAGAAAGAGTTCATAGGTTGGGAAAACACTTACCTGGCCTCTCCTTAAGATGTGCAGGGCTATCCTAGCAACTGCAGCCAACACTGTTAGTGACTTCTTTTCCAGCCTTCCCTGCAGCTAAGGATGGCTACGTGACTTGATCTGACAAAGGAGACGTGAAGCTGGGAGTTTGTTCCTGACAGTCTCCTATGAGGATAGGCTGCCTTTACCCTCTTCTTGACTTCAATGCAGATGCAATGCTGGAACATCCTGTGACTGAGGACAAAAACCCAAATGCTAAGGACAGTGACATGGAAAATGGGAGTGGAGTCCCTGAAGGCATCCCTGAGCACTAGAACCAAGGCCAGCAGCTGCCTATGTGCCCACCTCTTAAGTGAGAGAAAAACAATCTTCGTTGATATCATGAATCCATTGTTTACTACTAGCAGCCAAATGTATTTTTTTTTTAAAGATTTGAGAGAAAGCATGCCAGTGAGTGAGGGGAGAGTCCCAAGCAGACTCTGTGAGGAGCCCGATGTGGGGCTCAATCCCATGACCCTGAGATCATGACCTGAGCAGAAACCAAGAGTCAGACGCTTAACCTACTGCGCCACCCAGACACCCCAAATGTATTCTTATTTAACACAGCAACATGGGGCCTGACCTGCCTCATAGCTATTCCTACTTTCCCATAAACCAATCACCAAGCAAGGAAAGTTCTCATTTCTTGAGATTTCTCCAAAGATGTATTGTCCTCAAGTACAACTAACAGGCCTTTTCCCACTTCACACTAACAAGACCCTGTGGGGTCCTCCAATTTATCAGGTCTGTGGACTCATTCTCCAAAAACTGTCTAGGACAAGCAATTCTGTTACCAACCTGCAGCATATAAGTGGGTCCCCCAGTGCTGCTGCTTGTCTGGGACTTGGGAATGCAGAGGCTACAGACTTGGACCAACACCAGTGAAGCTTAAGGGTCTTCCTCTCATCTGGAAATGGCTTTGAGAGGCCCATGGAAGCTAGGCCACTGTTTTCAGTATCTACCTAGAAAAAATTTACTCTGTAAAGACAAATTTTAAGAGTAATGTAGCTCTTAAAAGAGCAACAGAACCCCTATGTGCCCACCCATCCCATGTTTAATTGGAAAAAGAGGGTGCCTGGGTAACTCAGTTGGTTAAGCCTTCTGCCTTTGACTTGGGTCATGATCCCAGGGTCCTGGGATCGAGCCCCACATTGGGCTCCCTGCTCAGCGAGGAGCCTGCTTCTCCCTCTCCCTCTGCTTGCTGCTCCCCCTACTTATGTTCTCTGTCAATTAAATTCTTAAAAAAGTGGAAAAAGAAACTCCCCCCTTCTCTGAGTCCTTTGTGTGCAATGTCTATTACATCACAGATACCCTGTTCTAGTAGATATACCTATGTAAAGTGATTTCAGCAACAGAATAAGATCAAGTTTTGGGTAAATTATGTGCTTTGTTATCAAATACTTTCCTCTCCAGGCGTGAAAGTGAGGAACCATTCAGTCAGCTGGTGTGTCAGACTTCCCTATCTGAATGTGGTCTCCAAACTAGGGAACTGAAGAGATGTAGACAGCAAGGGACACTCCTAAATAGCAAGCTTTGATGAACCTACCAAACATGATCTCAACCAGGAGGTCACCCAATTTTTCTTTTTTTAAAAAAATATTTATTTAGGGGCCCCTAGGTCACTCAGTTGGTTAAACATCTGCCTTCAGCTCAGATCATGATCCTGGGGTCCTGGGATCAAGGCCTGCATCAGCTTCTCCCTCTCCCCCTCTGTCCCCGCCCCCATGCTCTAATAAATAAATAAAATCTTTTTTAAAAATGAAATTTGAGAGAGAGAGAACCTCAAGCAGACTCCCTGCTGAACATAGGGCCCGACCCCACGACCCTGAGATCATGACCTGAGCTGAAATCGAGTCAGACACCCAACCAAGTGACCCAGGTGCCCCTTTTTTTTAAAAAAATTTTTCTGGGGACACCTGGGTGGCTCAGTTGTTAAGTGTCTGCCTTTGGCTCAGGTTATGGGATTGCGCCCTGTGTGGGGCTCCCTGCTCACCAGGAAGTCGGCTTCTACCTCTCCCACTGCCCCTCCCCCCAATTCATGCTCTCTCCCTATCTCACATAAATAAAATCTTAAAAATTTTTTTTTTATTTTTTAAGGAATCTGTACACCCAACGTGGGGCTTGTACTCAAAACCTGAGATCAAGAGCTGATTGCTCCTCCAACCATGCTAGCCAGGTGCCCCGACCCAATTTTTCCAAAGAAAGTCTGTATTATGGCTTTTCCCCCTAAAGTTAATGTATTAACGCTATGGACAAATTTTGGCTGTGTTAATCCCACAACATATGTCTGTCTGTTCGAAAGCAGCTTTTTTTTTTTTTTTTAAATTCTTTAAGTAATCTCCACACCCAACGTGGGGCTCAAAGTCACAACCCCAAGATCAAGAGTCATGTGTTCTAACAACTGAGTCAGCCAGGCACCTGGGAAAGAAACAATTTTAAATTTTTGTTTATATCTGCAAAGAGGTTAACAATGAACCTTGAGCTCCTTGCTAACAGACTCTAGAACCAGTGCCTCTGCCTAGGGGTACAGGAGGATGAACATGACCACTGCCCTGAACCTGGTTTGTCTTCATTTGTAATCTTGAAGCAAGTGATTCCTATCAGACCAGTCATCTCTTCTTAAGCCAATTTAATGGCCCTATGGGTTCTATTATGCATTTTCTGGTCCTTTTAGTCATAACCAGGCAGAAAACACATCAACTTCCCCTCCTCTCTGCCCCCAGACCAGCTTCTGGATTGGCTACTCATCTACTGCTGACAGGTCTCTCAGGTTTTAAAACTTTACACAGATGCTAAAATTGTCCAACAGTTGCAAGAAAGACAAAATGTATTATACAAGACTGTTCTGATAAGACCATGTTTTAATTGCCTATGACATGGATACATCACATAATGGCTCAAAATGTAAGATTAAAGAAAAAGATGAAAACGAGTTTGTGAATCCTTAATTTTAAGTAAGCTTCTGGCAAAAACAAAACAAAACAAAACAAAAAAACCCCCAAAAGCCAGGGGTTAGAATCATTTCAAAATTGTGTCTTCAAAACTAGCACCTTTCACCATCTGCTTTTATTCATTTTGCTGTGATACAACTAAAAAGGCCCGTAAATACCCCCCTGGGTCTCAAGTAACAGTTTTCTGAGAGCAAAAATGTCACTTTCTCTGTGCAGTGAAAGCTGGCATTTGGATGGGCTGGATCGGGTGGACAGGCTGGAACACTGGCTTCTTTCTCATCTCAGACAGTGTTTTCACTGTGGGGAGCAGTTGATTCCTTTTGATGATCTGTAAGGCCAGCTGGGTATTACCTATAAAAACACTTCCCATTAAAAAAAAAAGCATAAACAATACCATGTGCAAAGCAAGCCATCAGCATCATGCAAGGGAAGTAAAAGAGGGTCTGGGAGAGCAGTGGTCTGCAACCTTTGCTACACACTGAAGCCACATCATGTCTCCGTCCCATCCCCAGAAATTCTGATTTAAGAGATCTGGGGTGTGACCTGGGCAAGGGGATTTTTAGGGGTGCCTGGGTGGCTCAGTCGTTAAGCGTCTGCCTTTGGTTCAGGTCGTGATCCCAAGGTCCTGGGATCGAGCCCCACATCGGGCTCCCTGCTCTGTGGGAAGCCTGCTTCTCCCTCTCCCACTCCCCTGCTGTGCTGTCTCTCTCTCTGTCAAATAAATAAATAAATAAAATCCTTAAAAAAAAAAGGGATTTTTAAAAGCTCTAAGGTTTTTCTTTTTTAAAGATTTTATTTATTTATTTGAGAGAGAGAGAATGAGAGAGAGCACATGAGAGGGGAGAGGGTCAGAGGGAGAAGCAGACTCCCTGCCGAGCAGGGAGCCCAATGCGGGACTCGATCCCGGGACTCCAGGATCATGACCCGAGCCGAAGGCAGTCGCTTAACCAACTGAGCCACCCAGGTGCCCTAAAAGCCCTAAGGTTTTTCTAAGGTATGACCCAGCTTGCGAACTTGTCTCCAGGTAGACTGCATGGAAGAAGGGCACTAGGACCAGTGCACTAACCCTATTCACACCTTTCAGGAGGCCAAGGCCAGAGGGGTACCAGGCACTTAATGCTATAAAAAAGCTATCGAAAGAGGAAACCATGTAAAGATTCCCATGATCAAAAGGAGGCATGACTTAGAACTCTTAATGTTTCTGTTTAATTTCTTCCATTCATGTCTCTTCTCTACTTCATGCTGTCTCTTATATAGGGCCCACAGTCATTTTTCTCAGAAGCCATGTCCTTAAAGGTTGTATGTGCTCCAGAAGTCTGACCTGGATTTAGGTCTGGATAACTGTCAGCAAGAACTGGTTTACTGTAAAACTCATTAATGACATCTATGTTCAAAATACTACAGTGTACAACTCTTAGCAACTGGCATTCTGCCTCATGTTCTCAATTCAAGTCATTTGGCTGCCTAAGAGAAAGGTTAATTAGTAGGGATTAATTATAATTGTCAGAAGTTATGCTTTCCTGTATTTTCACAGATAAAAGGAAATACGGTTAAGTCACAAGAAGCAGGAATTTGTAAGATACCAAAAACTCCCTAGTTACATTTTTTTCTAGAAGAACTTGATGGGTAATATCTTCAAGGAAGGCAAAGTTTCAAATTCGAAGAGATAAATCAGACACCCAAAACCTTGGGTTCTTTGAAGGGATACAGTCCTTTTGTTTTTGTTTTTAAACTTCTATTTAAGTAATCTCTACACCCAGCGTGGGGCTTGAACTCACAACCCCAAGATCAAGAGTTGCATGCTCTTCCAACTGACCCAGTCATCTCTGAAGGGATACAGTCCTAACTAGAGAGAATTACTTACCATTTTGCAGTTCAAGGTAGACTGCCAATAAGATGGCTTCAGGGGGCACCTCTTTAGGATGGATCATTGAAGCCGCCTTTGCTCAACAAAAAAGACACCCATGAAAAACCAACAGCTTAAGACACAAACTCCAGGTAATGCTGGGGGTGGGGGTGGGGGGAAGCCTACCAATGACAAGTTAGCAAACTCATTCCCACATGACCTCCTAGCAACTACTATCATTCTGTTCTGATGTCCCTCAGCTACCTTTGTCCTCATCCCTACTGATTAAACTAGACATGTAATTTTTCTTTAAATGATTCACTATTCATTTTCCCTTACCTAGTCCATAATGAGTTCTTAATAGGGGAAAGCTTTTCTTCCCTCTTGTTTTCACCTGCTTGGGGTTCTTCTTCCACATCTTGGCTCTATTTGGTTTTGAGAAGGGTGACCAGACACTCGGGATTCTGCACTCCAGTCACTGGTCCAGGTCTGTTGTTGGTGGCTCTTCACCACAGACATGGTTGCACTTATATTAAAATCTGCATGTCCATTTGTTTTCCTAAGTAACAACTCAGTATTGCAGGTCTCAAGTTCCCAAAGTTAGCAATAAGAATTCAAATTTAAAAAGTTGGTAATACAGAAAAAAAAATACCACTAAGCATGTTCAATGTCCCCATTTTAAAGACTGAAACAGTACAATTTTGTCAAATAAAATAATTTAATTGTTTAAGCAACATGCTATTCTTTCCTGGATCTGAGAGTCACTTCTCTAGCTAGCAATTTCTCTCTGACTTAGTTGTGAGAAAGGAAGCCTGGCCTGCTCTGGTCAATGGTGCTGAGATCATAGGTTTATTTCCTCAGTCTGGGCCTCTTTGGGCTGCAGCCTTTTCTCACACCTTACTATCAACTTGTATTCCCCCATCCAGTCTCAGGTACTCTGGCTTCCAGGCTGCCCTGCTTCTTCCCTTCATCTTATCAAAAAGTGTACTTGTATAAACATTTACTGATCAGAGGTGAGTGTGTGGGTAAGACAGGGACTCATCCTGACAATAAATGGGCATGCAAACAACTAACAATAATCCAAACAAATTGATCCAAATGCTAGGGAGAGAAGAGAATGAATGTACTGTGAATATGAAGAGAGAAAAATGTTTCTTTTGAATGGAGAGCTTCAGGGCAAGGGGCACCTGCCGTAGTCCTTGCAGGGTGGATATTGGGTAACAGAAAATGGGGAGAAAGGCCTTGTAGACCGAACTGTGCAGATGGGAGATGTGTGGGGGACCAGAAGCTTGCACAAGGTCAGTTCCCAGCAGCCTCAGAAGAGATCTTGGATGAGCAGGTATGCTCTCATCCAGGGCACACCCTTAAGTTCTTCACAAACGAAGCAGGAAGGCTTTTATTTCTCTCACCACATCATGGAGGTATAATGACTCTGTTCAGAAAATGAGATTTTACACTTCTAGGCCAAGCTTCATACAGGCAAGATCATCTTTACAGCATTTTGTGGGTACTAAAATCTCTATTTTGCCTTCAAGTGGCTGGTTAACACAGGTCATTTATTGTTCTTTGCATTGATCACAGTCTGCAGCTTTCTCTAAAATACAGGCATTCACAACAGCAACTTTATGAGACTTGATGGTGCTCTGCTTACTGGCTGTTCAGAATGGCTAGTGGCGGGCAGGCAACCTCGGAAACATCTCCGTGGAGCCCTTTCCAACTCTTCACGTCACTGTCCTGCCCTCCCAGGCACGGTGGGCCTCCCAATTAACAAAGATCCAGCCACTGGATTAACCTAAAAACCAAGGGACCAAAACAAAACCCCCTTCAGACCCTGAGCCAGGCCTGAGCCCATCTGTCTCTCCCAGCGTGGCAGCCGCCATGGCCACCTGCTGTACGAGAACCTGAGCTAGACCGTGCATACTGCAACTTTAGATCAAAAGTCCTGTTTGTTGGGGTGCCTGGGTGGTTCAGATGGTTGAGCGTCTGCCTACAGCTCAGGTCATGGTCCCAGGGTCCTGGGATTGAGCCCCGAATAGGGCTCCCTGCTTGGTGGGGAGCCTGCTTCTCCCTCTCCCTCTACTGTTCCCCCTACTTGCGCTCTCTCGTTCTGTCAAATAAATAAAATCTTTAAAAAAAAAAAAAAAAAAGTCCTCTTTGCTGTAATCAACTCCTTCCCAATCAACTGGTGTAACTCAACTGCAAGATAATAGCAAACATGTTTCCTTGGATAGTCCGTCACTTAACATTTCTGATTTTGGATCAGAAGTGCCGACCAGATGCCACTTTAACTAAATATCACTCGTGGTTATTTTGCACATGGTAAGATTCTTCATGGCTCTATACGACAAAGTGGTCTTCACAGGAAGAACATTTCCAGAAGCCACCAAATCTCTTGAGAATAGGTGTAATTTCAATTTTAGCTACTCTGACAAGCATAGAGGGACATGGGCTCTCTCCTGTGCTCCTGGTGATTATACCATTTGACACAAACTTTCCATATTAGAAATCTTAAAATTCTGCACACCCTTTGACCTCGCAATTCCCTTTACAGGCAGGGTTGCATCACGCCTAACTATTTTTACTGTTTGATTCCCATGGCTTACCAAGAAGTAGTGCTCACATGCTTGCAATTTGAATTAGTATCTTTTTGAGGAATTACCCCTTTCTGAGTTTTTGACCCAGCCTCTGGAGCTGCCATTGGTGCTATCTGGTCACCTGGTCCCCTAGTGCAAGTAAGGGTCCATGTTCATGACTGCTCCAGGGATGGGCAGGAAACCTAAAGAGGCTCAATCAGAATCTTCCCAGAGACCTACTGATGATACATCATTTCAGTGGTAGAATTCAGAGGTGTATTTTAGTTATATGTTGCCAGTAATTTTCTTTAACATATGTGGAATTTCTTTGGCACCAGCTTTCTTCTGAAGTCTCCCGTTTTAGTGGTCCAGCCACACAGTACTTATCCTGCTGCCCCATAACCAGTGTTGGTGGTTTCTAGTATGTCCTTTCAGAGCTCTTGTATGCATATACACATCATAAAGCAACAGTTTTAAATCTTGGTCTTTTCACTTAGTATATCTTGGATATCTTATCATTTTAGTACACAGAGTTTACAGCGGCATTGTGTTCGGCTGTATGGATGCACCGTTATTTAAGTGATCCCTTATTTAGATAGTTTCCAATCTTCTGAAATTTTAATTATAAAAACCATTGGGAAAAATCCTCCATTAAGTGCCTAGGTTCATTTGTAATAGCTGATCAGTTGTTTACCTTGCAAGAATATTTCTAAGCTTGGAAAAGTAATATTCCAATTTTTAACAAATTGACCAGAGCCTCAAACAAAGTAACAAAACCCAGAAACTCCAAACCCTTTGCTGGCTGCCTTACAAGAGGGCTTAGCCCCACCACTTCCAGCCTCACCTGGTGGAGACACTTTCGGGCTTTGTCGTATTCGCTCCTCAGGCAGTAGGCGCTGCCAAGATTGAATAGCATCACGGTCCTGGCAGAGGTGACCGAACTGGGGTAGCACTGAGGGGCCCGCTTCCCAGCTGGGGAAAAAGAACGTGGACCCTGGTGAAGAGGCCGGGTCAAGGGCAAGGGGGCAACCCAATCCACCGCCCCAGCGGTTGCTCAGACTAAAGCACAAGGCTACTTCTTAGGTTGACAAATGGACACAAAAGGCTTGAGCCTACATCTTTTGGATGCAAAGCCAGGCTACTTTAAGTATTTACAAAACTTCTTACTCACAGGATTCCATTGCTTCATTTTCACCTTTGTCTGAGCCTACAAAAACATGAAAACAAACCTGAGGGGGAAGGACAACAGAGTATATTTTCTAGAAACCTAATTTTGTTTATGAAATGGAAAATCTAGTATCATAGCAATCTGTAATGTCACAGTGTTTACTTTTCATGTAGTGGAGGTTCTATTAGAGGACACCAGAAGGTACCACCCACCACCACCCCATTCCTGCATAATATCTTGAATAAAGTGAATGCCAGTCTTACTTTCTTAAAAACTTAGGGATGATTTAAAACTGACTTTTGAGGGGCGCCTGGGTGGCTCAGTCGTTAAGCGTCTGCCTTCAGCTCAGGTCATGATCCCGGGGTCCTGGGATCAAGCCCAGCACGGGGCTCCCTGCTCCGCGGGAAGCCTGCTTCTCCCTCTCCCACTCCCCCTGCTTGTGTTCCCTCTCTCGTTGTGTCTCTCTCTGTCAAATAAATAAAATCTTTAAAAATAATAATAATAATAAAAAATAAAACTGACTTTTGAATGCTTTTTTCTACTTTCCCCTAGACTGAAGAATCCCCTTAAGGAGAAAAATACAGTATGAGAATCAAAACAAATTTTTCTACTACCAGCCTTTCAAAAGTGAGAGTCTATTTATTTCTTTAAAATAGTCTTTCTTGGGGCGCCTGGGTGGCTTAGTTGTTAAGCATCTGCCTTCGGCTCAGGTCATGATCCGGGGTCCTGGGATCAAGCCCAGCACTGGGCTCCCTGCTCCGCGGGAAGCCTGCTTCTCCCTCTCCCACTCCCCCTACTTGTGTTCCCTCTTGCTGTGTCTCTCTGTCAAAAAAATAAAATAAAATCTTAAAAAATAAAATAAAATAGTCTTTCTTGGGGCGCCTATGTGGCTCAGTCAGTTGGGTGTCTGCCTTCAGTTCAGGTCATGATCCCGGGGTCCTGGGATTGAGTCCCGCATCAGGCTCCCTGCTCAACGGGAGTCTGCTTCTCCCTCTGCCCCTCAACCTGGCTCATGCTCTCTCTCGCTGTCTCTCAAATAAATAAAAATCTTAAAAAAAAAAAAAAAAAGTTAAAAGAAGAAAATAGTCTTTCTTTTCTTTCTTCTTTTTTCTTTTTTTTGGTCTGTTATCTCTACACCCAACGTGGTGCTTGAACTCACACCCTGAGATCAGAGTTTCATGCTCTTCTGACTGAGCCAGCCAGGCACCCCTCTAAAGTAAGCATTTAGACCATGTGATTATCAACTCTTAGGTCTACTCAGCACATAATTACTACAAAATATGTACAGCCAAAAATGTAGAGAGCCAACCCAAAACTTCTTTCCCTTCACAACTGTGCCTTCAGATTTCCACACATCCAAGAAGGAAGTGGAAATGATGACCGGTTCTGATCAAATGTGTCCTCACTAACCTTGGTCCTGCTCATTTGAAGAGATCCCTAAGGAAACATCAGTGACATTCTCTGGGTTCAAGTGAGTAATGGCATCAGATATTCTGTCCAGAGAGATGAGGGCTTCTGCAGCATATAAATGGCCCAAAAACCTAAGATGAAAAGAACAGATTCCAAACTGAGAAGTAGGTCATCACAAAACACCCAATGTATAACAAGATTTGGTGTACACATGCTTCACATATTTCAAATCTTTGAATTGAAATAGAAGTTTATAAATGGATCAATTAAAGGTCACTTAACTCTTACCTCTTTATATAAAAATATCTTAAAATATACAATAATTTTTATATCAGCTAAGCTGGAACAAATGACACATATCAATTAAGAAAGAAGTCCAGAATTGGCAAATTTACTATTCTGTTTATGCAGAAAATAACATTAACATAAGGAAAGGAATGAAGTTCTAAAATAAGAGACAGGTCCAAGGATGAATCCTCTAGTCTCCGCTGCTGGAATAGTCAAAACACATCAGGGTGCCAAATGGGACTCAGACCAGATTTGGGTTAGATCAACTTTACTTTCTATCCCAAAGGTTTCCTGCTTTTCAAATCATCTATTTTATGCCTACTGATGTTTTTACGACAAATACGCATCCTCCCGGCTTATAAGAGCCTGCTTCTTCCGGTCTTTTACTTACAGGCCATTTTTCTCTATGATCACCTGATTGATTTTTCAAAATTAAAAGAGGATTAGGTATATTCCACCCTTGCTGAAAATCTTAATGACTTTTCCTACCTGAGAACAAAACTTTTTATCAACTTAAAGCTCTCCAAGTTTGGTCCCACTTTTCTATATCCAGTCAATATTCCCACCCCCTCAAAAATTGCTCTGGTCCTACCAGACAGTGTCCTGGGCAGGGCGCACCCACTGTTCCCCCATGGCCTGGCCTTCTTGGGCAAGCCTGGCCTCATCTCCACAAGCCAACATCTATTCCTCCTTTTATTTTATTTTTTAAGATTTTATTTTCAAGTAATCTCTATACCCAATGTGTGGCTTGAAATCACAAACTTGACATCAACAACTGCATGCTCTACCAACTGAGCCAGTCAGGGATCTCTCTACTCCTCCTTTTAAATGGCCAGCGAGGTCTCACCTACTCTAGCTAGCCTGACCCAACTGAATCTGTCCCCATGAATCTCGAGTCCTCAAATTTTAGGCTCTTTTCAATATAACCTTTTTAGAGATTTACACATATTAACCACTCAAGAGCTGTTTAATTCTTTATTAAGCAATTTCTTCTAACTAAGAGGGGCTGCAATGACCTTATTTTGGTTCTCTACCAAATACCCTAACAGAAATGACAAGTTTTTAAAAAATCAGTAGGGGCACCTAGGTGGCTCAGTCGTTAAGCGTCTGCCTTTGGCTCAGGTCATGATCCCGGGGTCCTGGGATCGAGCCCCACATCAGGCTCCCTGCTCAGCAGGAGGCCTGCTTCTCCCTCTCCCCTTGCTTGTGTTCCCTCTCTCACTGTCTCTCTCGTCAAATAAATAAATAAAATCTTTAAAAAATCAGTAACTTCACTTATATTTTGAAATAAGATAATTTAAAAATTTCATTAAAGTAGTATCCACAAGCCAGTAATCATTACAAAACACAAACACATAAATTCAAAGAACTACTTCAAATTGTCTTCTGTGAATTACTTTATTAAAAACATCTTCCTTTTGGGGCACCTGGGTGGCTTAGTCGTTAAGCGTTTGCCTTCGGCTGAGGTCATGATCCCAGGGTCCTGGGATGGAGCCCCACATCGGGCTCCTTGCTCAGCGGGAAGCCTGCTTCTCCCTCTCCCACTCCCCCTGCTTGTGATCCCTCTCTCGCTGTCTCTCTCTGTCAAAAAATAAATAAAATCTTTTAAAAAATTAAAAAAAAAAAATCTTCCTTTTTTAGCCAAATGAAATGCCTTCATGACACTCAAAGCCAAGAAATCTTTGACCAGGTGTACAGAAAGCAAAAAGCTGTGGGGTAAAGCTGCTGTGGTATGTGAGCTGCCAAATGCAGAATTACCTGCTTGTCTTTGCTGGGAAGACAGACAGTGGCCTTGTTATTAATTAAGAAACCAATACTTAGGAAAGAATAGTTAAGAGAATTAAAAAAGAAATCAAGAGAATTAAAAAAAGAAATTGCCAGACACAGCTTGGCCAATCCCTCAAAAGTTGATAAACTTAAAAACCCTCCAACGAATGCCAAGTAAAGAATCTACCTGGGATTTGAGAACAGTGACCGCAATGTCAACCAAAGAGGTTGAAAAAGCAGTGAAGATTTGTGTTTCACTTCTGTTAAACAGCAAAACAAACCGAACACTGCTCTAATCATGGCCATGGCACCACAGGCCAAGTGTGGACTTCGGCGGCAACTCTGGGCTGCTACTTCCCCGAGTTGGACGGTGGTGTCCTCAGAGGCAACCCCGCTGCTTGAACTGGAACTGGGGATCCCTCCAGGTCTCAATGTTAGACAAGGCTTTCTTATATTTGATTGTGGCAAAGCCTCTTATGTTACTGGATGTTCTTTTAATCTTTTTTTTTTTTTTTGAAACACAAGATATGTTTGGGAAACACTGACCTAAAATAACCGTAATCATTGTTAATTTTAGATGACTGTATAAAGTAATACTTTTTCTTAAGGACAAACATAATTAAACATCAACAGAATTATTCCTCAGAGTATATTCTCCCAATTCTAAGCATTGCACATTATAAACAAAGACCATTAAAAGGCAAGAGTAAGTAATTATATTCTGGAGATTATAGGTATATACCCACAAGATGAATGAAAAAACAACTGTCCTAATGTTATGCAAAGTATCTGTGGTTCCGAATAAAATTTCTAGCAGAGCATCATACAAAGATTCAAAGACAGCTGCATCTCACTCAACCTCCATAAATGGAAAGAGAGGTGCTTTAGCCAATTTTAGACTGACAATGACACTAATACTGAAGAGGCATAAAACTCAGGTAGTCAGAATTGTTATCTATTTAAATTGCATTCCTTGAAGCAGATTTATCATGCTGACTAAACTCCTGTTTTTGTGGGTCTTCTTCCTGAGGACTCATCTTATTTTGGGGACTAATACGTGAAAATATGCTCCAGTCAGGCCTAGTAGTGGACACTAGACAGTGCAAAGTTTCTGCCTCCTGATACTCAGTACAGCAAATGCTACTTCCCTTAATCCTCGAGGTACAACAAGGGAAAAGAACTACCAAATTAATGTTTTAGTCAGTTGCTTTGTCTAGATAATACATCCCACTGGGGGAGTAAAGAGCAGCAATATGTACCACAAACTAATTGAAAACCTCCAAACAAAACGACCCTGGGACACACAGGGGAAGTCACACTTACTTAAGCGATCCTGACAGCTTGGGCTGCTGAAGAAGTTTATCTGCGTGATTCAAAGCCATAAGGTTATCACCCAAAGCCAGAGCCACGTAAGCACTACAGGCAAGTATGGAGCATCTGGAACACAAAAGGGAAGGGCTGAAAACCTGAGTTACAAAATTGACAATGGTTGTATTTGTTATTAAATACGAAAGAACGCCCTAATTAAAGCTGTGACAATCTGGACACCGGGAAAGAAGAGAGTGGAAGTCACAACAGTAATGGTAAGAATCAGGATGATGTATAAAACTACCATCTGAGGCACAGTGTGGCTATCTACCCAAACCATCTTCAGCTTCCATCCAACTGACCCCCATCTCCAACAAAATAACCAAAAGGAGTTACAATATTTAGCCTGTAAAAAAATATGTAGTTAATGGCCTAGTGAGAATTTACTTCCCATAGAACATTTAACATCCTAGAAATAAAGTTCCAGAAGCAGATTACTATTCTTTCAAACTCATTTCGCCGAGAAACACAATTAACTCACTAAAAAATCCACTTAGCTTAAAGTATTCTTCTCTGAACCTGTTAAGTCTATAGTTCTTGCTAAGCAACAATATCAAGAGTAACTAAAAGAATTTCATTCATACACGTACTATTACCCCAAATGAATATTCAAGAAAGAAATCAGGATGAGTAAATACACGTGAAGATAAGAAAATTTAAGTTAGGGGCGCCTGGGTGGCTCAGTTGGTTAAGCAACTGCCTTCGGCTCAGGTCATGATCCTGGAGTCCCGGGATCGAGTCCCACATCGGGCTTCCTGCTCGGCAAGGAGTCTGCTTCTCCCTCTGACCCTCCTCCCTCTCGTGCTCTCTGTCTCTCATTCTCTCTCTCTCAAAATAAAAATAAAATCTTTAAAAAAAAAAA
>NC_138369.1:53672583-53694969 GCF_054177405.1 Leptonychotes weddellii
CCCAGTCTACAACCCCCCCCCCCCAATTGGAGGATCTGACATAACCCCATACTCTCTCCTCTACATGTGGGAGGAACTTGCTCTAGGTCCACAGAATGCCAACCCTTGGAAAGGAAAGAACAAAAAAGAAAAAAGAAAAGAAATGGGGGTAGGGACTTTCCTTAAAGCATCAAATTACAGCAACAAGGCATATAAGACTGGGCATTAAAAGTCTATCAAGCCACATATTCTGTAATGAGTTAAATGAATCTAAACCAAATGTCTGAAATAGTTTAACCCTTATTAAAAGAGGCTAAAATGGGGGTAAATCTAGTCAGTCACCATGTGTCAAAGGAAATTATAAAGAGATCTTACAGCAAACAAGTTTGAAAAATTGGCCCAAAAAATCCAATAAAGAATTTCTTCCAGGGGACGTGCCTGGGTGGCTCAGTCAGTTGGGCATCTGCCTTCGGCTCAGGTCATGGTCCTAGGGTCCTGGGATCGAGCCCCACGACTAGAGGCTAGATGGGGAGGCTGCTTTCCTCTCTCTCTCTCTCTCTCAAATAAATAAATAAAATCTTTTTATTTTTTTAAAGATTTTTATTTATTTATTTGACAGAGAGAGGGAACACAAGCAGCGGGAGCGGGAGAGGGAGAAGCAGGCTTCCCGAGGAGCAGGGAGCCCGATGCGGGCTCGATCCCAGGACCCTGGGATCATGACCTGAGCCGAAGGGAGACGCTTAATGACTGAGCCACCCAGGCGCCCTAAATAAATAAAATCTTAAAAAAAGAAAAAGAATTTTTTCCAAGCTGAATAGATTATATAATTTCAAAAAATAATCAGGCGCCTGGCTGGCTCAGCTGGTAGAGCACTCGACTCTTGATCTCAGGGTTGTGAGTTTGAGCCCTATGGTGGGCATGGAGCCTACTTTAAAAAAAAAGTCTTTCAAGCTATTTCCATTATCCATGATAATTTCGAAAATGTTAAACTTGTCAACTTTCAAATCTTAAAAGAAAATTTTTAAGTTTTTCACTTCATGTGTTTTGTAAACATTTTGCTTTTCTGGTAACAGTTCTGTACAAAAAGAAGCTTACTGACAAACACACCCCAAATCCAAAACAAATAGAAGCCCAACACAAAGAAGCTGAAAAAAGTTTTTTCAACCAAATCTAGCGTCTCAAAGGACCGAGCCCTAGCCTAGGCAGCAAATAAAATTCATAAAGTCACAGACACAGCATTTTATATACAGACGGGACCTGAAGATCATCCGACCCAATTCATTTACTTGACAGAAAAGTAAGACCTACAGGGGTTAAAGGATTTGTCCAATGTCAGCAGTGGCCATATGGGGCTTCCACAGAATGGCAGACCACTGAAGAATTACTCGAGCCCTGCCAATATGAACACTGCTTATGATGTGAAGGAAATGTCACATATGCAGGTTCCTTCTTTGGTGGAATTGATTATAGATGGATACATTTCAATAGGACCACACACTCAGATGTAAGAACAGTAGGAGATTCAAAAGATTTTCAGCCATAATTCTGTTTTAGGTATGTCTCATGAGCTATAATATAACCACTAGGCCAAAACCAAAAGAAACTGGATTCCGTAAGTATACTAGAACTGCCTATAATATTTATGTCATCAACCATTTGTTTGATTCATCTTCTCTCAAACACTGGGTCATGGGAGGTCCCCTTTAACTGAATGGGAAATCATCCACTGAGTATTACATCAAATTCTAAATGAACTAATTAAAGTTTTATAATTTATACTTGTAGAACAACTTAACTGGGCTTAATTAAATGTGACCTGAACACTTCCTTTTATCCATTTTTGAGCCTCTTATTAAACAAAAAAAAAAGACAAATTGAAATTTCATTTTTATTTTTTTTTAAAGATTTTATTTATTTACTTGACAGAGAGAGACACAGTGAGAGAGGGAACACAAGCAGAGGAAGCGGGAGAGGGAGCCTAATGCGGGGCTCAATCCCAAGACCCTGGGATCATGACCTGAGCCAAAGGCAGAAGCTTAATAACTTGAGCCACCCAGGTGCCCCTCACTTTTATTCTATATGCTGTGATTTTAATTTCTCATACAAACATTTCCCATGTGGGCCCCCAAATTACTTCCTGCCCTTTTCCAGTTCTGTTATACTGTTCTCCAAGTTCTAGAGCAGTTCCATTTTAGTTTCAGAAATTAAAAATCACAATCTCAGAATGAATAACAAAGATGTCCTATAATATGCAACATGTAAGAATCAGTACATATACCTAAGCTGGTTATTAAACCACTGTGCAGGGTGCCTGGGTGGCTCAGTTGGTTAAGCGACTGCCTTCGGCTCAGGTCATGATCCTGGAGTCCTGGGATCGAGTCCTGCATCGGGCTTCCTGCTCAGCAGGGAGTCTGCTTCTCCCTCTCCCACTCCCCCCTCTTGTGCTTTCTCTCTCAAATAAATAAATAAAATCTTTAAAAAAATAAAAAATAAATAATAAACCACTGTGCAACAATGAAATGTTAATATGTGACTAATTAGGCCTATGAACTTATTTCTTTCCTGTTAATAAGATACTAGTATGCGAAAGAATTAAGTTGAGCGCTTACTTCGTATCATATATAAAAATTATCTGAAAAACAGATAAAAGACCTAAATGTAACACGTAAAACTATAAAACTCTTAGAAGAAAACATAGGGGTAAACCCTTATGTCTTTGAATTTGGCAAAGAATTCTTAGATAGGACATGAAAAGCATGGTCAATAAAAGAAAAAAGTAAGGGTTGCCTCAGTGGCTGAGTGAGTTGGGTGTCTGGCTCTTGGTTTCGGCTCAGGTCATGATCTCAGGGTCTTGGAATTGAACCCATGTCAGGCTCTGTGCTCAATTGGGGAGTCTGCTTGATTTCTCTCCCTCTCCCTCTGAACCACACCCCCAATTCACACTCTAAAATAAAGAAACCAAAAAAAAAAAAAAAAAAAAGAGGGTGCTTGGGTGGCTCGGTCGTTAGGTCAGGTCATGGTCCTAGGGTCCTGGGATCAAGCCCCGCATCAGGCTCCCTGCTCCACAGGAAGCCTGCTTCTCCCTCTCCCACTCCCCTACTTGTGTTCTCTCTCTCGCTGTCTCTCTGTCAAATAAATAAATAAAATCTTTTAAAAAAATGTGATTAATCACATTTTTAAAAAATTAGTATTTTATTTATTTGAGAGAGAGCACAAGCAGGGGGAGCAGGAGAGGGAGAGGGAGAAGCAGGCTCCCCACTGAGCAGGAAGGCCAACGTGGGGCTCAATCCCAGGACCCCGGGATCATGACCCCAGCTGAAGGCAGACGCTCAACCGACTGAGCCACCCAGGTGCCCCTCAATAAATAAATCTTTAAAAAGATAAAAATAAAAACTCAGAGCAGCACTGTCCAATACAAATATAATTGGACCTGTAAGTATAATTTTAAATTTTCTTTTTTTAAAAGATTTTATTATTTGAGAGAGAGAGACAGTGAGAGAGGAAACACAGGCAGGGGGAGTGGGAGAGGGAGAAGGAGGCTTCCCGTGGAGCAGGGAGCCCAACGTGGGGCTCGTTCCCAGGACCCTGAGATCATGACCTGAGCCAAAGGCAGATGCTCAACGACTGAGCCACCTAGGCGCCCCTAATTTTAAATTTTCTAATAAACACGTTAAAGTAGAAGAAACAGGTGAAATTATTTAGTTTTAACATATTTAAAATAATCTACTGTATCATTTCAACATATAATCAATATAAAAAATTACTGATACATTTTACATTGTTCTTGGCTATAAGTTTTGAAATCCCTCGTTGTACCATACACTTAAACAGTGCACCTTTCATGTGCTTAGTAGTGACCTGGTAAGTGGCTTTGGTACCAGATACTGCAACCTTAGGGTCTAAGGAATACATGCTAACTACAAATAGGGTTTTTTGTTGTTGTTGTTAAAGAAACCAAATTTTTCTTTTTTCTTTTTTTTTTTTTTAGATTTTATTTATTCATTTGAGACACAGAGATACAGAGAGAGAGAGAGAAAGAGAGAGAGAAAGCATGAGCAGGGAGAGAGGCAGAGGGAGAGGAAGAAGCAGGCTCCTCGCTGAGCCAGGAGCCCGATGTGGGGCTCGATCCCAGGACCCTGGGATCATGACCTGAGCTGAAGGCAGACGCTTAACCATCTGAGCCACCCAGGCGCCCCAAGAAACAAAATTTTTCATGTCCTGCCACCTTGTAAGTGATATATAAGGGAAACTGACCATGTATCAATCATTAGTGGTTAAATTACATTTCCCAAAAGAATATATTATTTTATTTTTTTATTTGAGAGAGAACAAGAGAGAGAGGGAGAGAGAGAACACAGAGGAAGAAGTAGACTCCTGCTGAGCAGAGAGTCCAATGTGGGGCTCGATCCCAGGACCCTGAGATCATGACCTGAGCCAAAGGCAGATGCTTAACTGAGTGAGCCACCTAGGCGCCCCTCAAAAGAATATATTTAGAATTACATTAATTTTTGTAAAATTTAAAACTACCTTAAAAATTTTAATTTTTTTTAGTGATCTCTACACCCAACATGGGGCTCAAACTCACAACCCCGAGATCAAGAGTCGCATGCTCTGACTGAGCCACTGAGATCCAATACCTTAAAATTTTAATGAGATATAATTATATACACTAAAATGCATCACTTGAAGTGTACAGTTTGATGAGTTTGAATATATACATGTAACCACCAGCCCAGTTAAAATACAGAACATTTCTATCACTGTAGAAAGATTCTTCCAGTCAATTCCTCCCAACCACTGCTCTGATTTCTATTAACATAAATTAGTTTTGTATAGTGTTGCCTGTCATATAAATGGCATAAATGGAATCATACTGTAGATACCTTACACTGCATAAAAGAAACACAAAATGTTTTGAGATTCATTCATATTGACTTGTGCATCAATAATTTGTTGCTTTTTATAGCTGAATAGTATTCCAGTGTATATAGTGGATTATAATTTAGTTATCTGTTCTCTTATTAATGGTTACTGGACTACTCCTAGTTTTTCTCTATCATGAGTAAAGTTGCTATGATTTATTGTATGTACAAGTTTTCATTTATCTTGGGTATGTACCTAGAAATAGAATCACGTTTTCTTTGAAAATTTTAAGTCATAGCATTTATTTAATTTAAGGCTGTAGAATGTGTGTATGTGTGTGTGTGCTTTCCTAATTGAATGAAACTGATGGCTTTGCAGAGCTCGGAATGATTCAGGAACTGAACAATACTCTAACAGTGTTCATCTGTTCATCTGAGCCTCACAATTAAACTTAGTTGATTTCTGAGACATTTCCTGATGTGGGGTCAATTTCTGTTTTAATTGTGAGAATATTCTTCTGAAATCTTTCTTAATTCTAATATAGAATCTCATTAATTGCTTCAGGTGTCATCTGTCTTCAAAAAACATTCTTGAAACTTGGTTAGAATGAATATTTTTGGGGACCCATCTTCATTTATATACAAATGAAAAAAATGAAAGTACTCAAGAGGCTGTGAACCCATACCAAAGGAAGTGGCCATTATAACACTCATGATAATTTACTGCATATTAGTTATGCTAGAAATAGGAAATGAGGTTTTACATTGGTGTCTTGGGTATTAGAGGGCACAAGGGGTCAAAGATAATAGTCCATAAAAAATACACTAGTCACACACACATTTCCAATCACATAAAAGAATTCAGGTCAGAAAAAGATGAAATCTCTAAGAATTCCATGATCTTAACAGAAAACCAATGTACTCAGGCTCCTTCCTTCTATAGAAGACAGCTGGCTCCTGCCACAGAACTGCCCTTTAACACGCCCAACTGCATTATGAGCTTTTATAGCTTTGAAAATTACGACACAAATCTTTTACGACTCCTTCTCTGCACCATTTGTCTCCACATTACCATTACTACTGTCTTGCATAGCAGTTCTTTTTATAAATCTACCCTAAGGCTCCTTCCCTCTTGTTCCATTTCCTTTCTCCCATCTGCTCCATAAGAAAAAAGGTTAATATATACCAGCAAACCCATCTTTACCTCAATTTATGATGATGGAATTCCCAATGGAGACCCTTTGCCCCTTTCCACAAAAACAGGGAAGTAATTTTATTTTCTCTGAAAATCATCAATCCTCCTATTAGGGCACATGGAAAGCAAAGAGTTGTGCCTTGGAGGGTACAAAATTCAGAGAGGAAGTATGCCACTCTGCACATACCCTTCTCTTTAATGCCACTTTCAGAAGGCAAAATTAATTTACACAACTCTGCAGCTGTTCAACCATTAGAGAATAATATACTTGTTAAATTTCATAAAGCCATCCTAAGATTAGTACTCAAATAAATTTGTAAAAATTAAATCAAATTTAAAAACTTTAAAATACCTTATTAAGGATTCTCCTTAAAAACTCTGTACAATGATACTCACTGCAGCATTATTTGTAACATCAAAGACAAACATTATAAACAACTAAATATAAAGGAATGATGAAGTATGTCATATCCATATAATGCAATTCTATGCACCTATTAGAAAGAATGAAACAGAGCTTTGTACCAATGAAGAGCAATTTCTAAAGATACATTGTCAAATGGGAAAAGTAGGGTATGGAACAAGATGGGGACACTATCCAATTGCTAGTGTAAAAATTACCATATATACATACGCTGGCACAGGAATGAGAAATCTCACTGGAAGGACATACAAGAAACTGGTAACTGGTCGCCCCTCAGGGAAGATCTTAGAAACAGAGGACTGGGATGGGTCAAATTTTACTTATACTATCCAACTTTTTTTTCTTTCTAAGATTTTATTTTTAAGTAATCTATACACCTTAACATGGGGCTCAAACTTCACGACCCTGAGGATCAAGAGTCGTACATTCTTCTGACTGAGCCAGCCAGGCGCCCCTACACTATGTAACTTTTTGTACTAAGATTTTTATCACACACAGTAACCTATTAAAAATAGATGAACCCCTTAGATAAATATAAAATGCAGGTGGATCCATAAAGAAAGACATCTCTAGAAAACATGAGGGACACTGGGGGAAAACAGTACATTTTTTTGGCAAATCAAAGCATTGTCCCAAATACTGTCCTGGCTGAGCACTACAATCCACCTCTTTCCCATGAGCTCAAGTTATACCAAATACAGATTAGCTTTACTTAATTTGCGTTGTTTTTTCAAATTTCCATTCAGGACAAAAATCTAGCATGGTTTTAGTTATATGGTTGAAATCTGACTGCTTTTTATATTTATTTATTTTTAAAGATTTTATTTATTTATTTGACAGAGAGAGAAACAGCGAGAGAGGGAACACAAGCAGGGGGAGTGGGAGAGGGAGAAGCAGGCTCCCCGCAGAGCAGGGAGCCCGACGCGGGGCTCGATCCCAGGACTCTGGGATCATGACCTGAGCCAAAGGCAGACGTTCAACTGACTGAGCCACCCAGGTGCCCCAAGAAAACATTTAATTAACTTTGTCAAGTTTCAAAAAACCAAAACTCTACATTCAAAATCTTAAATGACCAACTCATTTCTAACTAAACATGAGATTTAATCCTCCATATAAACAGAGGATTAATTCTTTCCTCCTCATAATAAAACCCGGGACAGAGAGGGCATTAATGCTAAGTGGGAATTTATGGTACACTTCAACAGAATAAAATAAAGAAATAAAAAGTTGTTGTCTAGGTGGGAATGGTGCATGGAGCCCTGTGCTCATGGACAGCAATGCCCTGGCATGAACATGTTGATCTGACAGAATATGATCAGAAAAGGGCACATCTTGGGGACATCTGGGTGGCTCAGTCAGTTAAGCACCTGACTCTTGATTTTGGCTCAGGTCATGATCTTGGGGTTGTGGGACTGGGCCCTATGTCAGGCTCTGCACTCGGTGTGGAGTCTGCTTGAGATTCTCTCTCCCTTTGCCTCTGCCCCGCCCCCTGCTCTCTCGCGATCTCTCACACACATACATATACACTCTCTCTCTTTCAAAACAAATGAATAAAAATCTTAAAAAAAAAAAAAAGGGGCACATCTTTATTTAAATGGAAAAAAAAAGAGAGAGAGAGAGAGAGAAAAGGACATATCCTGCTGGCCAATATTCCTCCAAAAACACTAGGCATGCAAGGAGGGGCTTCACTAACATTAATGAAATAGCCTCCTTTTTAAAGAGTTAGAAAAAACAGATATCCAGTAAGAAAACAAAAATCATCAGTTATTCCACTATTCAGGGATAACCACCATGAAGGTTTTGACATAGATCCCTCCAATTTTTTTCACGCAAATAAACATATACATGTTATTTTATAAAATTGTAATTTTAAACTGTTTAGACATAAAATCTTAACATTTTATAGTTCTGTTGCATGCTTTATTTGAAAGTTAAATGAAGTTAATCAAATGGACTATACTATGAAAAATTATACACAGTAAAGACAGATCCCTACCTTATTCATTTCTTTTTTTTTTTTTTAAAGATTTTATTTATTTGACAGAGAGAGACACAGCGAGAGAGGGAACACAAGCAGGGGGAGTGGGAGAGGGAGAAGCAGGCTTCCCGCGGAGCAGGGAGCCTGATGCAGGGCTCGATCCCAGGACCCTGGGATCATGACCTGAGCCGAAGGCAGACGCTTAACGACTGAGCCACCCAGGTGCCCCTACCTTATTCATTTCTATAAAATACATTCTAGATGAAACAAATTTATATTGGTGGTTGTGACAGTGCTAGAACACATAGGTGAATTATTCTCTCATCCTTGGAGGCAAGAAGGCCTTTCTACACATTACATGAATACTTATGGAATTCTGTTTTACAACTAAAAGCATAAATCTCAAATGATAAAAGGCCAATTTCTGTAACATACAAGAACTCTTACAAAAACAAAAAGGATGAAAAACCCGATATGAAAATGGTAAATTCTACAAACAGGAGGCTCAAAGAAAAAGAAATACAAGCCATCAGTTAACCTTGGCATCAGACTGAGCACCTTGAGCAGACTGAAAGAAATGCAAAATTTTTAAATGAGGTCATTTTTTACTTCTCAGGGTAATAAAATATCACATGAATAAAAGAGACACCCCAAATCTCACGACCTAATAACTAAGCTACTAATTAATATCATTTTGTCCTAAGTGTTCGCCATCTTCTTTTTTTTTTTTTAAAGATTTATTTATTTGAGTGGGAGAGCGAGAGAGCAAGTGTGCAAGCTGGGGGAGGGGCAAAGGGAGAGGGAGACAGAAGCAGACTCCCCACTGAGCGTGGAGCCCCACGTGGGGTTTGATCCTACAATCCTAACATCAGACCTGAGCTGAAATCAAGAGTCGGACACTCAACCAACTGAGCCACCCAGATGCTCCTCACCATCTGCTTTTGAAGGCAGTTTTTTTTTCCTCTATCTCTAATTCCTCTGTACCTTTCACAAGGCTAGCACTGTTTGTCAGAAAAAAATGGGAATAAATAAATGTTTTCCAAAAGTCATCCATTAATTGACAGTGCTACCAGCAACACATATATGTTTAAATGTACTTCTGTCACTCTTTTGCAATAGGCAAAACGTAAGAAATGATGGTTCTTAAAAAAATAATAATAATAATAAAAGAAATAATGGCTTTTTTTTCATTTTAATTTTCAGTTCTATTATTGAAATCATTCTTAAAAGTAATGCTATATCATACAGCCTAACTCAAAAATAATATGAAGAAATTATGGTCAGGGCGCCTGGGTGGCTCAGTCATTAAGCATCTGCCTTCGGCTCAGGTCATGGTCCCAGAGTCCTGGGATTGAGCCCCACATCGGGCTCCCTGCTCCGCGGGAGGGCTGCTTCTCCCTCTCCCACTCCCCCTGCTTGTATTCCCTCTCTCGCTATCTCTGTCAAATAAATAAATAAAATCTTAAAAAAAAAAAAGAAATTATGGTCAAAATATATCAAATTTGTTGAAAGATAAATTTATAGACTTAAAGTCCACTAACTCCAAGGCAAGAGTAAAAATGAAGAAAATCACATTCAGACTCATCATAGTCTAATTGCTGAAAAACAGATAATCTGTAGATAGAAAAACGGCACCTCAGTACAATGACTATAAATTTCTAATCAGAAATAACAGAAGTTGAAGTTAATGCAGTGACCTCTTCAAAGAGCTCACTGAAAGGAAAAACAAACTCTACCAATCTAGAGTTCTGTTTTCAGTGATAATATCCTCTAAGAATGAAGATGAAATAAAGACAATTGTAGATTTAAACAGATTAAAAAAACCCAAAACCCTAGGAAAATTAAGACCTGTATTGTAAGAAATGTTGAAGGAGGAGCCTCAGAATGAAGGGAAATGATATCTTATGGAAATAGAATCAGCCAGAAGTGGTAATTATGTGGTAAAAAATGGCCTTTTTTCTTTTAGGATTTTATTTTTAAGTAATCTCTACACCCAACGTGGGGCTCAAACTCACAACCCTAAGATCAAGAGTTGCATGCTCCACCAAGTGAGCCAGCCAGGCACCCAAGAAGCAAATATTCTTAACAAAATATTAAAAAACTGAATCCAACAATTTATAAAAAAAGATAATACATTGTGACTAGCGGGGTTTATCACAAGATTGAAAGGTTGGTTTAACATTTGACATTCTATCAATATAATCCATAACATTAACAAAATAAAGAAGATTAAAAATAACGTGCAATAGATGCTATACTAATTTTTGTTTTAAAGATTTTATTTATTTATTTGACAGAGAGACACAGCGAGAGAGGGAACACAAGCAGGGGGTAGTGGGAGAAGGAGAAGCAGGCCTCCCGCCGAGCAGGGAGCCTGATGCGGGGATCAATCTCAGGATCCTGGGATCATGACCTGAGCCCAAGGCAGAAGCTTAAGGACTGAGCCACCCAGCAGCCCCTAATTTTGTTTAGATACTCACTTTAAGTTTTCTAATTCCTGTTTTCTCAATGGAGAAGAAGGTGGAGCTGGAATGAATTTATCTCCATCATGGCTTTTACTGCTAAAATAAAGACAGACTCTAAATTATGAAGAGCAAATAAACAATTAAATATAAAATTGTTTCCCTACCCCCACTCCCATGCAATTTTTTATGCCAAAAATATACAAGAACCAAAAACAACGAATGCAAAATGCTTAGCAACCAGTGTGCTGAAGCTATACTGTATTTCAGTTTCTTTCCTCCAGTACACAATGCTGTTTTTAAAAATTTCTAATTGTAAACAATATCTCTACAAAGGAAACCACTCCTGTATTTTCACACATTTCTCGGTCTTCTGATTGCTTTTTATCAACTACAGTAAAACATAACCCCAATGGAGGAAGAAACAAAAAACCCCCACAATTTTGTTTCAAATTTTCTTTAATACATGTATTTCTATCATAATCAAGAAAAAAACGCTGGGATGAAAGACTTGAATTTAAAGGTGCCATGTGTAAAAACAACTTTATTTATAATGGTGTTTTATTATTACGAGAAGCTCTCTTAATTTCTAGAGACTGGTTAATATTTAACTTATACTAAAAAACTAGAAATTAGTAGAAATATTCTTGAGGTTAACAGTTTATGGTATGTTAAGAGAAAAGGCATAGGTTAAGAAAAAAGGAGAAATTTTAGGATTTAAGTATTTACTTTAATAAACATAAAAACAAAATGCTATCTGGGAGAGCAACAGGATTTCTTTACAACTATTCCTCCTATCAATGAAAAGTTGTTTCTTTCCACTTTTCTTTTTTTTTTTTTATAAATGTCACCAGGCTCAGCAGCAATACTTTTTTTTTTTAAATGTTTTATTTATTTATTCATGAGAGTCAGAGAGTGAGAGAGAGAGAGAGAGAGGCAGAGGGAGAAGCAGGCTCCCCACTTAGCAGGGAGCCCGATACGGGACTCGATCCCAGGATCCTGGGATCATGACCTGAGCCGAAGGCAGACGCTTAACCATCTGAGCCACCCAGGCGCCCCTCTTTCCACTTTTCTTAGGTTCTCTCCTCACTTAAGTCTTCACAGTCTCTCTCTCTTCCAGAAATACTTAACATTCATACTTTCCTTTCTTATTATTCAAAACAGGGGATTTAGGAAATTCGGCTCGAGATTTTAGGAATTCATCTAAAGGATAAAGAGGCTTACTAATGAAGTCCTGAGGGGCTTCACCAAAGGGGGTCAAAGAGATTAGAATACCTGCAAGTTTCACTGCTTTCACTGCTCTCTGTGTTCCCACCTAATTGATTACTATTTTTAGACCCATTTTCCTGCTTCGGATCTTGCTGTTCTTCGGGTAACAGCAACAAGGCATTTCTGAGACAAATGGCTGCAAACTCCATACTGGCTACAGGAATGGCTGAAGACTGTCCATCACTTAAAAAATGAAAACAAATTAGCTAAGTAAATAACTTAAAAATAAATAAGACTTTTCTATTATCAGGAATAAAACCAATATAACTGGAAATGAAAATTTGCTGACAGGTAGAAATTTGAAAATAAGCAGTTATAAGAGAATCATAAAGAACCTAAATCCTAAATATTACACACAGAAATTTTAAAAGTATGAATAATACATAGCAAGTATACACGTCATACAAGATGTATCTCTAGGAATGGGACTAAGGATGGAAACCAACTTGAAGGTTATCTGCAATGTCGTCGTTAATGTAACACAGGAGTTATAGACAAGGAAAATTATAGCGAGGGCAAAGGCAAGGGCAAGTATAGTAAGAATTGAAAAGAAAAGATTTTCACATCTGAACCTTGTTTTGAAAATGCTTTATTTGTAAATTTGTCTTGCAATTTTTTTGAGATTTTATATAACTTTCTATTGGTTCAAAAGGTGAAAAGTAGTAATAATTTTGAAATTTTAGGAAAATGATCCTTTATCTTAAGTCTTAAAAAAAAAATCTGCATTATAGTTGAAATAAATTAAGACCAAAATATTGTGTGCCAGTTACTATTTTAAAACGTTGGGAGAACTTTTATTTATTTATTTTTTAAAGATTTTGTTTATTTATTTAATTGACAGAGAGAGAGAGAGAGACAGCGAGAGAGGGAACACAAGCAGGGGGAGTGAAAGAGGGAGAAGCAGGCTTCCCGCCGAGCAGGAAGCCCGATGCAGGGTTCGATCCCAGGACCCTGGGATCACGACCTGAGCCCAAGGCAGTCACTTAACCAAGTGAGCCACCCAGGCGCCCCTGGGAGAACTTTTAAATGGTAGTGGAACATTTTTATGTTTTGGAAAAGAAAAAATACAGCCAATTTTTTTTTTTTTTTTTTTTTTTTTTAACAAAGCCTACTACTTTAGAAATAATAGCAACTCCAAACTGGAATCTTTATACAAGATAAAGATGTTCATATTTAAAAGTTACTCAACTGAAGGTTTACATGTGACAGCTTTATAATGCTTTGGTTACTTTATGTATTAGTACTTTTCTCTCTAAATACTAAGAATTAGCTTCAGGGACTATAAGAAAATACCTAAATAAAAAGCATCAATGATAAATTATATAAAAAAAGAAACATCAAGATGCCCTCTTCTGGACATTTTGAATAACGGTACTGAATAGACCAGGGTCTCTTAGGCCATCAACAGTTTCAGCATAAATGTAATTAACTGAATTCTTATGTCAGATAATATTCACTGTGAACCTATATATGGGGATCTATTTGTTGAAGTAACAATAAAACCTAGTTACAAAATGATTTCTCCTATAAAGTGGTAAGTCTTAAGCATATTTTTATAAATAACATTATGTGAAATATTAAATATCTATAGTTTCTCTTTGCAAAATACTTACTTATATACAGTATTCTGTATGGACTGTGATGCCAGAACTATTTTACGATGATAGCCTTGACCAACAATAGACTGTACAATTCCTTTCTTACTCGGAAGGCCTTTAGTTTCTTGTTCAGCAGTCTACAAAATACAAATAATTTCCAATTAATTTAATGCAATTATAAGACAGGATGTGAAAAATGATCTAATACTTTTCCGGTTACTCCAAGGAAGTTCCTAAGATCCATCGATGTGGAGCGAAATATGCTCCACATTGAAGAGTAGTTAGTTAGTACATGGAGTGGGAAGTCTGTGATGCATGCTGTACTTTAATATGAACTTTGAGGTAATTCTAAGGAAAAAAGGCAATTCAAGAATGACTCAAGCATTTACTTAGAATGATTTATTTAGAACATTCTACATCCCAGGGACCATGCTGCATATTACAGGCACTTTGACATCAGATTAAGGAAACATATAGAGCCACAAAAACTCATGAAAAAGGGAAGCAGCTCTACTTTCTAAAACACATATCTTGTGCTTCTTCATTGAAAGCATTAAATTGTCAACAACTTATAAACTCAGACAACCTATATGTTAAAATTTACATGGGCACAATTCTTGCCTTCTAGAAAATTAAAATCCTAAAGCCCTGTAAAACATTAAACTGAAAAGAGTAAAAGCTACTTACACATATATAGTATTTTAGGATATTTCACTAAGATGCATCATCTTACTATGGGAACTGGATGGTGTCAACTACGTCTATCTTCCCTTTCACACCAAATCTCTGAGTTACCTGCAGGTGGATTCCCAACTAGTCATATAAAGTCAGGCAGATTCTCATATGCAGAATAAACTAGAGCCAATCCATGAACTCACAGAGCTAAACTCTGCCCTGCAAAAAGTCCTTCTCTAAGCATAATGTTTCTGTACTGTTACTTATTGCCCCTACTATAACTTCTATTTATGACTTCTAATAAAACAAGGATTCACTTGCATATTCATTTTAAACAGAAAATATTACATAGTGCTTAAAAAATACAACATGCTTGGGGCGCCTGGGTGGCTCAGTCGTTAAGCGTCTTGCCTTCTGCTCAGGTCATGGTCCCAGGGTCCTGGGATCGAGCCCCGCATCAGGCTCCTTGCTCTGCAGGAAGCCTGCTTCTCCCTCTCCCACTCCCCCTGCTTGTGCTCCCTCTCTCGCTTTGTCTCTGTGAAATAAATAAATAAAACCTTTAAAAAAAAAAAACACAACATGCTTAAAAAATACAAAACTGCTCTGATTAAAAAGTTTTTTTAAAGGTTTTATTTATTTATTTATTTATTTATTTATTTGAGAGAGCGTGAGGGAGAGAGAATCAATCTGAAGCAGACTGCACACGGAGCACAGAGCCCAATGCAGGCCTCGATTCCACAACTGTGAGATCATGAACTGAGCGGAAACCAAGAGTTGGACCCTTAACCGACTGAACCACCCAGGCACCTCTCTGATTGGAAATTTTCTGTCAAGGATGCAGCCAAGCAATATTAATGAAAAATTACAGATAGTGGATATTCTGAACCACTATGGGAAAGACTTCCATTCTGACTTTTTTCCTAGTGGTGGCGATAAATTTATAATGATTCATCCATACATTCTTTCCTGATCCTTAAGGTCATGCAAGCCGATCAATCAGATGGCTAGATTTGAAGATGCAGCCTATGAAAACAAAAATGGACTGGAACTAAAAACCCACAATAATAAACTAATACTTTCAATAATACACCAAGAGCCAGAACGTGTGTCAGATCAGTCATGATGTAGAAGAATCGTATGTAATTAAAATATTACTTTATAGTGCCATAACAGCAACAGCACTCAACATATTTCAATTTCAGAACTAAGAAAAATAAATGGTACATCTATATATATATATATTTTTAAAGATTTATTTATTTGACAGAGAGAGACACAACTAGAGAGGGAACACAAGCCGGGGGAGTGGAAGAGGGAGAAGCAGACTCCCCACTGAGCAGGGAGCCCAATGCGGGGCTCGATCCCAGGACCCTGGGACCATGACCTGAGCCGAAGGCAGACGCTTAACGACTGATCCACCCAGGCGCCCCACATTTATATATTTTAATAGCCTTCTCTTAAAATGCTTAAATACTCTCCCTGCAATTAAGTCTACGTTTGATAATTAGCAGGATTTCTCACATATTATACCTACCCAAGCAAGCGTAAGCTGTGCTTCTGACAAAAGCAGTCTGAAGCAATGTGCATCAGATAAACAGGACATAAAACATCTCCTTAGCAACACCAATTTAAGTTCGTTCTTTTTATTCAAAAATGAATTTATTGGGGGCATCTGGGTGGCTCAGTCGTTAAGCGTGTGCCTTCGGCTCAGGTCATGATCCCAGGGTCAGGTCATGATCCCAGGGTCATGGGATCGAGCCCCGCATCAGGCTCCCTGCTCTGCGGGAAGCCTGCTTCTCCCTCTCCCACTCCCTCTGCTTGTGTTCCCTCTCTCGCTGTGTCTCTCTCTGTCAAAAAACAAATCAATAAAATCTTTAAAAAAAAAAGTATTTATTTTTAAAGATTTTGAGAGAGAAAAGAACGAGAGTGAGTGCACAAGTAGGAGGAGGGGCAGAGGAAGAATAAGACTCCCCGATGAGCCCGGAGCCCAATGTGGGCTCGCCCAGGGATCATGACCTGAGCCAAAGGCAAATGTTTAACCGACTAAGCCACTCAGGTGCCCCCAAAATGAATTTATTTCTGAACGTATAAACTGCTTTGGTCAGCATTCCTTCTATACTGACTAAACACATTTTATGGAATTTTATTTGTAGTTTATAATTTCTACTTATTGGGATTTTGTTTTCTGGTTTTATTCAGGAGTATTTTGGGGGTTGTTTTTACTGTCTTTTATGGCACTTTAGATCTTTTTTAGAAGGAGGAGAAGCATAGACATAGATAATTATTTTTGGCAAATTCCCTATTTGTAGCACAAACTGAGTGTTCTAAGATTCACCAAATTATGGCAATCAAGTATCTTTACCATTTTTAAAAAAGATTTTACTTATTTATTTTAGAGAAGACGTGTGAGCAGGGGGGAGGGGCAGACGAGGGACAGGGAGAGGCAGATAAAGGACAGGGAGAATCCCAAGTAGACTCTACGCTGCCAAGTAGAGCCAGATGCAGGGCTCTTTCCCATGACCCTGAGATCCTGATCTGAGCGGAAACCAAGAGTTGGATGCTCAACTGAGCCATCCAGGGCACCCCTACCATTTTTTAAAAATTAGAAGCTTAGGGGCGCCTGGGTGGCTCAGTCAGTTAAGCGTCCGCCTTTGGCTCAGGTCATGATCCCAGGATCCTGGAGTCGAGCCCCGCATCGGGTTCCCTGCTCAGCATGGAGTCTGCTTCTCCCTTTCTCTCTGCTCCTCCCCTTCCCCCCTTTTGTGCATGCTCTCTCAAAATAAATAAATACAAATTTTTTTTAAAGATTTTATTTATTTGACAGAGAGAGACACAGCAAGAGAGGGAACACAAGCAGGGGGAGTGGGAGAGGGAGAAGCAGGCTTCTTGCTGAGCAGGGAGCCTGATGCGGGCCTCGATCCCAGGACCCTGGGATCATGACCTGAGCTGAAGGCACCCCATTAAATAAATAAAGTCTTTTTTAAAGAATTAGAAATTTGTACAAGAAAATGGGAGGATGGGGACTTCATAATAAAATCCACAGAATGAAGACTATTCTAAAGGTACTATTTCTAAAAATAAGTAATTTTAAAAGAAAATATTAAACCTTACTGTATTTCTCTACTCCTAGGAAGATCTAATTCCCTGGTCTCCAGTAACTGTCCAAATGAGAGGTCTCCAACACTTAAATTCATGAATGAATTAAAGAGAATAAGCAATTTCTAGAGATTTTTTTTTTTAAAGATTTTATTTATTTATTTGACAGAGAGAGAGATAGCAAGAGCAGGAACACAAGCAGGGGGAGTGGGAGAGGGAGAAACAGGCTTCCCGCCGAGCAGGGAGCCCGATATGAGGCTCGATCCCAGAACCCTGGGATCATGACCCGAGCCAATGGGAGACGCTTAATGACTGAGCCACCCAGGCGTCCCAATTTCTAGAGATTCTTGTTTTAAAAAAGTATAAATATTGCCTAAAATTGTCAGCTAATTTAAGAATTATCCAGTAAGAAAGTTGTCTTTTAGGGCACCTGGATGGTTCAGTCAGTTAAGCGTCTATCTTTGGCTCGAGTCATGATCCTGGGGTCCTGGGATCGAGTCCCACATTGGGCTCCTTGCTCAGCAGGGAGCCTGCTTCTCCCTCTGCCTGCTGTTCCCCCTGCTTGTGCTCTCTCTCTGTCAAATAAATAAAATCTTTAAAAAAAGAAAAGTTGTCCTTTCTTAAAAGGCAAATTACAATTATATAAATGATTAAAGCCCTTCAAAGATAGCACTTATCTCTTTTCCCAGTGGTATACCCAAATCATGAATAACTTAAGTATCATGTGTGAAAACTGCCAGGCAAACATACTTCTAAATGCTAGTTTTTGCAGCTGCTTCTCAGGAAGTGCTGTTCAGCAATAGGAGCAGCAAAAACATCTATATCACCTATGGCAGACAAACCCCAGGTGCCAGGCCTCCCAATCTCCACACAGCCAAAGAGCGCAGCAAGGGTGGGGGGTGGGTAAGAAATGGGGTGATACAGGCATCTGTTAATTCTGATAGAACCTGTCTTTCTCCTACTCCCACTGACCACTCCCCACTTGAGATTCCAAAGGCTTCTTTCTACCAACCACCACGTGCAGATGTTCTAGGCAAGGACACCCATGTAAACTGGCCTATTTCTCACAGTCACTGTGGACAAAGGTGTGAGAGAGACAGCTTGATAATCCATGAACTCTGAACCATTACTGAATCAAAACTAAAGCCCCTCCCCACTGAAGGAAATGCAGTGTTATACAGTTCTTTGCACACTCATGGTCTTAGTCCTTCTCTAACCACCCGGTGCACATACCATTCTCAGGCCAGCAGATGATATGGCCCCTGCCCCAGCAGCTAGCAGACCACTGTTCCAACAGATACGACCCTCTTGTTGGCTTCACCTCTTTAATGTGACTGCTGATACAGGCTGCTATACTTTAAGAACCAGAATTTTAACAAGTGACTTTAAGAAACTAAATCTTTTGTCCAACTGTTGAAGAACAGACTATCTTTATAAATTTTCTGAGAGTTATAAAGGGAATGAGGTCTTGTGTGTTTTCAAGTATTTTCTGCTTTCTATGTAACAAGTTGGGGGGGAGTGTATAAGATACCCAAGGAGCACTCACCCCCTTATTTGCAGCAATGCAGCATTCAGCCAACCTTAGCCAGAGGCGGGGATTTGCATGATAAACCTGAACAGCTTCAATCAGACACTCAAAGGCAGCAAGAGGTCTTCCAATGTGAAGAAGCTGAATGCCACAGTTATACAGCAACTCATACCTCTTGTTGGTTAGTAATGTACACATGGGTCTTCCCGAAAATTTCTTGCCTAATGATACAAATTAGGTAAGAAAAAAACATTAGGTTAAAAATAACAGTTACACTGAAAACATTTATTCCACTAAATACTTAAATACTACCTTGTTTAATACCAGGGACCCCAGTGCGAAGTTTTGTGTTTCTTTGAAGATTTTATTTGACAGAGAGAGCACAAACAAGGGGAGCAGCAGAGGGACAGGGAGAAGCAGACTCCCGACACAGAGCTGGATCCCAGGATTCAGGATCATGACCTGAGCCAAAGGCAGATGCTTAACCAACTGAGCCACGTAGGTGTTCCGGCCCAGTGTAAAGTTGTAACAGCTCTCTATTAGTGATGATCTTCATCCTCAACCCCACAAATATCCTCCAGAGTCATCTCAGTTGCTTGTGCTGGTGTGGCCAGAGATGTCTCTTCTCATTTGCCAGCTCCCCAGGTAACAATGGTCCAGAAAGGCAAACAAAATAGATAGGACCCACTGACTCCTATGAATCTTTAACCACCTTTCCACCTTTTCAGAAGATTCACTTTCTTTTTTAACTTTCATTTTGGTTAGCCATTTTATTGTCATGTGCTTTCTTAACCAGAAGTATTCAGCTAATGTTAGCAGGAGTTTGGGAACTTTACTATGGAAATAAAAATTAATATATTATACCTACGATGACTATGGTTCACTCACTTATTCAAAGTTTCACAGTCTACAATAAAATAAGACTACTTATGATTTTGGATACACTTTTCATCAGTTTTTTTATGGTTAAAAAAGCTACATAATTGCTTGATTTTAAGCATTCCAGGTCAAGGATCCATATCATATGAATATTAAAGTAAGAAACTTCAGGAATTTGCTCAAAGATTGTCAGGTGCAAAAAAATAAAAAAATAAAAAAGACTGTCAGGTGCTGCCTATAACATCCCATGTGAAACCCTAGAAAGAAGCTATAATAAAACTAGTTTAGGGGCACCTGGCTGGCTCAGTTGGTAAAGCATGCAACTCTTAATTTCGGGGCTATGAGTTCAAGCCCCACATTGGGCATATAGCTTACTTAAAAAACAAAACAAAACAACAACAACAAAAAAACACCAAAAAAACTAGTCGAGAAATCTTAGCAACATACTTTGCTTTATAACATTACCATGTGTGATTACTGATTTTCAAATCCATGAAAAAGTAAACGTAATTTAAATTTCTTTGATAATTACTCCTACCACCTTGCTATTTGAAGTAGCCATATCTACCAAGTCTCCGGAGTCAAACCCGTTGGGCAGGGTCGATGTTAATTGTAGGCAGGCACATATGGATGCATTCTGACCAGACACTTGATCACTATCTACCTATTTATTCTTTTTTTTTTTTTTTTAAAGATTTTATTTATTTATTTGAGACAGAGAGAATGAGATAGAGAGAGCATGAGAGGGAGGAGGGTCAGAGGGAGAAGCAGACTCCCTGCCGAGCAGGGAGCCCAATGCAGGACTCGATCCCGGGACTCCAGGATCATGACCTGAGCCGAAGGCAGTTGCTTAACCGACTGAGCCACCCAGGCGCCCTACCTATTTATTCTTTACCAAAAACAAAAAATTACTTTTTAAATTCCAGTATAATTTACTTACCTTGTTATATTAGTGTTAGGCATACAACACAGTGACTCAACAATTTTCTACACTACTGGGTGCTCAGATGCTTGCTCTTTAATATCATCTCTCAAGTAGGAAGATATAAGCTGTCCCCCAGTGATGGGCTCACCTGGATCAGTGCTGCCTGCACTGAGCTGTGCACAAACACCGTCATTCTCCTGCAGAGCCTTTTTAAAGTAGAAAATTCCCAAATTGTGCTTGCTCATGGCAAAATGGATGCAACCAAGATTATTCCAGAACATGCATCTCAAGCATTCACCTGACAAAAACACAAATAAATTTGTCCAAAAATGTTACTGTTGACATACGCCACACAAGAATTGGCAATGCAACAGGAATTCCACCTGGTCCTTATAGAAAAGTTTATAAGGCATCTGAAATTCAGGACATCTGAAAATTTTCTAAGCTCCTTTCCTTTTAAAATTTTTTATTAAAAGTGATAAACCCTACCCATTGATTTTGTTAGCCTGCTTAATCTTTTCTTCTGATTTTTAAATAATTGTGGGCAAATAATATAATAATGCAAAGGACAAGAAGTATTTATTAGTAACATTATATGCACTGCATCCACACAACAAAATATTATGTAGAAACTGGAAAGAATCAGTATATATGGAAACATACTAAATGAGTAGCAAGAATACATTAAACAATATATAAAATCCTGCTTTTGCTTGTTTAAAGTCTTCACTGTTCTTTTAGTTCACACTTCTTTAATTATCACTAAGGCTGAACATCTATCTTCTCAAGCTTGTTAGGCATTTGTATTTCTTATCCTGTAATACACTGCTTCTTTCTGTTCTTTACCCATTTTTTTATTTGGTTACAGATGTTTTTCCTATTGGTTACCTGTTAGTATGTTATAGAAACCTTCTGTCACATCTGTTTCAAATATTCCCCCCAAAGCCAGTGTGTCATCTGTCTTATGACCTGCTTCAGTGTGTATGTGTGTGCGTTTAATCATAAAAAGTTTTACATTTTTATGTGGTGAAATTTAATCTTTTCTAAAATCTATGGTTCTTGCATTTTGGATAAATCAAGTATCCCCCTCCCCCCCACAAAATTAAAATATTCAAGTTTTCTTTAGTTGCTTTCAACCCTTCATTCCTCTGGGTTTTATTTTGCTGTAATGAAAGCAATCCAAGCTTTAGTTTTCTTCTTCTAAACTGCTTCCCAAATACTCCAAAACAATTTACTGATTGTCTTTTCCACAATGATATAAAATACCAGATCAGACTGACAAAATTAACACTCAGGATATTCAATGCTTAATACTAAAATCTAAAGATTTTCTTCTGATGTGTTCTTAAATTGAGCAATGGTATTTTAAATTTTTTTTATTTTCTATTTTTTTTTATTTTTTAAAGATTTTATTTATTTATTTGAGAGAGAGAGAATGAGAGAGAACACATGAGAGGGGATAGGGTCAGAGGGCAAAGCAGACTCCCTGCCGAGCAGGGAGCCCGATGCGGGACTC
>NC_138369.1:53695469-53716308 GCF_054177405.1 Leptonychotes weddellii
GCCTGGGTGGCTCAGTTGGTTAAGCGACTGCCTTCGGCTCAGGTCATGATCCTGGAGTCCCGGGATCGAGTCCCGCATCGGGCTCCCTGCTCGGCGGGGAGTCTGCTTCTCCCTCTGACCCTCCTCCCTCTCATGCTCTCTGTCTCTCATTCTCTCTCTCTCAAATAAATAAATAAAATCTTTAAAAAAAAAAAAAAAACTTTCGAAATAGAAAACAGATAACGATAATTATCTTCCCAACTTTATAGAAATATTTTTGATATAGTTAATCTAAAAAATCATAATATGGTCACAGCTTTTACAGGAGAAAAGGGAAAAGTAAAAACATTATCATCTCATTTCCTTAAAAGATCTCATTTCACAAAGTAAAAGTCCAAGGACCTTACGTCCTGGACATAATTTGTAAGCTGGTATTAAAAAATGAAATGGGGGCGCCTGGGTGGTTCAGTCGGTTAAGCGTCTGCCTTCGGGTCAGGTCATGATCCTGGAGTCCTGGGATCGAGCCCCACATTGGGCTCCCTGCTCAGCAGGAAGCCTGCTTCTCCCTCTCCCTCTGCCGCTCCCCCTGCTTGTACTCTCTCTTTCTCAAATAAATAAAATCTGAAAAAAAAAAAATGAAATGAAAGAAAGCATACATGAGGTGAAATAAAAGTAAAGGAGTGAAGCTTCTTTTTTTTTAAGGATTTTATTTATTTATCTGACAGAGAGAGAGACAGGGAGAGAGGGAACACAAGCGGGGGGGTGGGAGAGGGAGAAGCAGACTCCCCGCAGAGCAGGAAGCCCGATGTGGAGCTTGATCCCAGGACCCTGGGATCATGACCCGAGCAGAAGGCAGACGCTCAACGACTGAGCCACCCAGGAGCCCCGAAGCTTCTTCTAAAATGGAAACAAATAGGGGCACCTGGATGGCTCAGTAGGTTAAGCATCCAACTCTTGGTTTTGGCACAGGTCCTGGGATCGGTCCAGCCTCAGGCTCTGCACTCAGTGGGGAGTCTGCTTCTCTCTCTCTCTGCTCCCCCTCCTTTTGCCCCTCCCCATGCTCACTCCCACTCTAAAATAAATAAATCTATAAAATAAATAAAATGGAAACAAATAATAGAATAAATTCTAAGAATTTTCTGCAGCAGAAATAATAAAACATTTCATTTAAAAAAATTAGCGGGGCTCCTGGGTGGCTCAGTCATTTAGCATCTGCCTTCAGCTCAGGTCATGATCCCAGGGTCCTGGGATCAAGCCCTGCATCGGGCTCCCTGCTCTGTGGGAAGACTGCTCCTCCCTCTCCCACTCCCCCTGCTTGTGTTCCCTCTCTGTCATAAAAAATAAAAATAAAAAAATAAGCAAAAATCACACTGAAGAGCACTATAGGAAATAAACAACAAAAGACAGAAGAGCCAGAAAAAATACTAGAATTTCACAATTTTCTTTTACCTGTTTTCATGAATCCTGGATGTTCAGCAATGTTTGAACTATTTAATAGCTTCACAGCTTTTCGATAATTGCCTCTTAAGTACTCAAAATTGCTTTTAAGAAATAGAGAGGGTGCAGACTGTAAAGAAAATATAAGTTGCTTATATTTTGTTTTCAGATGTCTATTGTGAGATCATAACCACACTGCTGTATTGGCATGTATTCAAGAGCATAAGTGAATCATTTAAATCATGCTCACAAAAAACTATAGCAATTTTTCATTGCTTTCACGATCTAAAAAAATTAAACCTTATCAGAGAGCACCTTATCAACTGAATTAAGGGTCTGCCTAAAAAAAATACACGCAGTACATATGTATAAGAATACAGTCTGCAGATCATCAACAGACTGTCTTCATTTATTATACTACTACTTGGAAGCCAATTTAACTAGGTCCTTCAGTTCAATGACTATTTAGAGAGATTGGAGGTCTCCCTTATTTTTTAGGGTACAGATGCACCTTCATTAGAACCCAAAGGGACACAAATAATCCAATGCCTTTCCAAATAGGAAAAAAAAAGTGTCATTCTGTGGATGGAAGAATTGCCTAACAGAATACCTTATTTTCAAGAGCTAATCTTGCTTGTGACAAAGATCACATTTCGGATGGCAGACCATGTTTCACTTCCCCTAAGAATCCTCCTAGTGGAGGATCATCTGTATCATACCTATTTAGAGTGCAAAAGCATGCATAGATCTGCAGACTAAACATCCATCCAAGAGGACATCAGGAATCCTGGTCTCATCATTTATTCACTTTAGCTTAGCTATAGGCTTTTCTTCTAAGTCCTTGTTCATGCTTTGCTCTGCCTCCTGGTCATTGAGGAACAAGGGCTTCCAAAGCTTATTCCGGGTAGCAATACTTCCTCCTGATTTAGGTATTACTACTACCCTGCATTACAATTGTTTATTTTCCTGTTTCTCTCTCCCCTGTGAATATAGCTTCCATTAAGGCAGGGATCATGTCTTTTATCTCAAAAAAGGTTTGATAATGGTTAGCTGGCTAGTTAGGCTTTTCCCTCTTAGCCTCAAGTCTACCTCCTCAGACTTTGGCTACAATTTGTTCTCCTCAAAAATCACTTGAGTACTGACCCAGTGACTAATCTGGATCCTGCCTAGGATTTCTAGGGTCAATTATCCTGAACCATTCCTACTACAAACTGTTGTACAAACTACTACAATACTTCAAAGCCAAACTATTTCTCCTTATGACTTCATACTTAAAATTAACAGTTTTCCCAAAAGCATCAAGAACGTTCACAATTCTATCTTTTCCCTCCACAGTCTTAAACGTTATGTATCAGTGGAGGAGTGGAGTGGAGGGAGTGGAAGGAAGGAGTAATTTTATCTCAAATACTCTAGCAACATTAGTCAAACTGAGGTACTGTCAAGTCAAAGATCATTTGGAAAGGGTAGGTTTGGGCTATAGCTGAACTGTTAATCTTTAATAAATGTTTTGAGTATAAACTAATAAAATCCTGAAGTGTCTAACAGTAAATGTTTACGTGACTTGTGATAAACCATTTCCAGAATACTAGATAGCTATTTAAAATGGTGGTTTTGAGGGCTACACACCAAGGGAAAATGCTTGCTATAATTTTAAGTGAGAAAAGTATTAAATTATAGACACAGTATGATCATCACTTTACAACTCAATGTCAAGGATTATATGTAACAGTATATATATACTATAATAGACTAAAATAAATTATTTAAGACTGACAAATACCTACTATCCAAACAAGAAAGTTTTAGGACATAAAAGTTACAAACTGGAAAAAAAAAAAAAAGAAAAGAAAATCAAGAAGAAACTTACATTTCCAGCTGTGTTCATAACTGACTTGATTTCCCTTTTGCATGCTTTCAGGGACTTCATTTGGATATAAGCTCTTACTTTATACTATCAAAGGAAAATGCTAGTATGTGAGAACTATGATGGATTTACACATGCTGAAGTAGTTTTACTTTCTAGTTAAATGAAATTTCAACCCAATCTGTTTACAACATAGTTATACCAGTTACTTGCAAAACTAAGTTTTAAATTATCTTAATCTATTTTTACTGTATTCTTAGAATGCATTCTAAAAAACAAAAAACATGGTAGAATAAAATTTATACTTAAATTCCAAGCAAAAATCCTAACAATTCTTTTATTTTTTAAAAAACTAATTTATATTTTAATTCCAGTATAATTAACGTACAGTATTAGTTTCCGGGGCACAATACAGTGATTCAGCAATTCTCTAATTCCTATCATTTTTATCTGCACCTGGCTAATTAAGAATGAATTTTAGTAGTCTACAAACTGATTTTGTCATCCAATACATTCCCAGGCCATTTCTCTCAATCTTTTATCAAGTAATTAAAGAAAAGATACTGCATTATCATTTTAAGCAAATACAATTAGAAGGATAAATATGCTTTTAAATTATAATATTTCAAAGCCAAACAAATATACATGCCTTAAATTATTTACTGCTTTCAATGATCTATCACATTCTTCATCATTCATAACTATTAGTAAATATACGTGATGCATAACCTCTCTGAGAATTTATGCTACCTGATGAATCTTTGATTTTGCAGCTTCTATTAGGGCTCCACTTTCAGCTTTATGATTTGATCCGTCTTTGTTGGTATTATTACCAGTCTGTAGGGTGGTAAAACAAAGTTAACCAAAATTAAAAATTTTTTACCATAATTAAATCAGTGATTTACAAGTGAGCTTATCTGAATCACCTACAGAATATTTTAAAACTACAGAATCCCAGGTCTCACTCCCAGAGATTCAGGTATAATAGTCTGGAGGGGGTAATAGGAATTTTTTTTTTTTTTTAAGATTTTATTTATTTGACAGACACAGCGAGAGAGGGAACACAAGCAGAGGAGTGAGAGAGGGAGAAGCAGACTCCCCACTGAGCAAGGAGCCCAATGTGGGGCTCGATCCCAGGACACTGGGATCATGACCTGAGCCGAAGGCAGATGCTTAACTGACTGAGGCACCAAGGCGTCCCTTTTTTAAACTTTTGATGTCTACATTTTTTTTTTAATATTTTATTTATTTATTTGACAGAGACACACACAGAGAGAGGGAGCACAACCAGGGGGAGTGGGAGAGGGAGAAGCAGGCTCCCCGCTGAGCAGGGAGCCTGATGTGGGGCTCGATCCCAGGACCCTGGGATCATGACCTGAGCCGAAGGCAGACGCTTAACGACTGAGCCACCCAGGCGCCCCGATGTCTACATTTTTTGTAAAAGATTTTTATTTATTTGAGAGAGAGAGAACAAGAGGGAGGTATGGGACAGAGGGAGAGGGAGAAGCAGACTCTCCACTGAGCAGGGAGCCTGACGTCAGGCTCAGTCCCAGGACCCCGAGATCATGACCTGAGCCCAAGGCAGACACTTAACAGACTGAGCCACCCAGGTGCCCCCATGTCATTTCCCTCTTAAAAACTTACTCTGGTATAAACACTGCCAACATCATATGCTAGATTCCTAGTAATATCCAAAATCCTTCACAATGTGACCAATATTTGAGTTGCCAATCTCATCTCCTGATCTCCTATATCTACATTTTTCAGGTGTACTATGCATTTCAGGTTACCAGAAATTCCTCCAATGTAACCACTCTCACACCTTCTGTGTTTTCTCTGCCATGCCAGTTACTCTGCTCCACCCTTCTGCTTCTGACTAGTTGAATTATATTACATCTTTCAAGGCCCAAATCAAACATCCAAACTTCTCCAAAATCAGTATTTATTTCGGGGGAGGGTAGCAGAGGGAGAGGCAGTGAGAATCTCAAGCTGACTCCGCATTGAGCACAGAGCCCTACGTGGGGCTTGATCTCATGACCCTGAGATCACGACCTGAGCCGAAATCAAGAGTCGGACACTCAACCGACTGAGCCACCCAGGCGCCCCTAAACTTCTCCAAAATCGTCCCTACTCGCCTTCCTCCCAGTCCCTGGACAGATGCTGCCCCATCTTTCTCCTCTCTCACGAAGTGTGAACTATAAGGTTTTTATTTTTGTCACTTTAGTATCTAGCAGAGGACAGAAGCATCTTTTGAACGGAATTTTATTTTATCAACTCTCTTACATACTGAATATAAAAACAAAGTATTTTACCACACAGTGTTTAGGAATAATGCTAAGATGATTTAACTGAATTATTTTCTTTCTTTCTATTTATTTATTTATTAAAGATTTTATTTATTTATTTGACAGAGAGAGACACAGCGAGAGAGGGAACATAAGCAGGGGGAGTGGGAGAGGGAGAAGCAGGCTTCCCGCCGAGCAGGGAGCCCGATGCGGGGCTCAATCCCAGGACCCTGGGATCATGACCTGAGCCAAAGGCAGACGCTTAATGACTGAGCCACCCAGGCGCCCCTAACTGAATTATTTTCTATCTACACCTGTTAAATTGTAAAAAGTAATGCTAGATGTTTACTTTTATTTTATTTTTATTTTTTTAAAGATTTTATTTGACAGAGAGAGACACAGTAAGAGAAGGAACACAAGCAAAAAGAGTGGAAGGGAGAAGCAGACTCTCCACTGAGCAGGGAGCCCAACGCTGAGTTCGATCCCAGGACCCTGGGATCATGACCCCAGCAGAAGGCAGACGCTTAATTAATGACTGAGCCACCGAGGCTCCCTAGATACTTACTTTTAAACCTCGAGAACTTACACAGGTAGAAAGAAAGGTATTAACAATCTGTTTTCTACAAATAACTCCTTTTTTAACAAAAGGACAGGGACAGGAAGAGAGGACCATCCCTTGACAACTAGAGAACAAGCAAAACAAACAAGAGGGGCACCTCATGGTGGCCACCTCCACTGGCTCAGTCAGCTGAGCTTGTGACTCTTGAATTCGGGGTTGTGGGTTTGAGTCCCACGTTGGGTGTAGAAATTACTTAAAAATAAAATCTTGGGGCATCTGGGTGGCTCAGTCAGTTAAGCGTCTGCCTTCGGCTCATGTCATGATCTTGGGGTCCTGGGACCAAACCCCACATTGGGCTCCCTGCTGGGCAGGAAACCTGCTTCTCCCTCTCCCTCTGCCCCACCCCGCGACTCACGCATGTGTGCACGCTCTCTTTCAAATAAAATCTTCAAAAATATAAATAACTAAAAATACAAATAAAATCTTAAAAATACAAAACCCACGAGGACGCCTCAGTGGCTCAGTTGGTTGGGCGACTGCCTTCGGCTTAGGTCATGATCCCGGAGTCCTGGGATTGAGTCCCGCATTGGGCTCCCGGCTCAGTGGGGAGCCTGCTTCTCCCTCTGACCCTCTCCCCTCTCATGCTGTTTCTCTCTCTCAAATAAATAAATAAAGTCTTTAAAAAAAAAAAAAACAACCCATGAGATCTAAAAAGTATTCTTAATGTACACCAAGTCTCTTATCCCAGAATATGTCATAAACATGCACTCTTTCTGAAAAACTTAAATGATGAAATTTTCTCTAGTGAAAGCTGCCCTGGGTGCCTGGGTGGCTCAGTCGTTAAGCGTCTGCCTTCGGCTCAGGTCATGATCCCGGGGGGTCCTGGGATCAAGCCCTGCATCAGACTCCCTGCTCAGTGGGAAGCCTGCTTCTCCCTCTCCCACTCCCGCTGCTTGTGTTCCCTCTCTTGCTGTCCCTCTCTGTCAAATAAATAAAAAAAATAAAATCTTAAAAAAAAAAAAACCTGCCCTGTTTATCCAGATTATGGATTTCTATTGTCTTAATTCTAATCTTTACATTCTATAAAACTAATATTTCACACATGAAAAGATGCAAACACACACCCTTAGTAAGCACAGAAATTAAGACCACTGTGAGATATCACTTTACATCCATTAGGATGGTTACAGTGTAAAAAAAAAAAAAAAGGGGGCGCCTGGGTGGCTCAGTCATTGGGCGTCTGCCTTCGGCTTGGGTCATGGTCCCAGGGTCCTGGGACCGAGCCCCGCATTGGGCTCCCTGCTCGGCGGGAGGCCTGCTTCTCCCTCTCCCTCTCCCCCTGCTTGTGTTCCCTCTCTCGCTGTCTCTCTGTCAAATAAATAAATAAAATCTTAAAAAAAAAGAAAAGATAACAAGGTTGGCAAGAATGTGGAGAACCTGGGACCTTCATGAAAGGCTGGTAGGAATGTAAAATGGTGTAGCTACTCTGGAAAACAGGCTGGTAGTTCCTCCTAAGATTAAACATAGAACTGCCGTATGATCCAGCAATTCCACTCTTAAACATATACCTAAGAAAAATGAAAACATATATGCCACCACAAAAATATGTACACAAATGTTTATAGCAGCATCATTTATAAGTCAATGTGGACAACAACCCAAATGACCATCAACTGATGGATTAAAAAAAATGTGGCAAAAGCACATAGTGGAGGATTATATGGCCATAAAAAGGAATGAAGTACATGAAAAGGGAATGAAGTATATGTTACAACTTGATAAACTTTGAAGGTATTATGCCAAGTGAAACCAATCACAAAAGGCCACATATTGTATGATTCCATTTATATGAAATGTCCAGCATAGTCAAATTCATAAAGATAGAAAGTAGATTAGTGGTTACCAGGGGTTGAGGGAAGGGGAAAAAGTGCTAACAGCTACAGGTTTCTTTTTGGGGTGATGAAACGTTCTGGAATTTAGTGATGACAGTTCTACAACTCAGTGAGTATACTAAAAGCCACTGAATTGTACACCTTAAAATGTTAAATTTTGTAGATGTGAATTATATTTGCTTTTTTAGGTCACTGATCAAATTAGTTTTTTAAATAAGTAGGCTCCATGCCCAACGTGGGGCTCGAACTCACGACCCTGACATCAAGAGTCACATGCTCTACCGAGTTGGTAGAGCAACAGTCAGTTGCCCCATTAATCAAAATTTTAACTCATCTGTCTCTCCCTTCCTAGACTGTGGGCCACCTGAGGGTAGGCATAATTCTTCTGATTTTTATTATAAGAATTCTTAAATTGAGGTATAACTGACATAAATACTATTAGGTATACAACATAATAATATTTGTAAATACTATGAAATAAGTCTAGTTAAAACATCTATCACTATACTATACACCGTTACAAAAGGTTTTTATTCTTGTGCTGAGGACTTTAAAGATCTACTCTCTTAGCCATTTTTTCTTTTTTTTTTTTTTAATGTTTTATTTATTTATTCATGAGAGTCAGAGAGGCAGAGGGAGAAGCAGGCTCCCCGCCTAGCAGGGAGCCCGATGCGGAACTTGATCCCAGGACCCTGGGATCATGACCTGAGCCGAAGGCAGATGCTTAACCGTCTGAACCACCCAGGCGCCCTCTCTTAGCCATTTTCGAGTATGTAATACTACGGTATGATTAACAATAGCAACCATTCTGTACAGTGAATTATATTTCAATAAAGCTGTTAAAATATTTAATAACTCCAAATATTAACCACAAATTTTAATCTGATCACCTCAGAACACTTACCTCATTCTTCCCATTTTTGTTATTGTTGCCTTGTGAAATCATTTTTTCTAGGACAGCAAGAAGATGCAAAGCTTTCTCAGCTTGATAGGTTAATATATATAGGTCTACAAGCAAAAAACACACTGCTTGGGCAAATTTTTCTTCTGGGAAAAAAAAAACAGGAAAAGAAAAGTTATAATCCAAAGTGAAACGAACATTTCAGACCACTCCTCCCCAAAAAGTTAAGAGCAAAGACTAAGTCTTTATTTAAATGACTGTTCATCACCTAGAGCCACAAATGGAAAACTTGCAATACCACCAATGCTATTCTATTCTGCATCTCAACGCCTCTCATTGTAGGGTTCCTAGTGACAGATCCTCCTTTGACAAAATATCTACCAAACACCAACACATGAAATGAGGAATATTACTTGAGGAAGAAGGAAACCTCAATTCCAGTATTCGCTTGGCTACTTACTAGATATGTGGCCTCTACACATCACTGAGCTAATTTTTAGACCTCAGCTGGCCGACCTATAAAATGGGGAGAATACTTCACCTGCCTAAAGGCAGGGGGGTGAGCCAGGTGATCTTTTGAGGTTCCTTCCAACTCTAAGAAGGACTTCAAAGGAAGAAGAGCCCAAAATGAAAGGAAGGGTAACCTGGTATATCACAACACTATTTTCTTTTCCTTTCAGAAGAAAAAAGGAAAAATAAGGTCTAAAAAATGCTAAAATCAAGAACAGAAATTTTTTTTTTTTTAAAGATTTTATTTATTTATTTGACAGAGACAGTGAGAACAGGAACACAAGCAGGGGGAGTGGGAGAGGGAGAAGCAGGCTTCCCGCTGAGCAGGGAGCCTGATGTGGGACTCGATCCCAGGACTCTGGGATCATGACCTGAGCCGAAGGCAGCCGCTTAACAACTGAGCCACCCAGGCGCCCCAAGAACAGAAATTTCAAAAGCCCTTAAGAGAGCCTCCTAACAAGTCTTCCTGATTCCATTCTTGCTTTTACACAGCAGCCAGAGTGGATTCCATTTAAAACTAAAATCAAGGTGGTTGATGCGCAAAGGTCACCCACCACTCTTAAAACAGTTAAGTCCTCACCTAGGCCACAGGACTTTACCTATTCTTTTTTTTTTTTAAATGTTTTTTTTTTGTTGTTGTTGTTTTTTTAAGATTTTATTTATTTATTTGACAGAGAGAGAATGAGAGAGAGAGCACATGAGAGTGGGGAGGGTCAGAGGGAGAAGCAGGCTCCCTGCCGAGCAGGGAGCCCGATGCGGGACTTGATCCAGGGACTCCAGGATCATGACCTGAGCCGAAGGCAGTCGCTTAACCAACTGAGCCACCCAGGCGCCCCGGGACTTTACCTATTCTGCCCCTCACTGCTTTCGACTTCGTTTGCTTCTGTTTTCCCTACCTAGTTCCAGTCCCAACGGACTTCTGCTGCTCCTCTCACTAAACTCAAGCTCGTTGCAGGTTCTCTGCATATACTATCACCTCTGGCTGGAATGCTTTCCTCCTCAAGAGCCATGTGGCTCACCTCTTACTTTCACTCAGGTCTCTTCAAATACTGTCTTATCCCAGGCCTTCCTTGATTGCCTTATCTAAAAATAAGGTTCCCGGGCGCCTGGGTGGCTCAGTCATTAAGCGTCTGCCTTCGGCTCAGGTCATGATCTCAGGGTCCTGGGATCGAGCCCCGCATCGGGCTCCCTGCTCCGCGGGAAGCCTGCTTCTCCCTCTCCCCCTGCTTGTGTTCCCTCTCTCGCTGTCTCTCTCTCTCGCTCTCAAATAAAATCTTAAAAAAAAAAATAAAAATAAAAAATAAAAATAAAAATAAGGTTCCATGGGTGCCTGGGTGGCTCAGTCGTTAAGCGTCTGCCTTCGGCTCAGGTCATGATCCCAGGGTCCTGGGATCAAGTCCCACATCGGGCTCCCTGCTCTGCGGGAAGCCTGCTTCTCCCTCTCCCACTCCCCCTGCTTGTGTTCCTGCTCTCGCTATGTCTCTCTCTGTCAAAAAAATAAATAAAATCTTAAAAAAAAATAAATAAATAAATAAATAAAAATAAGGTTCCCAATCCATCTCTATCCTCTTACCCAATTTTAGCTTTTCTTCATGGCATTCAGCTACCTCAGAATATATATATATATTGTGTTGTTCTCTCTCCCATTAGAATATAAGCATAATGAGGGTAAAGACTTTCTTTATTTCATTCACTGCATTATCTTCACATCCCAGAACATTTTTTTTTTAAAGATTTATTTATTTGACAGAGAGAGAGAGCAAGAGCAGGAACACAAGCAGGAGTGAGAGGAGAAGCAGGCTTCCCGCCGAGCAGGGAGCCTGATGCGGGGCTCGATTCCAGGACCCAGGGACCATGACCTGAGCCGAAGGCAGACGCTTAACGACTGAGCCATCCAGGCGCCCTTTCCCAGGACAGTTTTGGTCCACAGTATATGCTCAATAAATACATGTTGTAGAAGAACCTAGTAGTAATATTTTTATTTTTATTTTTTTTAAAGATTTATTTATTTTAGAGAGTCAGAGTGAGTGCAAGTGTGCACAAGCTGGGACGGGGCAGAGGGAGAGGAAGAGAGAGAATCCACAAGCAGACTCCCCAATGAGCATGGAGTCTGACGTGGGGCTAAATCTCAGGACACTGAGATCATGACCTGAGCTGAAACCAAGAGTTGGACACTCAGTCAATTGAGCTACCCAGGCATCCCTCAAATAGTAACGTTTTTAAAAATAACAATAATGGAGGTGCCTGGCTGGCTCAGTTGGAAGAGCACGTGACTCCTGATCTTGGGGTTCTAAGTTTGAACCCCATGTTGGGTGTAGAGATTACTTATAAATTAAAAGAGCAATAGGGGCGTCTGGGTGGCTCAGTTGGTTAAGCGTCTGCCTTCGGCTCAGGTCATGATCCCAGGGTCCTGGGATGGAGCCCCGCATCGGGCTCCCCGCTCCACGGGAAGCCTGCTCCTCCCTCTCCCACTCCCCCTGCTTGTGTTCCCTCTCTCTGTCAAATAAATAAATAAAATCTTTAAAAAAAATAAAAAATAAAAAAAAATAAAAGAGCAATAATAATTTCCAAAGAAGAAAAAAAAATTTGAATTCTACCTAGTTGGTTGTTATATTCCACACTCAGCCACAGTATAGATTAACAGGATTTCATGAACTGTTTCAGAAATTCTAAAAACCAGCTTTACAGGGGCACCTGGCTGGCTCAGTTGGTAGAGTGTGTGACTTTTGATCTCAGGGTCATCAAGCTCCACTTAGGTGTAGAGATTACTTAACAAAAAACAGGGGCGCCTGGGTGGCTCAGTTGCTTAAGCGACTGCCTTCGGCTCAGGTCATGATCCTGGAGTCCCTGGATCGAGTCCCACATCGGGCTCCCTGCTCGGCAGGGAGTCTGCTTCTTCCTCTGACCCTCCTCCCTCTCATGCTCTCTGTCTCTCATTCTCTCTCTCAAATAAATAAATAAAATCTTTAAAAAAAAAAAAACAAAAAACAAAAAACAAACAACCCTCCCGCCCACCCCCCTGCTTCACAGAAAAACACATCTGTGTCATCCTAGAAGTATAATTCTGATTTCCAGCTTTATAAAAAGGAAAGGTCACAATTTACCCCATCTTCACCACTGGTGTTTCTCCTGCCCAATCTGTCCAGCCACCATGTCCTCAACACAGAAGAGGAGCACCTTGAAAATGCACCCCCTGGATCCACAGCAAGCAGCTGTTCAACAGTTGGCAGCAAAAGGGGACCCTGTAACTCTTCCCAAAGCCCCACAGAGGAGCCATCACACTCCACCTCTTGTCCTGTGGGGACCACATCAGCAATCAGGCGTTTATAAATCAGGAATTGGCATTAGTGTTTTGAATTTAAAGGAAAGTAATAGAGAAAAAGACAAAAATGTGAATCACAACTGAAATCTGACTGCTTGTGGGCTGGAAACAAACAGCCCTCTCTAACAACCATTTCCTGAGTCTGCCTTTGCTGCTTTATTTGCTCCCTCTTTGCTCCTTTGCCTTCACCTTTCTTACTATACTTATTCAAGGCTAGTAACTGTAAGATAAGTAACTTAAGATACCAAAAAAGCTAGCATAGTCTGTACTATCTATTCTTTGATTACCCACAAAAACGTCAGTGAGGCAATAGACAAAATATTTCACTGTCCCTTAACATCCCCAAACACTCCTTAATACACTGCTCAAGTAAGAATGGATTGGGTACACTAGGTGGTATTCAAAGAGCAGAGAAAAACAAAAATCACTAAGTCTTTCCAATCAGAAACATCATTTCTAACAGTCATTTTTAAAAACTGAGGGGTGGGCAGGGTGCCTGGGTGGCTCAGTCAGTTAAGTGTTTGCCTTCAGCTCAGGTCATGATCCCGGGGGTCCTGGGATCGAGCCCCACAACGGGCTCCCTGCTCAGTGGAAAGCCGACTGCTCCCTCTGCCTCTGCTGCTCCGCCTGCTGATGTTCTCTCTCTTGCTCATTCTCTCTCTCAAATGAGTAGATGAGATGTTTAAAAAAAAAAAATTGAGGAGTGGAAGAAACGCTAAAAGAAAACCTGGGTTCATCTAAAAATGTCATTTTTATCTTTTCTAGCTATTAAGAAAACCTACACAGCTTTTTTTCTTTCTTTAAATACTAACAGACAACTCCCTGATTTAGGTTAACTACGTAAAAGTACCAGAGGCCACTGCAAATATGAGAATTTTTTTTTTTTTTTTAGAGTGGGGAGAGGCAGAAGGAGAGGGACAGAGAGAATCCCAAACAGGCTCTGTGCCCAGTGCATAGCCCAACAGGGGGCTTGATCTCCCAACCCTGAGATCAAGGGTCAGACACTTAATTGACTTAGCCACCCAAGTCCCCGGATGATAGGGAAATTTTTTACAGAACATACCAAAAGGTTCTATGAACTGGTAAAGTTTTTCACCAACTGCTATCGCTTCTGTGTACTGCCGCAGATGATAAAGAATGACTGCCTGATTGTAATACAACATGCTGTTCTCAACATCATCTAATCCATCCATTTCTTCAACAGCCGAGTGGACCTATGAAACAATCAACAAAGATCGTTGTTGTTCTCACTAAGAAAATAAAGAGCAAAAGTGAAAGAATCTATATGAATAAACAGAAACACAGGCCAACATTTCTTACTCTGAATTTTTCCATTTACAAGACCTCTAGATTTTAATTCTCATATATTCAAAATTATTTTATTCATAATAAAATTCCATTAAGTAAAACATTTTCATGGACTTTATGTAGTACCTAGCACAAAGCAAGGCAAGTCTCTTCCTTGCCACTGTGAAGATACCGTCAATGTTTTAACTGCCAATATGGCTTCCGAGACGGTCCCCTACTTTCTAGCCTCCCTGGCAGTAGGCAAAACTCAAAAGACCTTTCCTGTATGCACTATGTTTTATACATACACATACACACACACACACACACAACATATGTATAAATAACCTTGATTTCATTTTGTAAAAACTGAAGTAAAATTTAAACATTAATAAACAATAGCTAACTACTTAATTATGTGCCAGGCCCACTATGTTAAACCTTTTATAGAGACTACCTCATTTAATCCTCAAGATACCTTGAGGACACAGATATTATCATTTCCATTTTATAAATAAGGAGACCAGCACAAAAAACTTAATTATCTTGCCCAAGGCTTTATAGCTAGGGAGTATATTTTCTGATATTCCTCTTATTTTCAGGTTTTGTTCATATAACTAAAAAAAAAATATTTAAAGTAATAAACAACAAAAATAGGCTTTTAATGGCTTTGTTAAAACACTAACATTCACATCTGATACCAGATAAAAAAATCACAACACTTTGCATTTTAAAGCTAATGACTACCTGCATATCCCCTCCCTAAGCTGTAGGAATAGGCTTGCAAATTTTTTTTTTTTTTATTTGACAGAGAGAGACACAGCGAGAGAGGGAACACAAGCAGGGGGAGTGGGAGAAGGAGAAGCAGACCTCCCGTCAAGCAAGGAGCCCGATGGGGGTTCGATCCCAGGACCCTGGGATCATGACCTGAGCCGAAGGCAGACGCTTAACGACTGAGCCACCCAGGCGCCCCAGGCTTGCAAATTTTAATCAGGTTTTGCAAACATTCTGTAATTTCATTTAACACACAAAACTGGAAATCTATCTGTATTAAAACTAATTTTTTTTTGCCACTATTAAGATTGGAATAAATTATTTTTTTAAGGATTTACTTATTTGAGAGAGAGAGAGTGCATGGGGAGGAGGGAGAGAGGGAGAGAGGGAGAGGGAGAGGGAGAGAGTTCTAAGAAGACACTGCACTGAGCTTGGAGCCCTACATGGGGCTCAATCTCATGACCCTGAAACCACAACCTGAGCCAAAACCAAAAGTCGGACTCCCAACCAACTTTGGCACGCAGGTGCCCCTTAAGATTGGAACAAATTATTAAGCAATGTTAAATAATTAACTCTAAGACTGACACTTCCCTATATTAAGCAGTGGGACTTTGATATACATGATGAACTTAACCTTGGTTTGGCTGATGGCAAGGAAGCAGAAGGTTCATGACAGAGTAATTTGTAATCAGACACCTGAGACTTCCGTCATCCACATGGTGAGCTTGACAGGGCGGTTCAAATGTTAACAACTGGTCCTCTCTGACCACAAGCACTTGCATCTCTGTTGAGTTTGCAGGTTCTGTATAATCTTCACTTACCAAGTCATAGTCTTCAAGTGACTAAGAAAAATAGTACTTCTTGGTAGTAATATAATGGAGAGAGAATGAGCTAAGAAAGGGTTAATTCTTAGCCAGAAAAGGGGGTTTGGGACAAATTAAGGAATTTTGGATTCAAAAATGGTTGAACATTCACCTATACAAAATAGCCAAAGTAGGCAAATACATAGACAAAGCAGATTACTAGTTGCTGGGCGCTGGGAGTTTGCTGTCAAATGGCAGGGACTGCTATGAGTCTGTTTTTAAGACTTGGTTTTTTTTTTAAAGATTTTATTTAAGTAGGGACACCTGGGCGACTCAGTCGGTTAGGCATCTGCCTTCAGCTCGGGTCGTGATCCCAAGGTCCTGGAATTGAGTCCCACATCGGGCTCCTTGCTCAGCAGGGAGCCTGCTTCTTCCTCTGCCTGCCATTCCCCCTGCTTGTGTGTGCACGTGTGAGTGCTCTCTTGCTCTCTCTCTAGCAAATGAAGAATATAAATAAATAAATTCTTTCTTCTTAAAAAACAAAACCAAAACAAAGCAAAAATGGTTGAACATATGACATAAATAACAGCAACATCTTCTAGGACTTACCAAAAACATCTAGTATTTGCCCCAGCCAGAACAAAAACTACTCATTAAATGAGATAAAATATTAATAAAGATGGAATAGGTTGTAAAGGTATGTAACTATGCCAAGGACAGAAGACTCTGAATGGAAGTGTGATTTAGATAAAGCTAGGAGACACAGGTACAAACACTTCTAGGAAACGCAAGAGAGTTGGATGGCGTGAGGGGGATTATTGAATCAGCCTTATCAAGAATAAAAGCAAAAAAAAAAAAAAAAAGAATTAGGACTGGTGAAAGGATTTCAAAAAGCAGTTTTCTTGGCTTAATAGGAAGTTTGCAGGAGTCTCTTACTCTAAAATAGGGTTTTGGGCGCCTGGGTGGCTCAGTTGGTTAAGCGACTGCCTTCAGCTCAGGTCATGATCCCAGAGTCCTGGGATCGAGTCCCACATCAGGCTCCCGGCTCAGCGGGGAGCCTGCTTCTCCCTCTGACCCTCTCCCCTCTCATGCTGTTTCTCTCTCTCTCTCAAATAAATAAATAAAATCTTTAAAAAAAAAAAATTAAAAAATAAAAAAAATAAAATAGGGTTTTAAGGATGAACTTGTGCTCAAAGACCAAATAAATGTTCCCTGGAAGAAACAGGCTATGGGGTCATAGGACATGTGTACTAGATATCCACAAACATCATCTTTCCTTTGATTCTGGAGCTCCAGATAAAGTCACAGTTACTAAGACTAGAGAAATAAAGAAATGTGATATATAAATTTATGAAGACTGGGGTAGCTATGAAAACAGGCTCAAAAGTCAGATGGTCTGGGGGTGCCTGGAAGGCTCAGTCTGTAGAGCATGTAACTCTTGATCTTGGGGTCGTGAGTTCAAACTGCACATGCAGAGTTTACTTTAAAAAAACAAAAAAAAACTCAGACAGTCTGGTTCAAATCTTGCTCCTCCCCTTCCTGGCTATGTAAATTAAAATTATTACGCTCCCTAAATCCCAGTTTTATAACTGAGGTAACAAGTACCTATCTTAAGGGTTGAATGTGAGGATTATACGAGACAAAACATAAAAAGCATTTAATATGGAATTTGGAATCACATAAGTGTTTAATAAACGTTGGCTATTATTCTCATTTTCTTTTCTTTATTTTTTTTTTTAAAGTAATCTCTACACCCAAGGTGGGGCTTGAACTCATGACCCCGAGATCAAGAACTGCATGCTCTACGGATGGAACTAGAGGGTATTATGCTAAGTGAAATAAGTCAATCACAGAATGACAATTATCATATGATCTCACTGACATGTGGAATTTCAGAAACAAGGCAGAGGATCATAGGGGAAGACAGGAAAAAATGAAACAAGATGAAACCAGAGAGAGACACAAACCATAAGAGACTCTTAATCTCAGGAAACAAACTGAGGGTTGCTGGAGTGGAGGGGGGTGGGGGGATGGGGGGGCTGGGTAATGGACATTGGGGAGGGTACGTGCTATGGTGAGCACTGTGTATTATGTAAGACTGATGAATCACACACCTGTACCCCTGAAACAAATACATTATATGTTAATAATAAAAAAAAATTGCATGCTCTACCAACTGAGCCAGGCAGGCACCCTTATTCTCATTTTCTTTTCTTTTCTTTTTTTTTTTTTTAAAGATTTTATTTATTTATTTGACAGAGAGAGATAGCGAGAGCAGGAACACAAGCAAGGGGAGTGGGAGAGGGAGAAACAGGCCTCCTGCTGAGCAGGGAGCCCGATGCGGGGCTCGATCCCAGGACCCTGGGATCATGACCTGAGCTGAAGGCAGACGCTTAACGACTGAGCCACCCAGGCGCCCCTATTCTCATTTTCATTGAGGAACTATAATAGGGTTGAAAAATCACTCCTGTAAAGAATTAGGAAGAGCGTGAACAGGTTACTTATTTCTAACAATACCACGTTTAGGGTGATACTGTAAAGTAGCTTTACTCCTATAAAAAATTATGAAGACCCTGAAGGGGTCACTTATTTCTAACTGTATCACATATTAGGGTGATACTCTACTATATAGCGGTATTCACGAACAAGGACAGGCGCTCAAAAAGGTCTTAAGACCTTCTACAGTATGAAGCAGTAATCAGAAGCACAGACCCTAGAGTCAAACAGGACTGGGTTGATGGAGCTCTTTTCATTTAAGAGCTTTGTGTCTTTGGACAATTTATACAAGCTATCTGTACCTCAGCTTTCCCATCTGTAAAATGAGAAAAATTATAGTAGCTGTTTCATAGGACTACTGGGAAGAATAAGTGACATGCTGCATACAAAGTTCTTAGCAGGGCCTTGTTCCATAATAAGCAATAAATGTCTGCTATCTGATACTATTATCATCCTCATCATCAGCCCTTTTGACTATCAAAGCTCTAACTCTGTGATGTGAGAAATGTTGCTGTTATGACCAATGTACCAAGACAAGCCCCAAACCATATATGAATCAGAATATCTTCTATTTAATCAATTAATCATGTCCTGATCCAAAGTGCTAAAACAATTTGACATTATAAATAATCAGATCTTTGCAGTTATAAAAAAAGGATAATCTCAGCGGTTAAGCTTTTTCATATATTTCCACTTTAATTTTTTCTCAACACTCCAAAGCTCATTCAAATTTGGTATATTAATCTATTCTTTTCAATTTAAAAATACAATAGAAAATAAAATTATACAACATACCTTCCATTTCCTGGAATAATAATTTTATAAAATTAATGCAAGTGTTTTAGATACACTAGAAATTGTGCTATCAATATCAGACATATCCTATTAATTTTCCTTAAGTATTTCTATTCCACAATTGAGAGAATACCACAGTATTTTTACAGCTAAATTCATTTGCATATCACCTGATTCTTCAGCTGGTTAAGTGTCTGTCTCAAACTATCTGTTGTCATTTGGTTATTTTTAAAAAACTCAGCCACTGCTGTATTCAAAATTATTTTATAATCATCTTTGTTTACTTCTTGTAGGCAAGCAAGGTGTTGCAGACAGGCATCATAATTTCCAGCCTAAGACAAAAAAACAGACAAAATTATTTATCAGCTTTAAAACTATACATTCATTTCCAAATATATTTCACTCTTCATTGAAAAACTCTTTAAAGGGGTGCCTGGGTGGCTCAGTCAGTTAAGTGTCTGCTTTCAGCTCAGGTCATGATCCCAGGGTGCTAGGATCGAGCTCCACATCAGGCTCCCCTGCTTCTCCCTCTGCCTGCCACTCCCCCTGCTTGTGCTCTCTCTGACAAATAAAGACTTAAAAAAAAAAAACTCTTTAAAAAGACCTGCAACAACAAAAAAAAAGGAAAGAAAAATAAAAGGACCTACAAATCCCCTACTAATTAAAGTGACTAGATGAAGCAATATTCATATCAATTAAGAAACTGGGATATGTCAATTATATCTCAATAAAGCTGGAAAAAAAATTGTAGATATTTCCTAAGACTCAAACTCTAACACCAATACTTGTATAAGACACATACATAGACACACAGGTATACCATATATCTCTATATATGTATAAAACAACATGCTATATACACACAAATATATATGTATATAGTTGTATATTGCTAGTAGGACATAGTAGCTGACACTGGCCAAGAAAGGTAATATGATTAATTATTCTAATTTTTAATTTCCAGTAAATACACCTGGAATACCCAAGTATCAAATTCTTTTTTTTTAAGATTTATTTATTTGACAGAGACACAGTGAGAGCAGGAACATAAGCAGGGGGAGCGGGAGAGGGAGAAGCAGGCTTCCAGCTGATTAGGGAGCCCGACGTGGGGCTCGATCCCAGGACCCTGGGATCATGACCCGAGCCGAAGGCAGATGCTTAATGAAAGAGCCACCCAGGCGCCCAGTATCAAATTCTTCTGCATACATGTAACTTGATAATCAAATAAGGTTTTTTTTCATATTGTTTAATGTCAAAGAAGTTAAAGTTTTGACAAGAAACCTTTGGAGTTCCATTTTTTTTTTTTTTTAAAGATTTTATTTATTTATTTGAGAGAGAGAGCAGGAGAGGGAGGAGGGTGAGAGGGAGAAGCAGACTCCCTGCCGAGCAGGGAGCCCGATGCGGGACTCGATCCCGGGACTCCAGGATCACGACCCGAGCCAAAGGCAGTCGCTTAACCAACTGAGCCACCCAGGCGCCCCTGGAGTTCCATTTTAAAGCATATTCAAGAAAAAGAACTGAATAAAGCAGTGAATTGAAAAGAGTGACCCACATATTTACAAATCTAAGTTTTAAAGACTTTTTTTTTTAAGATTTTATTTATTTATTTGACAGAGAGTGACAGCGAGAGAGGAACACAAGCAGGGGGAGTGGGAGAGGGAGAAGCAGACTTCCCACCGAGCAGGGAGCCCGATGTGGGGCTTGATCCCAGGACCCTGGGATCATGACCTGAGCCGAAGGCAGATGCTTAACGACTGAGCCACCCAGGCGACCCTAAGTTTTAAAGACTTAAAAACAACACTGTAAGAGTTAAAACGTGTTTATGAAAACACAAAAACTTGGTAATGGCTCAAACTACTCCCATTCCTTTTACCATATTTAAACTCTAATTTTTTAAATATTTTTTTTTTTTTTTTTTTTTGGTTCCCAAGTTTT
>NC_138369.1:53716808-53736395 GCF_054177405.1 Leptonychotes weddellii
ATGGCTGCATAATATTCCATTGTATATATATACCACATCTTCTCTATCCATTCATCTGTCGATGGACATCTTGGCTCTTTCCACAGTTTGGCTATTGTGGACATTGCTGCTATAAACATTGGGGTGCACGTACCCTTTCGGATTCATACTTTTGTATCTTTGGGGTAAATACCCAGTAGGATTACATACTCTTTTGAGAATCACCACTTAACACCAAGAACAAAATATAACTTGTGCTTAAGTGAACTTATCAAAGACTTAGATCTGCTCTACAAAAAAAAGGTATTCTGGTATTTGGGTTTTTTAGTATTACTTCTGATAATTAAAGTTAGCAGATAAGGGGTGCCTGGCTGGCTCAGTCAGAAGACCATGTGACTCTTGATCTCGGGGTCATGAGTTTGACTCCCACACTGGGATACTTAAATATATATATACTTAAATATATAAAACTTTCAAAATATATAAGATAAATGAAAAAAAGAGTTAGCAGATAAATTAGTATTTCATTTCCACTTCAGCATACAGATAAGAATTGAGTCCTAATAGGGAGGAGGAAAACGAATAGTTTATTAGAGAAAGTTTAAAAGGACACTATTAGGGGCACCTGGCTGGCTCCATTGGTGGATCGACTCTTGATCTTAGGGTTGTGGGTTCAAGCCCCTTGTTGGGCGTAGAAATTACTTTTTTTTCCTTAAGATTTTAACTATTTATTAGAAAGGGAGAGAGCAAGCAAGCACAAGTGGGTGGAGGGGCAGAGGGAGCAGCAGACTCCCCACTGAGCAGGGAGCCTGACGTGGGGTTCAATCCCAACACCCTGAGATCATGACCTGAGCCAAAGGCAGATGCTTAACCAACTGCGCCACCCAGGCGCTCCAGGTGTAGAGATTACTGAAAACATAAAATTAAAAAAAAAAAAAGGATAGCTTTTCTTTAGAAAGCCAGTGACAATAAGTCATTGTTAACCTGTTTACACAATACATCTGTTTTGCAAAACTTTAGGTGTATAATAACAGTAAGGACCAGTTACTTTTATTTATTTACTATTTTTTAAGATTTTATTTTGGGGGCACCTGCTGGCTCAGTTGGTAGAAATGCGACTATTGATTATTTTGGGGGCACCTGGTGGCTCAGTTGTTAGTCGTCTGCCTTCAGCTCAGGTCATGATCCCAGGGTCCTGGGATTGAGCCCCGCGTAGGGCTCCCTGCTCAGCAGGAAGCCTGCTTCTCCCTCTCCCACTCCCCCTGCTTGTGTTCCCTCTCTCACTGTGTCTCTCTCTGTCAAATAAATAAAATCTCCTTTAAAAAATAAATAAATAAAATCTTTATTTTGGATTTGAAAAAAAAAAAAGATGTTATTTGAGAGAGAAAGAGCACGCATGTGAGCAGGGGGAGGAGCAGAGGGAGAGGGGCAAGCAGACTCTGCACTGAGCCTGGAGCCCTATGTGGAGCTCAATCCCATGACCCTAAGATCATGACCTGAACCGAAATCAGAAGTTGGACATTTAATGGACTGAGCCACGCAGGCACCCCAGATTTTATTTTTAAAGTAATCTCTACACCCAACTTGAACTCACAACCCTGAGATCAAGAGTCGCATGCTCTATTGATTGAGCCAGCCAGGTGCCCCAGAACTAATTACTTGTAAATGTGTAAAAAATAGGACACAGGATTTCAGGACTCCAGAAATCGAAGAATGAGTTTAGAGTGAAGCAGAACCCTCAACTGCATGTACATCTGTCATAAAATTTTAACAATGAACACAAACACTTAAAAAATTTTAGGAAACCCTAAGTGTTTACAACATTTATCTTCCCTCATAAGGAAGTACACAAAATTTAAACCAAATGCCAAAATTTCTTAATGTGCCATCAAGTTATCTCCATAGCTTCTTCTAAAATATACCCTCTCTAGGTTATATTCTTTTACGGGACCTCTGGGCCCAACTGCCAAAGAGTGATTTATATATACTATGAAGCAGGGGGAAATAACCCAACAATTCACCAACGCACTGAAGAGTTTAAGCTTCTACTTTCCACCATTATCCTCCAGGAACTGTAAAAGCCTCCTACAATCCTCCAGGTAAAGAGAGAAGCGAACTTTAAGATAAATAAATAAGCTAGACTCTAAGGCTTACAAGAAACTCTGAAATTCTCATTTCTACAGATATTTTGGAGAACTGAGCCCAAAGAGTAGCCTTTTCCAAGTTAACCAACCATTATTTTATTTGCATTTTTACTTCAAGATAAAACTTTAAAACAAAAATACTCCAATGGGATTATTATTTTTATTTTCCCTGTTATCTTCCTGTTTTCTATAAGGAATGGGTGTTATTTTCATAATCAGTTTTTAAAACAGTATTTGTAACTGCTGAGTTCTTACCAGAAAGAGTCTGCACATAATTCCATAATGTGTCTTTATTTGTCCAAAAGTAGTCTCCATTGCCAATTGTGAGAGTGTATGGCCGTTCATCCATAAGCTTGACTTTCCTTCTACTCTGGCCTAACAAACATGGCTGACCTTCCAGGCGCACAGAGCTCTTAGGAGCAAAAACCTTAACACCCTTTAAGCCAACAGGCTTCATTTTGAACCAAACAATTGCTTTTAGGTTTGAACTAAGTAGAAAAGAAATACACTGCTATTCCAAAACTGAAAGAAGTCAGTTAACTGAAAGCACAGACACATTCTAATACAGAATGTTAACAATTGAAATCTGATTGGAGGAGGGTATTCCACACAAGCTACACTTTTCAAAATATAACCTCAATGATGTTCAAGAAAAGACATTTTTTTCCAAATGAATAAGGAATGTTAAAAACTAAGAAAACCTACTAGTATGGTCACAAAATAGTGTTAATGCCTTTGTGAAGGCAAGTTTTAAAAAAGGATGCCATTTCAAAGAAAAATCATTCAGGTTTGCCAAAGTTACCATATAACTGAAGTTCATACACCTCGCATGTGGTTTTCTATCACTTGGACAAGTGTCTCTGACTTACCAAAACCCCACACATATAACAGCTGATTACTACATAGCTCAGAGAAATAATATGTGGCCAGCAATGCCTCAGACTTGAGCACCCTGTCCAGCACTACAGAAATAAAGGAAGAGAATATCAAGAATCAATAATAGGGGTGCCTGGCTCAGTCGTTAAGCGTCTGCCTTCAGCTCAGGTCATGATCCCAGGGTCCTGGGATCGAGCCCCACATCGGGCTCCCTGATCCGCGGGAAGCCTGCTCCTCCTCTCCCACTCCCCCTGCTTGTGTTCCCTCTCTCTCTGTGTCTCTGTCAAATAAATAAAATCTTTAAAAAAAAAAAAAGAAAAGACTCTAGGGAGCCTGGGTGGCTCAGTCATTAAGCATCTGCCTTTGGCTCAGGTCATGATCCCAGGGTCCTGGGATCAAGCCCCACATCGGGCTCCCTGCTCAGCAGGAAGCCTGCTTCTCCCTCTCCAACTCCCCCTGCTTGTTTCCCTCTTTTGCTGTGTTTGTCAAATAAATAAATAAAATCTTTAAAAAAAAAATCAATAATAACATGCCTTGGAAAAGACAGGCAAACCAGACCTCTACCATGCTGAGTATTTTTTTAAGATTTTAAGGAATCGCTACACCCATTGTGGGGCTCGAAAAACCTCAAGATCAAGATTACACTCCACTGACTGCCAGCCAGGCACCCCTGCTGAGGAGTATTTTAATTTTCATACTGGAGCGTAGTTTTTATGCACAGAAAAGAGATTTGCTCTAGTTTTCAAATATTAATACTTGATTTATTAATGTTATAAATTCAGAAAGCCTAGATTTCCCTTAAGCTTTTACATTCAACTTAGACTTTTTTTAAGATTTTATTTATTTGTGAGAGAGAGAGAGAGCACGCATAAGCAGAGGGAGAGGGAAAAGCAGGCTCCCCGCTGAGTAAGGAGCCCGATGTGGGACTCAATCCCAGGACCCTGGGATTATGACCTGAGCTGAAGGCAGATGCTTAACCGACTGAGCCATCTGTCCCATCTTTTTCTTTGTTTAGGTTTTATTTTTAAGTAGTCTCTATGCCCATTGTGGGGCTTGTACTTACAACCCCAAGAGCAAGATTTGCATGCTCTACCAACTGAGCCAGCCAGGCACCCCACAACTTAGACATTTTATTTGGGGTTTTAATTTTAAAGGGCTGTGATGAACGTTTGATCTCCCTTACAAAGTTAGACACATTCAGACATAAAATTTCTACTACTTTAATATATTCAATTTTAAGTACAGTTGACTTGAAAAGAAAATTTTCTGAGAACTTTAATAACTTATAAATCTAAAAAAATTTAACTTACGAAAATAGTGACTCAGGTACTCTTTAATGTCCATGCAAAAATATATAGTTAAGGTTTGAACTTAAGTTCACATGTACAAATCAACTATACACTCAATTATATATTTAAAATTGGAATCATAAGACCAGGGGCGCCTGGGTGGCTCAGTCGTTAAGCGTCTGCCTTCGGCTCAGGTCGTGATCCCAGGGTCCTGGGATCGAGCCCCGCATCGGGCTCTCTCTTCAGCAGGGAGCCTGCTTCTCCCTCTCCCTCTGCCTGCTGCTCCCCCTCCTTGTGCTCTCTCTCTCTCTGTCAAATAAATAAAATCTTTAAAAAAAAAAAAAAAAAGGAATCATAAGACCAATACATTACTCTAAATTCCTAAACATTAAAGACACTTGAAATATCAAATGTAGGTCACTATTATATCAACTCCTTATCCTGAAAACTAGTAAATGAAAAGAATGAATTTTCGGGCGCCTGGGTGGCTCAGTTGGTTAAGCGACTGCCTTCGGCTCAGGTCATGATCCTGGAGTCCTGGGATCGAGTCCTGCATCGGGCTTCCTGCTCGGCGGGGAGTCTGCTTCTCCCTCTGACCCTCACCCCTCTCATGCTCTCTCTCTCTCATTCTTTCTCTCAAATAAATAAATAAAATCTTAAAAAAAAAAAAAAAGGATGAATTTTCAAGTTTTTAACATTTAACATGCCTTTCTGGGAAGAGTTATAGTTCATTCCCAGTTGATATGGGAGAGCTATTCTTTATATAGTATCAGCAAATAAATGTAAACAGTAATAGAACTAGGAAAAGTGCCACTGTGCAACCCCCAATGATATAACTGATCATCAATGGTGGATGTTTACATGATTCCAAATTATTACCCCATAGATTACTTCTAATTGCAATTGGAAAAAGATGTTCCTGTCACTACCTTAACAAATTGATGAAATTTAGCATCACTAACAGTGGACAAGTTGAAATTGACATTATGCACTTTATATAAAGCATACAGAATCATCTAAAAAGTATCTCAAAAATATGGTAAACCTAAATCTAATCAAGTCTGCAGAGGCAACAACTTTCAGTTCATGGAAAATACAGAAGACAAGGAACTATTAAAGGATACTAAGAAGAAACAATCAGACAAATCCAGAATGTGGGATATTTTACAAGACAATTGATTCAAAAATCACTGTCATACAATAAAACAAAACATAAAGGAATACTAGGAATTAATACACTGAAGAGACTTAAAATATATATACATATATAATGTGTAAACCATGACTGGATCTTAGTTTGAAAAGCACAGTTTTGTTTTTTTGTTTTTTGTTTTTTGTTTTTTTTAAAGATTTTATTTATTCACTTGAGAGAGAGAATGAGATAGAGAGAAAGAGCATGAGAGGGGGGAGGGTCAGAGGGAGAAGCAGACTCCCCGCCGAGCAGGGAGCCCGATGTGGGACTCGATCACGGGACTCCAGGATCATGACCTGAGCCGAAGGCAGTGGCCCAACCAACTGAGCCACCCAGGCGCCCCAAAGCACAGTTTTTTTTAATTGAAGTTTAATTAACGTAGTGTTATATTAGTATCAGGTGTACAACATGTTGATGGAACAAGTCTATATATTACTGAGTGCTTGCCACAGTAGGTGCAGTTAATACATTATTACAGTATTATCAACTCTATTCCCTATGCTGTACTTTTCATCTTTTTAACTTACTATTTTTTATTATTTTAAAAGATTTTATTTATTTATTTGACAGAGAGAGACAGCGAGAGAGGGAACACAAGCAGGAACAGGGGGAGTGGGAGAGGGAGAGGGAGAAGCAGGCTTCCTGCAGAGCAGGGAGCCCGATGCGGGGCTCGATCCCAGGACCCTGAGATCATGACCTGAGCCGAAGGCAGATGCTTAACGACTGAGCCACCCAGGTGCCCCTACTATTATCTTTTAACTGATACTTTGCCAGATAAGCACAGCTTCTTTAAGCTTTTAAATAGCATTTTTATGACAACTGGGAAATTTAATATATTCAAATATTAATTTTCTAAAGTATGACAATGGTTATATAGGTGAATGGCCTTTTTTTTTTTTTTAAGATTTTATTTACTTATTTGACAGAGAGAGAGAGTGAGAGCAGGAACACAAGCAGGGAAGAGTGGGAGAGGGAGAAGCAGGCTTCCCGCCGAGCAGGGAGCAGGGAGCCTGATGCGGGGCTCCATCTCAGGACCCTGAGATCATGACCTGAGCCAAAGACAGATGCTTAAGGACTGAGCCACCCAGCTGCCCCGAATGGCTTTATTTTAAAAAAAATGCATGTGAGGGGTGCCTGGGTGGCTCAGTCAGTTAAGCATCTGCCTTCAGCTCAGGTCATGATCTCAGGGTCCTAGGATCGAGCCCTGCGTTGGGCTCCTTGCTCAGTGGGGAGCCTACTTCTCTCTCTCCTGTTCCCCCTGCTTGTGCTCACACTCTGTCAAATAAATAAAATCTTTAAAAATGCATAGTGAAATATTTAGAGATGAAGTGTCTATAACTTATTTAGAAATGATTCAATACTAAAAGTTGTAGCTAGAGATAGAGGAAGTAAATATGGCAAAATGTAACAATCGTTAACTAGGTGGTGGGCATATGGATACTCATTTTTTCAATTTTTTGGATGTTTGAAATCCTTTGTAATACAAAGTTGAAAAAATTTCATATATGCACAGATTCCTTACTGGACCCTGAAGAAAGCAAATGATAGGACAGTATTACATAGTTTATTTACTCATCTGCATATATATTTATTTATTTATTTAAGAGTGAATTTATTTATTTGAGAGAGAGAGAGGGAGGGTGCACATGCATGCATGCAGAGGAGCAGAGGGGGAGGGAGAGGGAAGGGGCAAAGAATCTCAAGCAGACTCTGCCCTGAGCATGGAGCAGGACTCTATCCCACAACCCATGAGATCATGACCTGAGCCAAAACCAAGAGTCCGGAGCTTAACCAACTGAGTCACCCAAGCGACCCTGCACATACATATTTTTAAGTCAATATGAGCTAGGGTAGGAATAGGAGAAGTCTGGAAGAACACACAAACTCAGTATAAGCTACCTGAAGCCAGAGACCGGGTAGAGGCAACTGAGAATTTAATACTTTTTACCTTATACATTTAATAATAATCATCAGTTTTGGGTGTCTTTAATAAAATAAAATAGCCTTGGCTTAAATTTTTCCCATTTGTTTTTTGTTATCATTTCTGTGGCCATCCTGGCTCAAAATTTCAAAGCCATCTGTAAGTACTCTTTTCCTGATTTCCTATTACCCATCAGGTCCTATCTTTCCCTTACTCATAATATTGTTAACCTTTTCCTATTAAGCCTACTACAGCCAGCCTCACAGTTCAGTTCAGTTGTGTCCTAATTCCAGCCATTTTCTCCCTTCAGATAACCATAAAAAAATAAGGTCAAATAAATCATCCTAAAACACTGTTGGTACTTCCTTAATCAAAAATCCAACCAGTTTCACATCACTTTTATATGTCATATAGGGACATGGACCTTGTGAACCTCCCAATGCCCCCCTCAATCTTTGTCTCTGGTTGGTCCCCCATCCACCCTCCTCTACAGTTTGGCTGAAATACAAATGAGAGCATGAGAACCGCTGGCAGATCAGTCACTGAGAAGCCACACAATCCAGAAGCACAGGTCAATTTATTTCTCAGGGAGTAAGTCTTTACCAGTTGGAAACAGGAAATGGGAGGAAACTGGACAGATAAATTATCCCTTTTTTCTCTCTTCATATGAACTATTCTGGAGTGTAGTTTCTCCTTGAAACCCTTTCAGAAAAATCCCTTATGCAAGTGACATGCTCTGTCTCTTAGCTCAAGGTGAAACAGGAGCCAGGTATTAATGTACTGCACCTTCCTTTTTTCTCTCTCTCACTTTTACTATCTTGAGTTTGCACCTTCCAAATAAAAAGCACTTTGAGTTCTGCTTCTCAGAGGATGTGAGCTAAATAGTACACCTTACCTCAGTTGATACACTTAAGCTACAACCCTATGAGATAAATAAAAATGCTACTGGGGGGCACCTGGGTTGGCTCAATTGGTTGAATGTCCGACTCTTGGTTTCAACTCAGGTCATGATCTTGCAGTTATGGGATCGAGCCCCAAGTCGGGCAGAGTCTGCTTCAGATTCCTTCTCCCTCTCCTTCTGCCCTCGCTCCCCCTGCTTTCTCTCTAATGAATAAATAAAATCTTTAAAAAAAATAAAGGGACACCTGGGTGGCTTAGTCAGTTAAGTGTCTGCCTTTAGCTCAGGTCATGATCCCAGGGTCCTGGGATCAAGTGCCATGTCGGGCTCCCTGCACAGTGGGGAGCCTGCTTCTCCCTCTCCCTCTGCAACTCCTCCTACTTGTGCTCGCTCTCTTTCTCTCTGTGTCAAATAAATGGATGAAATCTTAAAAAGTAAGATAAAATAAATAAAATAAAATGCTATTAGAAGTTAGGGGGCACCTGGCTGGCTCAGTTGGTGGAGCATGTGACTCTTGGTCTTGGGGTTATTAAGTCTGAGCCCCATGTTGGGTATAGAGATTACTGAAAAATAAAATCTTAAAAAAAAAGTTAGAAAACTGCTAGGACACCCATCTTACAAATGAAGAAACTGAGGTCCAACTAAAAACCTTTCCTAAGGAAAAAGGTTTCTGCTCACTTACTATACCCAATTAGTTCACAAATTCTGCCAGTTTTACTCCCTAAACATTCTCATATCTGCCTCTCCTTTCCATCCTACCGCTTACCCCAAAGTAATATCAGCCCACATTTAAAAAAAAATCAGGCCCTGAGATGATGTCATTTTAACCCTTTATTAATGCTGACACACAGATACTGTTATCATTTTCATTTTACAGAGGAAAGCTGAGGCTTAAAAAGGGTCTTAACATTTAACCAAGGGGTGCATGGGTGGCTCAGTTGGTTAAGCGTCTGACTCATTTATATATTTATTTGAGAGCGCACGAGCAAGCAAGCAGGGGAGAGGGGCAGAGAGAGTATCTGAAGCAGACTCCCTGCTGAGCACAGAGCCCCACATGGGGTTCGATCTCACAACCCTGAGATCATGACCTGACCTGAAATTAAGAGTTGGACACTTAACCAACTAAACCACCCAGGCACCCCAAGCGTCTGACTCTTGATCTCAGCTCAGGTCTTAATCTCAGGGTCAGCGAGTTCAAGCTCTCTGTTGGGCTCCATGCTGGGTGTGGAGCCTACTTTACAAAAGAAAATTTGCCCAAGGTCACATGGATACCAAGTGGTAGAGCTAGGATGAACCCAGGCTGTCTGGTTTCAAACCCCTTACTTCTATCTCTTCATCAGTTCTTACCTACCTCAGTTAAAACATAAATCATGTCACATGATGCTCTTGCTGAAATCTCCCAATGGCTTCCCATTAGAATGAACTCAAACTGACATAGGCCAGCCCAACACAACTGAATTCATCTTTCATGCTCCTTTGCTCAGTATGCTATAAATACGTATCGAGTGCCTCCTATATGCCAGCCATTGTTCTAGGCACTGGAGATAAGAGCAGGACTAACACAGATAAAAGTACCTTTCTTCGAGGTGCTTATATTCAAGGGGTCTTCGCACTCTCTTTAAACATTTTCCAAGGGGTCTGTACATTTGTTGCTCCTCTTACCTGGATCATTTTTCCCCCACATGGCTGGCTCTTTATATTGAGGGTTCCAATGTTACTTCTAAGAGAGCCCTTCCAATCTATTCAAAACAGGGTCCTTGCTCTCATTATCCTCTCATATCCTATTCATTTTCCTTTTTGTCACAATATTTATCACAACTTAAAAGTCACAATTATTTCTTATTTTGTTTACATGTTTATCCGTCTTTCATACTATAAGCTTCAGAACTACAGAGATTATGTTAGTGCCTGGCAAAGCAGACCATGGGTAAATATTTACGGAATAAATTAATATCACAACATTAGCTGGCTTTAGCTATTCTCTGGCCTTCCAGTCTTGTTTCACTTAAATCTACCCCCTCCCACACTATGATCAGGTCACTTACTTTCTTTTCTTTTTTTTTTAAAGATTTTATTTATTTATTTGACAGAGAGAGACATAGCGAGAGAGGGAACACAAGCAGGGGGAGTAGGAGAGAGAGAAGCAGGCTTCCCCGCAGTGCAGGGAGCCCGATGTGGGGCTCAATCCCAGGACCCTGGGATCATGACCTGAGCCGAAGGCAGATGCTTAACGACTGAGCCACCCAGGCACCCCAGGTCACTTACTTTCTTAAACGCTTTCATGGGTCTCTTTTCTTACCTAATTAAGAATAAGCACACAATACCCTCCATGACAAGGGCTCTGAGCTCAGGAGCTCAGAGATGAAGCAGCATATAAACTAGACTTTGAATGAAGAGAGTGTTTACCAGATTGAGAAGAGAAAGGAAGATACCACTTTCCCTTCTTTCTTACCAGTCAGAAACTCAAAAGAACACAATGCTTTTCAAGAGAGTCATTTCTGGTGTGAAGAGCTAGGTGTGTTGATATAGAAACATCAGCTGGAAACAGACTGTGAAGTTTCACAAATGACATTAAAGGGTGAGGATCTGATGCACACAAGATGGTACAATCTTAGAAAGTTTACAGGGGTGGGAATAGTATGTTCCAATTCGTGTTTTAGAATAAAAAGACAGCAGTGAGAAGAATGGACTGGATAGGAAGAGAAACAAACAGCAGTCAGAAGGCTGCTTAATGTGAAACAGACCCCATTAAGAGATAAAAGCTAGAATCACAGCAGGTGAAATGGGGATGGAGAGGAGGAGAGATTCAAAGGAACCACATTAAACACTCATCTACTTAATACAAATTTAACATTATCTAGGTAAGAATTTCCTACAACATGGCCTATGAACTTCAACCAAAGACACAGTCCCAAATCGCCCTGGACCTTACTCCTCCACTACACGTATTACATAGCTACGTTACATGCTATATTACATACATACTACCAAATGGATGTACCACTATATTAGGGCTCTCACAAACTGAGCAGTAGGTCTTCAAAGGCAGGGAGTGTGTCATACCCATTTCTTCAATATCCAAGGCAGTGCCTGGTACTCAATCTTTGTGAGTGAATGAACAAGTAGAAGAATGCTTTATGACTGAGGTAGGACTTGAAAACTAGATGGGCTTTAGGCCTAAAAAGGTCATTCCAGGCAAGTGCAAAAGATATGGGCAAGGAGGAATGGTAAACCTGGGGAACAGATAACGGTCATCAATTAAGAAGGAAGATGCTGGTCCCCTTCGTCCAGCCTTGGACAAGTCATGCTTATTTCCTGCCTGGAACATTCTCCCTATCCACCCTAACCATTCCATATGGCTCTTTCATTTCATGTGGGTATTTGCTCAAATATCACTTCACCCGAGCCTTTCTGTGACCAGCCTACCTAAAATTCTACAGCATATTCTATTATCCTCACTTTGTAAACCTTTTCTCTATTGTTTTTCTTCTCAGTTTACTGAAGAGATCTTTCAACAATTTTATTCATCTGTACCTATATTAGGATTGGCTCACTTTCATTTCAAATCAAGTCCATCTGTCCCTTACTGAGATCAAAATCTACAGAATATAGAGACTGTCTTTTCTTTTTTTTAAATTTCACTGCAAAAAGTCTTAGTGTTGACCACTTCTAAGATCTGTCAGTTAAACTCTCCCAACATAATTGAGATGCCACAGAGAACATTAATTTCTTAAAAGACACATATGGCAGATCGTCCCAGAGGTAGGCAGGAAAGAATTTTACATACCCTAATGGAGAAGATTCTAGGAATGGAGCAGTAATCCATAAAGAAAATAATCGAGATTAAATTAATTAACCTTGAGGAACTACGGGAAAATAGGTTCTAAACCCAAGATATCTGCGAGCATAGAACGAATAGAGACGCTCTAATGTTATGTCTACTTAAATAGTTTTCACAAAACTAATTACATAGGACGTCGCTGACCAGAGGCAGGCTTATGTGGGGCAAAACAGCCCAGGTGAGTCTTATCCTGAGCCAGGGGACTTAAGGCAGCTGTGTGCTCCAGGGTGAACTTTGCTTGTTCTGCCTTCCCCACTGGAAAACCGAAAAGCCTGTGAAGTGGTTAAATTTAAGTCAGATATTCTGGAGAGTGGGGCAAAGGCGGTCAGTAGTGGCTTCATACTGCACTTAGATAAAAACAAAAACAAAAACAAACTATCGATCTGGGGCCCAAAGACTCACATATGGGACGGTCGAGGGAGAGGACGGGGGAGACAAATGCACACCCAAATTAAAATCGCCCTCGGGCCCCCACCCCCTAGTCCCCACAGACTCAGCGCCAGGGTCGGCCCACCCCTGCGTGTCCCACCGCTTCAGCACACGGGGCGTGGGAGCCTCACCTGCAGGCTTGTCTGCAGCCATCTTCCCACCCCAGCTTAGGTTCTTCCCCGCAGGTGGCGTGGCCTCGATTCCAGCTGCCGAGCTAGCTGCGGTCCTGGACCCCGGAAGACGAGCCCACCCCGGCTCCGGGCCCCTGGGTTCCGGCCTGGGGAGTGGGGAGGCGGCGGGCTGAGGAAGTGACGAAGGCTAGTTCGCGTCGTCTAGCAACAAGAGGCAGAGTCTCAGGCCGGGTAGCCCCACTGACTCCCGCCAGGGACAGCTTCCGCTCCACGGCATCCTGGTACACACCACTTCCGGGGGCCGCCGCGGGTGTGGGAACTGCGGCTGGCCCCGCCCCACGCAGGCGTCCCCCGAGCGCCCCGCCCCCGGCGGCGTGTGCGTGTGCGTGTGCGTATGCGTGCGCGCCCGACCGGACGGATGCTCACTCGGGGTTGTGGGCGTGTGCTGGGTAGCCAGGGAGGGATCTGCACGCGATTACCCCTTGCTTATCCTGGTCAAAATTCCTAAGTGTCAGAGCTTTCCTCCCGCGTTTTACGTAAAATCCCAATAATAACACCTGACACCTGTACGCTTTCACTGATTTCTCCCAATTCTGTGAGAAGACACTATTGCAATTCCCGTAAACGAAACATTTTATTTTAGAATAGTTTTATATTTGCAGAAAAATTGCAAAGATGATACATAGAGTTCCTGTATACTCCCCACCTAGTTTCCCGTGTTGTGAGCATCATAGATTTTCACTAAATAACTGGTACATCCGTCACATCTAAGAGACGACCTTGATTGGTACATTACCATATATTTTTTGTAATTTCATCAATTTTCCCCACTGTCCCCATTCTGTTCCAGGATTGTCAAGGACATCACATTACATTCATTATGTCTTCTTAGGCTAGTCTTGACTGTGATAGTTTCTCAGATTTCTCTTGTCCTTGATGATTTTGACAGCTTTAGGGAGTACTGGTCAGGATTTTTGAAGACTGCACATTTGATTTGATTTATTTTCTTCATGGTTATGAAGCTGGCACCCAGACATTCATCCTGTCAATTCAGAACAGAAGCAAATTGTCCCCAGGCACAGCTGGACCAAACAAGGAACACTTAGGCCTAGCCTCCAGGGATAGGAATGCCTGCTTTATCTTTCAAAGCAACCTGTGGGACAAGTAGTTAATCAGCACTAGCCTAGAGATAACAATTATCAAATATATCTAATGAAATCTTTAGCATAAAGAATAAAGGTATATTTTAGATTCCAATTCTCTTAAAATGGAAAAGACCTACAGAGGACCAGACAAAGTGGCATGGCATCAGGACACCTGCTAACATGACTTCATGGGCCTTCAATCAATGGGGTCTACCTTCTCAGGACACCCCTGCCCCTGTTAGCTAGGATGCAGCAGGGAAGTTACTTAGATCAGAGGGCTAAAAGCTCTCAGTAGAAGGGAGGAGCGGGAAGGGACAAAAGCAGGGGAGGAATGTGTTTTGTTTTGCAGAACCAGCAGTTCCAACCAAGGAGACTACCCGGCTAGGTGTTTCACATGACAGCCCCTTACATGAGACAGTTTGAGCAGGACTAGAGCTGAGGATCTATGCAGAAGCCCCACTGAGTTGTCTTTTTATTTTTTTTAAGATTGTATTATTTTATTATTATTTTTGTTATTATTATTAGAGAGGGAAAGGGAAAATCTTAGGCAGGCTCCATGCCCATCTCACAACCCTGAGATCATGACCTGAACCAAAATCAAGAGTCGGGCGCTTAACTGACTGAACCACCCAGGTGCCGCCAAGAAGATTTTATTTTTAGGTAATCTCAATACCCAACATGGGGCTTGAACTTACAACCCCGAGATCAAGAGCTGCATGCTCTATTAATCGAGCCAGCCAAGAGCCCCTTTATTATTTATTTATTTATTATTATTTTTCCCCAAGTTGTCTTAAAGTTGCCTTTAGCTCATTATAACACTAAGATCTCTTCCTATAGGTGGGATCTTCTGCCATTTCTTGAACATACCTATATGCACTAGCATGTTAATGTGTTAGACAAGCATAGGCGAAGCAAAGAGTGTAAGTAATAAAATATATATAAGTCCCTTAATGTATATGCAAGCTGCCTGCCCTGCCCACTAATACAGTGACTAAAAGCATCCTGTACTAATCCATAGGAAGACAGTGCTTTGAGAACTGTCTGTCTCCTTACAAGTAACGAGTAATAAAAAGTTCTTTGCTTTTGGGGTGCCTGGGTGCCTCAGTTGGTTAAGTGTCTGCCTTCGGCTCAGGTCATGATCTCAGGGTCCTAGGATTGAGTCCCACATCAGGCTCTCTGGTCAGTGGGGGATCTGCTTCTCCCTCTCACTCTCCCTCTTTGCACTCCCTCCCTCTCTCTATTAAATAAATGAAATTTTAAAAAAATTTTTTGAAAACAAAAAGCTCTTTGCTTTCAACACTTCTTTGGGTTATGTTCAATTTGATGCACCCCAAGTGCAGCAGCACCCCTGGAGTTCAGTTACAGTTAGACTAGGATTATGGGCTTTTAGGAGGAAAACCAGAGGTGACTTGCCATTCTCATCACATCAGATGAAGATTACATGCTAGCAAATGATGATGTTAACTTTGATCACCTGGCTCAGGTAGGGTCTGCCAGTCTTCTCCACTGTAAAGTTACTTCCACACTCTACTCTTTGGAAGTGAGTCATTAAGTGCAGTTCACACTCAGGTTGGGGAGTGGAGGATGTTTTAAACTCTACCTCCTGCAGTGAGGAGTATATATGTAGATAACCTTCTCTAAGGGAGATTTGTCTCTTCTCCCCCATTTAGTTACTTATTTAACCATAAATTTTATGAGTATGGACTCATGATTGTGTTTACAATTCAATATTAAGTTACTTTGTTGATGAAATTGTTTCAGCTTTATTAATTAGGAGCTTTTTCAGGTAGGCTCCTATGTCCCTTTTAAGTGGTTGCCCACTTTTAAAAAAACCTTTTTTATTCACATTAACGTTCACATAGAAAAGTGCACAAATCATAAGTACAGTTTATTGAATTTTCAACATATCCACATAACTAGCGCCCAGAGAAAGGACAACAAACTACCTGGAACTAGAGGCCCCCCTAATGCCTCCTCCCATTTTCCACAAGGGTAGTCACTAAACTAATGGCTAACACCCTGGATTAGTTTCACCTGTATTCAAATTTAATACAAATGGACCATACAGCATATATATATTTATTTTATTTTATTTTTTTAAAGATTTTATTTATTTGACAGAAAGAGACACAGTGAGAGAAGGAACACAAGCAGGGGGAGTGGGAGAGGGAGAAGCAGGCTTCCCGCAGACAAGGGACCCCAATGCAGGGCTCGATCCCTGGGATCGTGACCTGAGCTGAAGGCAGACGCTATCGACTGAGCCACCCAGGGGCCCCTATATATATATTTTTAAAGACTTATTTATTTTATTTTATTTTATTTTTAAAGATTTTATTTATTTACTTGAGAGAGAGAGCAAGGGAGAGAGAAAGCACGAGTGGGGGAGGGGGCAGAGGGAGAGGGAAAAGCAGACTCCCCACTGAACAGGGAGCCTGATTTAGGGCCTGATCCCAGGACCCTGGGACCATAGCTTGAGCCAAAGGTGACTGAGCCATCCAGGCACACCTTATTTATTTATTTTAGAGTGAGAGAGCATGCAAGAGTTGGGGGAAGGACAGAGGGAGAGGGAGAAAATCTCAAGCAGACTCCCTGCTGAGCATGGACCTGATTCAGGGCACAGTCCCACAAACCTGAGATAATGACCTGAGTTGAACACTTAACCGACTGAGCCACCCAAGCATCCCCATACAGTATATTTTTCTTGGAGTCTAGCTTCTTTTGCTCAACAATATGAGATTCATCCATGTTGTTGAGTCTGTAGCTTGTTTCTCATTGTTATGTAATGTTCCATTATGTTAATTATTCTGTAATTTATGTGCTCATTTTATTGTCTGTATTGAATAAGGCCAATGTGAATATTCTAGTATATATTTTGATGTATATGTTTGTAGGGGCCAAGGGCAGGCTGACCCAAGATGGGTCACTTTGGCATAGGGCAAACATCTTTATTTTCCAAACATCTCTTCCCACCTTCCTGCTAAAGGTCTTTTTCTCCCTTTGTATCTTCAGACCCCTACCCCTTTCCTTAGCTCATATAAGCCTCATGTGACTCACTGTCTTTGGAATTTCCATGTCTGTGTGGACTGCTCATATGTATGCTATTAAAGTTGATTTTTTCCCCACTAATCTGTCTCATCTCAGTTTGAGACTTAGTCCAGCTAGAAGAACTCTGAAGGGCAGAGGAGATTCTTTCTCCCCAACATGTTAGAGCTCACATAAAAAGATGCCTGAAGTGCTTACTGATCTTGCTTAAGGAAGGATCCTCTCAAGAAAAGAGAATTAGGTGGAACCTCTTAAATAATTTGGACTTGTGCTGGATGATTTTAAAGAGGGATTAGGCAGGTGGAGGGGGCAATTTAGAATTAGATTCACTCAGGAAACAGGCAGTTCAGTGATTAAGGGTCTTAATTTTTATTTAGGAGGCAGGAGGACTAAAGCAAGGCTAGAGTTGTCATTGGTCAAGGGGCAGCATCACTCATGTTAGAAGAAGGGGGTGTTCCCTCATTTTTACAGTTGTGGAGGGCTTTGTTTTTTGTCTTATTCCAAACACAGTCATGCTGTAAACTTCTCTGAACATTGTTCATATTCTGTGATTGTTTATGTCCATTTGGGAACATTCTGCTATGAAGAATTATTTTTATTTTCTTAGCAGGACCTAGATGTCAACAGAGTCATTTTTTAGTTTCTCACAGGTGGTCACTTTTCTTGTTCTTCTTCCTCATTTCATAGATAAGGAAACTGAGGCACAGGTGTTAACCCACTTTCCCAAGTCACAAGACAAATAAGTGACTATTATCTTAACCACCACATTCAGCTTTTTTTTTTTTAAAGATTTTATTTATTTATTTGAGAGAGAGAATGAGATAGAGAGAGCATGAGAGGGGGGAGGGTCAGAGGGAGAAGCAGACTCGCAGCTGAGCAGGGAGCCCAATGCGGGACTCGATCCTAGGACTCCAGGATCATGACCTGAGCTGAAGGCAGTCGCTTAACCAATTGAGCCACCCAGGTGCCCCACCACCACATTCAGCTTTAAAGGTTCTAGAATTTCCTACATTGAAGACATCTTAGGTCTCTCAACTTTCAGTATTGGCAGCTATCCTTTGTTCACAGACATCAGTGATGGAAAGGTGTTAATTCAGAAGTGGGGGAGGGGGGCACCTGGCTGGCTCAGTCAGTAGAGCATGAGATTCTTGATCTTGAGGTTGTGGATTTGTGCCCCACATTATGTGTAGAGATTACTTAAAAAATAAAATCTTTTTTTCCCTCTCTCGCTGGTCTCTGTCTGTCAAATAAATAAATAAAATCTTTAAAAAAATAAAAAAATATTTTATTTATTTATTTGACAGAGAGAGAGAGGGAGAGAGAGAACACAAGCAGGGGGAGTGGGAGAGGGAGAAGCAGGCTTCCCACCGAGCAGGGAGCCTAATGCTGGGCTTGATCCCAGGACTCTGGGATCATGACCTGAGCCGAAGGCAGACACTTAACGACTGAGCCACCCAGGCACCCCCAAAAATAAAATCTTAAAAAAAAAACAAAGTGGGAGGTGGAAAATCTCAGTGGGACTCTGTTCTGTCACCAACCTTGGCACCGCACTTCCCCTCCAGCCAGGGAACAGCGCCTCAAACTGGATGTGGTCCTTGTCACTTGTGCAAGACTGTCTGCAAAGATAGTTGTCAGCAGTTACACCTGTCCCAATACGCACATGCTGCTCTCCCTCTCCCTTTGAAACTGAGCTGTGAGTTGCTCTGACCAACAGGATGCAGAAGTGATGGTGAGCCAGTTTTGGGCTAGTCCTTCAAAAGTATTGCAGCTTCCACTTTTCCTCTCTTGTTCTCAGCCACCAAGGTGTAAGGAAGCTCAGGCTGTCCTGCTGGAGAGAGACCACATGAAGGAGACCCAAGATGCCTCAACTGACAGCAAGCACCAAGGTTCCAGACATAAGAATGAAGCCTTCTTCTTTTCTTTCTTTTTTTTAAAAAATTTTAATTATTTATTTGAGAGAGAGAGTGAGCACGTGTGAGCTGGGAGAGGGGCAGAGGAGGAGGGAGAGGGAAAGGGACAGAGGGGGAGGCTGAGCATGGAGCCTGACACTGGGCTTGATCCCAGGACACAGAAATCATGACCTGAGCTGAGACCAAGAGTCTGACGTTCAACTGACTGAGCCACCCAGACACCCCAAAAATGAAGCCTTCTTGAAACTTCCAGCTCAACTCAGCTGCCAGCTCAATGTAGTCACATGAATGATCCTATCTAATACCATATGAAATAGAAAAACTGCTCAGTCAACCCCCAGGATGGCAAAAAATAATAAGGCATTGTTGTTGCATTTCTTAAATCTAATTTTAAAAATTAAGATATAATTAACAGGGGCACCTGGGTGGCTCAGTTGGTTAAGCGACTGCCTTCGGCTCAGGTCATGATCCTGGAGTCCCTGGATCGAGTCCCGCATCGGGCTCTCTGCTCGGCAGGGAGCCTGCTTCTCCCTCTGACCCTCCCCCCTCTCATGTGCTCTCTCTCTCTCATTCTCTCTGTCTCAAATAAATAAATTAAAAAAAAAAGATATAATTAACATACCACGCAATTCACCCTTGTAAAGTGTGCAATTCTGTGGTTTTTAGTACATTCATGAAGTTGTACAATCATTACCAATTTCTAATTCTAACAATTTTTTTAAAGATTTTATTTTGAAGGGACGCCTGGGTGGCTCAGTCAGTTAAGCATCTGACTCTTGATTTCAGCTCA
>NC_138369.1:53736495-53742920 GCF_054177405.1 Leptonychotes weddellii
CCAAAAAAAAAAAAAAAAAGATTTTTGTTGTTGTTGTTGTTGTGGGGGCAGCAGTTGGAGAGAGAGAGAGAGAATCCCAAGTAGGCTCCACACCCAGCTCAGAGCCCCACACGGAGCTCAATCTCATGACCCTGATCATGACCTGAGCCAAAATTAAGAGTCAAACCCTTAACCTACTGAGCCACCAAGGCGCCCCCCCAACCTCATTCTTTTGCATGTGGATGTACAAAGTTGTTCTTTTAAACCACTAAATTTGAGGGTGTAGCAATAGATAACTGAAACACCATCTCCCAGTTCTTCATTCCCCATCTGGTTCAACCAGCCAACCGAGGTCTGTGGATCTACCTCCTCCGTATGATGGATCCTTTCATTTTCACTGCCACTCTATTCCCAAGTCATTATCACCTCTGAGACAAGTGCCACAGCAACCTTGTCATCCTGTCTTTCCCCTTCCAGAATGTCTTCATTTAGCCAGAGATAGGTTTTTTATTTTTATTTTTTTTGAAGATTTTATTTATATATTTGACACAGAGATAGAGAGCACAAACAAGCAGGCAGAGCGGCCGGCAGAGGCAGAGTGAGAAGCAAGCTCCCTGCTCGTGGGGCTTGATGCTAGGATCCTGGGATCCTGACCTGAGCTGAAGGCAGACGCTCAACAGACTGAGCCACCCAGGCGCTCTGAGATAGGTTTTTTAATGCTAATCTGATCATGTCCACATCCATTTAGAACACTTCATTGCTTTTAGTACCAATTCCAAACTCCTTAAAATGACTTTTAAGACCTTTCATGACCTGCCTATAATCCCTTTTCAGTTTCCATCCCGTACATACCCTCTTTTGTAGCTAAAGCCGTTTCCTTCCCAGGAAACATGGGCATCATTTTCTCAAGAAGATGTTCCTGATGGCCAAAGACTATACCAGCAATATGCAAATCTTCTCTTGCACTATGGAAACAATCTCTCGATATGAATCCCCTCTCCATCACCTCAGTTATAATCTCCAAATACTGTCTTTATTTTTTTTTAAAGATTTTATTTATTTATTTGACAGAGAGATAGACAGAAGAGCACAAGCAGAGGGAGTGGCAGAGGGAGAGGGAGAAGCAGGCTCTGCACTGAGCAGGGAACCCGATGCGGGACTCGATCCCAGGACCCTGAGATCATGACCTGAGCCAAAGGCAGACGCTTAACCATCTGAGCCACCCAGGCGCCCCAAATACTGTCTTTAAATATCATCCTTATATTGATACTTAGCAAGCATGCCAATATCTATGAATGCAACAGGACTTTACGATAATGAGAATTCTGGGGGGCCTGGGGGGCTCAGTTGGTTAAGCATCCAACTCCTGATTTCGACTCAGGCCATGATCTCAGGGTGGTGAGATCAAGCCCCACATTGGGCTCCACACTGGAGCTTAAGATTCTCTCCCTCACCCTTTGCCCCTCCCCCCCTCCAAGATGAGAATTCTTCAGTGTTTCAGGGGTTTTGACACTTCTGAATGGTCTTTTACAATTTCATAAAGAGGTTTTGCAATGATTGTTTCTTTTCTTCCTAAACATTTTTGTAATATGGATATTCAAACCCATTTTAAGGGTGAAGAAATTGAGGCTCCAAGAAGTAAATCAATGAATCAGCTTGCTCAGCTAGTAAGTGTCAGAACTAGAACTTGGAAAGAGTTCTTCAACTCTAGATCTGGCTTTTTTTTTTTTTTTAGGATACAAAGGGCTAAATCTAGTGTTATTCCCATAATCAAATTTCTGGTGGAAACTACAAGTTATTTTGCAACCAATTCATCACAGTGAGTAGATAATTACCAAGAAATACTACAAAGATGTGAAAGTGTAAATTTCTACCCACATTGCCAAAGCAGTTACATCCACAGGGATGGACATCAAGCTCCTGTCCCAGCTTCACTTTTCATTCACTGGCTATTCAAATCAAGCTTCAAAGGCAAAACTATTTGCCAACTTAAAATGTGCCAGTAATCATTCGACACAAATCTGGCGAATTTTGTGTAACCCTGAAATGGATCCAAACAGTGCTGAACACTCATTTCAGGTGGAAAAATTTAAGGAAGTGCCAAAAAATTCCCTAATTAAGACATAATATTTTAAGGCAATATTTTTAGAAATCAGGAGTTAATATATTCATGATGAGCAGTATATCAATATTTTAAGTAAAGACAGGTTTAAAGTAAGTAAAGACTGATTTTTCCTCTTAGGTTTCAATATGTCTCAGCACAGCACTGTTACTGATCCTGTCATATTAAAATTTTCAATATTTTGTTCTTTGTGGATTTTTTGTATTCATTTTTATTTAAAAATATTGCATTAACATATTATTTATCTTGATTACTTACTAAGTTTTTTGGCACCCCATTAAAGTTTGCACCCAAGGTCAGGGCCCTGTATCCAAAGGCTCTGTCACCAGAATGTTTGGAGCACAGTGGCATTATCCAATTTTGTGAAATAGTCTTTCCCACTGTCTTACAGATGTGGAAGTTAGGATAAGTTCTGGTTTTTGTATAGTTGGGTGTATAAGTTAGTTTTGTTTTTAAAGCATTTCAGTTATACTTGGTATATGGTACACAGTGTGCAAGATACAATTTTAAGCACAGGATGCCCAGTTAAATTTGAATTTCAGATAAATACTAAAAATTTTTTTTATAAATATATTCCAAATATTGCATTGTTTATCTGAAATTCAGATTCAACTGGCATCCGTGTCTCTCCCTCCCACTCCCTAAATCTGGCAACTCTAGGTATATAGGAGTTGAGAACCATTTCATCTTATTTTGTTACTATTTTTTAAAGATTTTATTTATTTAAGAGAGAGAGAGAGCCAGAGAGAGAAAGCATGAGAGGGGAGAGAGTCAGAGGGAGAAGCAGACTCCCCAGTGAGCAGGGAGCCCGATGTAGGACTCGATGCTGGGACTCCGGGATCATGACCTGACCGGAAGGCAGACGCCCAACCGACTGAGCCGCCCAGGCGCCTGAGAACCATTCTGGAAAAGAAATACGAGAAACAAGAAAATTTAACTATAACTAATTAAGTTTACAACTAGTGGGATGGATCCTCTCTGCCTTCAGATTTCATTTTTGCCCTTGCTCCGCTCCGCTGTGCTTTCAGCGGGCTGACTCCTATAGGCTGTTTCCCAGGCTCACAGGTCAGCTAATTTCTGGCTAAGTCCAGCCAGTGGGAGGCGTCATTGGGAAATCGGAAGGCAAGAGGAAGGGAGAAACCGGGGGTATTTCTCCTCTTCTTTCTCTGCTTCCGGTAGTCTTTCTGGGAAAGGCTTCATCCCTCAACAGGCTCAGGGTAGTTCTGGTTTTGCTCAGTGACCCCAGCCCTTGGACTCCAGGAACACCTCCTGCTTCCTGTCCTTCCCCCCTGCTCCAGCAGGAGGCAGTAGTGGTATCCCGCTCTGTTAAGGGCTGGGTTGCCTCACTGCCTTGCCAGATTTCTTGGCTCCTCTATCCGCTTCCCTGTATTAAGTTCCCTCCGGGGTTTTCTCCCCTGTTTTCAATGCTTAGAGTGGTTTCTATTTTCCTGGTTAGACCCTGACCAATAGAAATCCTTTGGCAAAAGACTTAAACGCAACATATTGAGGGGCGCCTGGGTGGCTCAGTCGTTAAGCGTCTGCCTTCGGCTCAGGTCATAATCCCAGAATCCTGGAATCGAGCCCCGCATCAGGCTCCCTGCTCTGTGGGAAGCCTGCTTCTCCCTCTCCCACTCCCCCTGCTTTTGTTCCCTCTCTCACTGTGTCTCTCTCTGTCAAATAAATAAATAAAATCTTTAAAACAAATCAAAACACAACATATTGAGTCGGGGAGTCTCTTCTCGTCCTAAGGTTCTTTATTCTTTGTGGAGGTGTCCTACAAAGTTTGTTGGCTTTTAGATTTGTGTCCTTATCACTATTTCTGAACCACTAATATGCAAATACAGGATATTGTCGATAGAAGTCTTAATAGTATACATGGGATTTTCACAATTATATCTAGTACCTTTAAGAGAATTAGTCTGTCATATAGCTTAGTGTTTTTCATGACTCTTTGGCGCCATCTCCAGTGGACATTTCTAATTTACAAGTGAAGAAAAAAATGTATGTATGTTAAACATACTTTTATTATGCTCTAAACTATGACTTTGAGATTATTTCAATTATAAACATGGGAAAATTAAGTAACTAGGGTTTTTAAAAAATTCTTATTTATTTGACACAGAGAGAGAGAGAGACAGCGAGAGAGGGAACACAAGCAGGGGGAGTGGGAGAGGTAGAAGCAGGCTCCTGGCTGAGCAGGGAGCCCGAGGCGGTGCTCGATCCCAGAACCCTGGGATCATGACCTGAGCCGAAGGCAGACGCTTAACGACTGAGCCACCCAGGCGCCCCGTAACTAGGGTTTTTTATCCTCATCATCATAATGATGAGATATTTCACAAACATAAAATGAAGAATATGACAAGTTTATTTACCACTCAGTTATTTGTGTTTTTTTTTTTTTTTAAGACTTTTTATTTATTTGACAGAGAGAGATACAGTGAGAGAGAGAACACAAGCAGGGGAGTGGGAGAGGGAGAAGCAGGCTTCCCCTGAGCAGGGAGCCCGATGCGGGGCTCGATCCCAGGACTCTGGGATCATGACCTGAGCTGAAAGCAGACGCTTAACGACTGAGTCACCCAGGCGCCCCTACCACTCAGATTTAACAAAGTTAATATTTGCCACATTTGCTTTGGACATTCTTTTGAAAAAATATGCAAATCATTATTGGTACAGATGAGTCCAGTTTATATTCCCTTCCTGATTGCATTTCCCTTACTCCCTTCCCAGTGAGTATCTTTTTGTGTTTTAAAGATTTTATTTATTTATTTGACAGAGAGAGACAGCGAGAGAGGGAATACAAACAGGGAGTCCAAGGCAGGGCTCGATTCCAGGACCCTGGGATCATGACCTGAGCCGAAGGCACAGAGGCGCCCCCCAGGCGCCCCCCCCTCCCGTGAGTATCTTTAGCATATCCACTATGCTAAAGATAGTATGTATCCTTCTAGTCCATGTTTAAAACATATAAAGAATACATTATGAATCATTCAACTTTATATAAGTATTGCACAGATATTATTCTGAAACTTGCTTTTTTTAACTCAACATTATCTTTTTGATATCGAAATATATATTTATAAAATACATAGTATTCATATAAAATATGTTTATATTTATAAAAAATATATGTTAAAATATAAAATATATATATTTACATTAAACTTTATAGTGTATTTTAAAATGTTCAGTATTCTACTAAATGATTATCACTTCAGTATACTTTTGTAGCATGATTCCTAAGTAAAAGTTTTATAAGTAATATAGGCATTACTTATCTCATTGATGGGAATCTGCAAGTAGGATGTTCCATTGCTAGATCAGCGACTCAGCAATGTCAGGATGCAATTGGGCATCCCTGGGATCCTTTTGGTCTCCCCCTGGTGGTCCCAGATAACTGCCACAGCTGTGCCCTTGCCTGACAGTATCCAAAGCAAGAAGGGGAGCAAAAAGAACTTCTATTTTCTAGCCTTATTCTCTAACAGACAGGTACCACATTCCATCAGTGGGAAGGCACACATTTTTTTAACTACTAAAAAAACCAAAATTCCAACACTTAAACTGACAGTACTTTCTTATCCCTTAGAAGTTTTGTTTTATACTCTTAAAAATAGCCCTTTTAAACTTAGACATAAAATTTTTAAAATTATATATTACTCTTGAGTATACAAAATAGGGAAGTAGAAATGAAATAAATTGGTTAAGGGTATTTTCAGAATGTCTTCTCACCAGAGTTCCACTCTAAATCACTTTAAAAATCAGAGCCTTCCACGTCCATGTTTCCCCCCAAAATGTTACCCTCTGTGCTATAAGGAACTGGCAGTGCAGTATCTCCTCACAGAATGTGCCACTATGGTCTCAGGAACACCCATTCTGCGAGTCGTAATTCTAGTACTTTCTGGATCTTACCAGATGGCACAAAGGGTAGGCTTTCAAATCATGTTTGTACACACGCAGGGTTGACAAACACACTGCACCAGCCGTCCAGCGACATGCTATCAGTTGTGAGAAGCCTACAAATTTCAGAAATGAAAGAAAGATTGTGTGCCTTGGGGGCGCCTGGGTGGCTCAGTTGGTTAAGCGACTGCCTTCGGCTCAGGTCATGATCCTGGAGTCCCGGGATCGAGTCCCGCATCGGGTTCCCTGCTCGGCAGGGAGTCTGCTTCTCCCTCTGACCCTCCCCCCTCTCATGTGCTTGCTCTCTCTCATTCTCTCTCTCTCAAATAAATAAATAAAATCTTTAAAAAAAAATGTTACATGAATAAGTCATGCAGTATATATATATCCTTTTAAGATTGGCCTTTTTTCGGGGCGCCTGGGTGGCTCAGTC
>NC_138369.1:53743420-53780498 GCF_054177405.1 Leptonychotes weddellii
AAAAAAAAAAAAAGATTGTGTGCCTTGGAATCAATGAAGTATGGTGGAACTTCCCTAGACTCTCACCAAGATTTCCCTTCGTTTTCATTGGCAAAGTTGTTGCCTGCCTGCCACTGCAATTACTGGTAAGAAGAAATGAGATTCCAAAGCATGCCTTGGATCCTCACACAGTATTCACAAAGTATTTCTGTGAGGGGTAAATAAAATCAGGATTTTGTTAACTAGGAGGAATGGGGTATGGCTGTTGACACTTTACCCTTTCATTTTACAAAGCACAACTCACTCTTGAACATGTGCACAGCTGTAAGAGTTTCTCTAGGATACATACTACACAGTGGGATTTAGCTGAATAATGGGGTACCCATATTTTTGGGATTTTTGTTGTGAAACTTTCCAAACATGCCCCAAACTAGAAAGTATAACAAATCCCCTGTGTCCAACCCTTAGCTTCATTTAACCATAGACTTGTTTCATTTACCCCTTCCCCCTTGTTATGTTTTTTGTTGGAGTATTTTAAAGCAAATCCCAGACATTGTACCATTCAGTTCTAAATACTTCAGTATGCAACTCAAAAAGAAATCTCCAAATATTTTCTTGCATGACCACAATCCATTATCACATCTAACAAAATGCAAATAATTATTTAATATTATTCAATTACCAAGCCATACTCAAATTTCCTTGATTGTATAAAAAATTCTTTTTGTAATTTCTGTTTAGAATCAAGATCAAACAGGATCCGTTTTATTTGGTTGTTACGTCTCTTGTGTTTCTCATAAGTCTTTTAAGTCTTATGTTTCTCTTAATCTAGAACAGTCCCCTCACCTTTTATTTTTCCTTTCATTGACTTGCTGATGAAATTAGAGTCTAATAGAAAGTCCCTCTTTTGAGATCTTGTATATTGCTTCCTTGTGGACTTCATCCTTTATGCTCAATATTTCCTATGGACTAGGGGTCAGTTTTAAAGGTTTGACTGCATTATTATTATTTTTTTTGTTTTATTTTTTAAGATTTTATTTATTTATTTGACAAAGAGAGAGAGACAGCGAGAGCAGGAACACAAGCAGGGGGAATGGGAGAGGAAGAAGCAGGCTTCCCACCAAGCAGGGAGCCCGATGCGGGGCTCAATCCCAGGACCCCGGGATCATGACCTGAGCCGAAGGCAGATGCTTAACGACTGAGCCACCCAGGCGCCCCTATTATTGTTTTTAAATATTTTATTTTTAAGTGATCTCTACCCCCAATGTGGGGCTCAACCTCACAACCCCGAGATCAAGAGTCACATCCTCCACTGACTGAGCCAGCCAGGTGCCCGGTTTGATTGTATTATGACTCAAAATTTTTTTTCTGAGAATCCTTACTAAGTGATGCTATGTACTTTCTTTTTTTTTTTTTTTTATTTATTTGCGAGAGAGAGAATGAGAGACAGAGAGCATGAGAGGGAGGAGGGTCAGAGGGAGAAGCAGACTCCCTGCTGAGCAGGGAGCCTGATGTGGGACTCGATCCTGGGACTCCAGGATCATGACCTGAGCCGAAGGCAGTCGCTTAACCAACTGAGCCACCCAGGCGCCCCAATGCTATGTACTTTCTATACCCACTCAGGAGGCATGCGATGTTGGTTGTCTCACTTTTTGTGGCATTAAGATTGATCATTGGGTTTGGATGGTGACAGCCTGATTTTTATACATTTCCTATCAGTTTTTCTTGTAGTTGTTTTAGCAGCATTAATGACTAGTGCTTGAATCAGTTATTTCACTAATGGTTGAAACAATTTTCTAGTTTGGACACTCCTGCATTTATTAACTAAAATCAGGGCAAGGTGAGTACCTTATTAAATTTTCTACCCTAGGCACTTGACTCACCTTACCCTAATCCCAGCCCTAGCTGGAATTCTTCTGTATTGAAACACTTTCCCTTATCCACGGGGATATTAGGTTATACTGAAATTCTATTTATATTAGAAAAGCAGAAATGTTTAGTTCTTTCCCTATAATTAACAATTTTCAGAGGAATAAGTTGATGGCCTGGCTATCTCCAGGACTATTTCCTTTCTAAAAAATTATTCTGAACTCATGACTTTTTATATATTCAATATGTTTTAATCAACTGCAGTCCTTAACCTTTTTGAAATTAAAATTATCCCATGTGTGCCTGTGGAAGCACACAACCCCAATGATTGTTTGCTATTATAGTTCTACCCTGCTTTTATTTATTTATTATTTATTTATTTTTTAAAGATTTTATTTATTTTTTTGACAGAGAGAGACACAGCGAGAGCAGGAACACAAGCAGGGGGAATGGAAGAGGAAGAAGCAGGCTTCCCACCAAACAGGGAGCCCGATGCGGGGCTCAATCCCAGGACCCCAGGATCATGACCTGAGCCGAAGGCAGACGCTTAACAACTGAGCCACCCAGGCGCCCCTCTACCATGCTTTTAATCCCTTATTTAGTTGTTGTTCTGTATGTATTTTAGATATATCCTCATGTTCGCCAATTTCTTTGCTCATTCTTGTTTCCTTTTTAAGGAAATAGCTATATTGAGATATAATTCATATTCACCCACTTAAAGTGTACAGTTTGGTGGGTTTTAGTATCTCACAAAGTTATGCAACCATCACCACTATCTAATTCCAAAATATTTCATCATTCCCCAAAGAAATGCTGCACACATTACTAGTTCTCTCCCACTTCTCCCACGTCGTGGCTCCTGGTAATCACTAATCTGCTTTCTGTCTCAGATTGACTATTGGAGGATTTGCCTATTCTGGACATCTCACACAAAGAGAATCATACAATGTATGCCTTCTGTGACTGGCTTTTTCACTTAGCATGTTTTCAAAGTTCGTCCATATAGTAGCATATATCAGCACTCCATTCCTTTTCATGGATGACTAATATTCCATTGTTTGTGACCACCACATTTTGTTTATTAATTCATCAAGTGATGGTCATTTGGGTTATTTCCACTTTGGGGCTATTAAGAATAAAGCTACTTTGCCCATTTTAGTTTATTTTATTTTGTTTTTATTTTTTTTTCAAGCAATCTCCGTGCCCAACATGGGGCTCTAATTCATGACCCCAACACCAAGAATCACATGTTCCACCAACTAAACTAGCCAGGTTCCCCTCTTTGCCCATTTTAATTAAAAACTTCTTAATATTTAATATTTCATTTATTATTTTTTATGTTAAAGATTTATTTATTTATTATTTTAGAGAGAGAGAAAGAGAGATTCAGAGTGTGGGGGGTGGAGAGGGAGAGAGAGAATCTCTAGCTGATTTCCCTCTGAACACAGAGCCCATGACCCTGAGATCATGACCTGAGTCTAAACCAATAGTCAGTAACTTAACCAACTGAGACACCCAGGAGTCCCATTTATATTTTATTTTTAAAAACTTCTGCTTTCCTTTCGTCTGGAACTGCCATCTTCCAGTAATTTGCTAAAATGATCAAAACAAAGGGAAAGAGGAGAGGTACCCACTATATGTTCTCTAGGCCTTTTAGAAAACATGGAGTTGTTCCTTTGGCCACATACATGGGAATCTACAAGGAAGGTGATATTGTGGACATCAAGGGAATGGGCACTGTTCAAAAAGGAATGCCCCACAAATGTCACCATGGCAAAACTGGAAGAGTCTACAATGTTACTGAGCATGTTGTTGGCATTGTTCTAAAGAAACAAGGCCAAGACTCTTGCCAAGAGAATTAATGTACACATTGAGCATATTAAACACTCAAAGAGCTGAGATAGCTTCCTGAAGCGTGTGAAGGAAAATGATCAGAAAAAGAAGGAAGCCAAAAAGAAAGGTACTTGGGTTCAACTGAAGTGCCAGCCTGCCCCACCCAGAGAAGCACATTTTATGAGAACCAGTGGAAAGGAGCCCGAACTGCAGGAACCCATTCCCTATGAATTCATGGCATGATAAATGTAAAGAAAATAAAAGACCTCAAGACTGTTAAAAAAATTTTTTTTCTTTAAAGATTTATTTATTTAAGAGAGTGCCAGAAAGGGGAAGGTGCAGTGGAAGAGGGAGAGACAGAATCTGAAGTTGACTCCCTGCTGACTTCAGAGCCCAATGCAGAGCTCGATCTCACAAACCTGAGATCATGACCTGAGCCAAAACTAAGAGTCAGTTGTTTAACCAACTGAGCCACCCAGCTGCCCCTTAAAATTTTTAATGTAATCTCTATCCCCAATGTGGGGCTCAAACTCACAACCTTGAGATTAAGAGTCACATGCTCTTCTCCAAAGAAGACAGCCAAATGGCCAACAGACACATGAAAAAATGTTGAACATCACTCGGCATCAAGGAAATACAAATCAAAACCACAATGAGATGCCACCTCACACCAGTCAGAATGGCTAAAATTAACAAGCCAAGAAATGATAGATGTTGGTGAGGATGTGGAGGAAGGAGAACCCTCCTACACTGCTGGTGGGAATGCAAGCTGGTGCAGCCACTCTGGGAAACAGTATGGAGGTTCCTCAAAAAGTTGAAAATAGAGCTACCATACAACCCAGCAATTGCACTACTGGGTATTTACCCCAAAGATACAAATGTATTGATCCGAAGGGGCAGTTGTACCCCGATGTTTATAGCAGCAATGTCCACAATAGCCAAACTATGGGAAGAGCCCAGATGTCCATCGATAGATGAATGGATAAAGAAGATGTGGTAGGGGCACCTGGGTGGCTCAGAGGGTTAAGCGTCTGCCTTAGGTTCAGGTCATGATCCTGGGGTCCTGGGATCGAGCCCTGTGTCACGCTCCCTGCTCAGCAAGGAGCCTGCTTCTCCCTCTCCCTTTGCCTGCCACTCCCCGTGCTTGTGCTCTCTTGCTCTGTCAAATAAATAGATAAAATATTAAAAAAAAAAAGATGTGGTGTACATATACACAATGGAATATTATGCAGCCATCAAAAATGAAATCTTGCCATTTGCAACAATGTGGATGGAACTAGAGGGTATTATGCTAAGTGAAATAAGTCAATCAGAGAAAGACAATTATCATATGATCTCACTGATATGTGGAATTTAAGAAATAAGGCAGAGGATCATAGGGGAAGAGAGGAAAAAATGAAACAAGATGAAACCAGAGATAGAGACAAACCATAAGAGTCTCTTTTTTTCTTTTAATTTTTAAAGATTTTATTTATTTATTTGACAGAGAGAGATAGCGAGAGCAGGAACACAAGCAGGGGGAGTGGGAGAGGGAGAAGCAGGCTTCCTGCCGAGCCAGGAGCCCCATGCGGGGCTCGATCCCAGGACTCTGGGATCATGACCTGAGCTGAAGGCAGAGGCTTAACGACTGAGCCACCCAGGTACTCCAGGAGACTCTTAATCTCAGGAAACAAACTGAGGGTTGTTGGAGGGGAGGGGGGTGAGGGGATGAGGTGGCTGCGTAATGGACATTGGAGAGGGTATATGTCGTGGTGAGTGCTGTGTATTGTGTAAGACTGATGAATCACAGACCTGTACCCCTGAAACAAATAATACATTATATATTAGTAATAAAAACAAACAAACAAACAAATAAATAGACCCCAGACACATGGGTTTGTGTCTGGGCTCTCAATTCTATTCATTGATGTTTATGTCTAATCTTAAGCCGGTACCATACTGTCTTGATTACCATTACTTTGTAGTGTATTTTGAAATGCGGAAATGTGTGTCCTCCATGTTTGTTCTTTTTCAAGGTTGTTTTGGGTTTTTCAGAAGCTCTTGAAATACTATATGTAGTTTAGAATCCGCTTGTAAATTTCTAGAAAGTCAGCTAGGATCCTGATAGATATTGCATTGAATCTGTAGATCAATTTGGGGAGTATTGTCACCTTTATAATATTAAGTCTTCTGATCCATGAATATGGGATTTTTTTCAATTTATTTAGATATCCTTTAATTTCTTTCAATAATATTTTATAATTTTCAGCATATAATGTTATATTTGTTTTGTGAGTGTGTTTCTAAGAATTGTATTCTTTTTGATGCTATTTCAAATGGAATTATTTTCTTAATTTCATTTTCAGATTGTTCATTGAAAGTATATAGAAAAAAAATTGATCTTGCATTCTGCAGCCTTGATGAAAATAAAACGGTTTCTCTTAGTTCTAATAGTTTTTCAGGTAATTCTTTAGGATTTTCTATATACAAGGCCACATCATCTGTGGATAGAGATAGTTTTATTTCTTCCTTTCCAATCTGGATGCCTTTTTTAATCCTTGCCCAATTTCCCTGACTAGAATCTTCTATTACAGAAATAGCGAGGGTGGGCATCCTTGTCTTATTCCTGATTTTAGGTGAAAACATCCAGTCTTTCACCATTAAATATGTTAGTTGTGACTTTATCATAGACGGTCTTTTGTCAGGTTCCCTTCTGTGCCTAGTTTGTTGAAGTTTGTTGAGTGTTTTTTTTTTTTCTTTTTTAATGACAAGGTGTTGAATTTTATCAAATGCTTTTTTGTGTCTATTGAGATGATCATGGGTTCTCTTTTCATTTTAGTGATATGATGCATTAAAATAGTTATTTTTCAGATGTTAAACCAAACTCGCATTCCTAGGATAAATCTCTTTTGGTCATGGTGCATTTTTATATGTTGCCGCATAGTTTGCTAGTGTTTGAGGGGCCATGTTTTTCTCTTCATGCACTTCAATTCCTACTTTTATGTTTTAAATTCACCAGTAAAGAGTGAACCTGTAAGGGCGCCTGGGTGGCTCAGTCGTTAAGCGTCTGCCTTCGGCTCAGGTCATGATCCTGGAGTCCCGGGATCGAGTCCCGCATCAGGCTCCCTGCTCCAAGGGAGGCCTGCTTCTCCCTCTCCCACTCCCCCTGCTTGTGTTCCTGCTCTCGCTATCTCTCTGTCAAATAAATAAATAAAATCTTTAAAAAAAAAAAAAAAGAGTGAACCTGTAAAACCCTAGGCAACCCACCCCTGACCCCAATAAAGGCAAAACCCCAGGCCCATGCTCTCTCTGTCTGTACCCCTGATCTCACTGTATGGCCTGGATGTGCCATGTACCCTCCAGGACTCCTCAGTAATAAACCTTGTTTTTTTTCAAGGTTTCCTGATGGTTGTTACTGAGGTGCATCTTGCAATCATAAGAACCACATGGGCTGGTCTGGCCTCAACACTGGGGAAATGGTGTTGTACCAGGCATTTCTAGCCAGTAGCTTCACTATCTATAGGCTGGGACCAACACAAAACAAATGGCTACTAGGAGGGTTTTGTTAACTGACATCTGGTTGCTCTCACTTGCAGTATCTATTGCCTGTTTTTTTGTTTTTTTTTGTTTTTCAATGTTAAGTCATACTTTGTTTCTTTGCATGTACCATAATTTTTTTTTTGTCAGAAACTGGACATTTTATTTTTTTATTTTATTTTATTTTTTTAAAAAGATTTTATTTATTTATTTGACAGAGAGAGACACACAGCAAGAGAGGGAACACCAGCAGGGGGAGTAGAAGAGGGAGAAGCAGGCTTCCCACAGAGCAGGGATCCCGATGCGGGACTCGATTCCAGGAACCTGGGATCATGACCTGAGCCAAAGGCAGATGCTTAACGACTGATCCACCCAGGCGCCCCAGAAACTGGACATTTTAGATAATATCATAGTAACCCTTCCAATAGGGCTTGTTATTGTTATTTGCTAGTTTATTTGTTTAGTGACTGACTGGATTATTTTAGTGTAGTCTATTCTCTCTCCATCCTCCCCTTTCCCTGTGGTCTAATGTTGTCCTGAGGCTGGCAGAAGCCCAGTCGTCCATAGTCATCCTGGGATGTGGAGGTTTTGGCAGGGCTTTCTTTGATATCTCTTCCTCGGACCACACCGCTGTTAGACTCCACCAATTGCCCACTGGTTACTCTATTGTTTTCAGCAAAGCCCTGGTGCAAAAATTGCTCCCCAGAGGAACCCAATCCAATTCAGTCTCCTTTGACGGGATAGATTTTTTTTTTTTAAGATTTTATTAATTTTTTTGAGAGAGAGAGAGAGAGGGAGAACGAGCTTGGGAGGAGCAGAGGGAGAGAGAATTTCAAGCTGACTCCACACCAAGCGTGGAGCACTGAGCCTGACACAGGGTTTGATTTCAAGACCCTGAGATCATGACCTGAGCCGAAATCAGAAGCCAGACCCTCAACCTACTGAGCCACCCAGGTGCCCTGATGAAATAGTTTTTTGAGAGCAGTATTTTTTTTTTTTAAGATTTTATTTATTTGACAAGGAGAGAGAGAACACAAACAAGGGGAACAGAAGAAAGAGAAGCAGGCTCCCCACCGAGCAGGGAGCCCAATGTGGGGCTCGATCCCAGGACCCCGGGCTCATGACCTGAGCCAAAGGCAGATGCTTAACCGCCTGAGCCACCCCGGTGCCCCTGAGAGCAGTATTTGAGTTTATTCAGATCCCAGGCAGGCTCTTCCCCGCTCCCTTTCCCAGGTTTTCTAGCTGGCCTATACTTTGCCTATGTATCCAATAAATACGTCATTCTCCTCCCAGTTGCCTTTCACCACAATCTCCGCTGTTTCTGAAAGAACCCTCAGGCTTGAACTTCTCCACATTGATAGCAGATGAAATCAGTGTCTTTGGGAAGAAAATAAGAGCTGTCTTTTTCATCCTGCTTCTTCCCTTAGGCAAAATTTCTGAGCCATTACTCTGAAGGGGGTGGGGACTGTGGCACACTTCTCTCGGAGTGACGCTCTTGCCCTAGGAATTGAGCACTCAGTAGAAAGGGGGTAGTAACATCACATCTTGGCTTGCCTCTTCCGGCTTGGAACCACTGCCTGGTGAGCTGAGGCAAGGACAATCAGAGCTCTGTGGACTCTCAGAGGCGCCACAGTCAGGGTAGAGAGCCTCAGTCCCATGAGCAGGATCTGGGCAGACGAAAGGAGCCCTCATTTCTCAGCCACACTCACAGGACGTGAGCCTCCGCAACAGGTTGATGGGGATAAGATGAGAAATGCTGATGTCCTGCTGTTCGTAGGAAATAGCCCTCCAACTGGGAGGCGGGGGGAGAGAGAGCCCTGTGTTCTTTCTTGGATGTACCAGTCTTGAGTGTTCATCTTGCCGAGTGAGAGTGGGGGAAGGAGGAGTGGGTCTCAGCTTAAATACCATAGACTCAGTGTTTGTACTGAATTTTAGTAGCTTTTGTTTGTTTTGTTTTAGTAAATGTTTCTTTCTTTCTTTTCTTTTTATAGGCTATATGTCCTTAGGACCATTTCTAGAGATTTTAACTGATTTTGTTGTTTTTTCTTTTTCAACAAGAACCAAGTTTTTCATTTGTTCATTTCTCCCATGTGAAGTATTCCTTGATGACATCCTTGGCCTGAGACTCTTTGCCATGGTCCTTAATCACCACACAACTGCAACCAACCACTTGGTGGGGTTTTCCCTCTTTGTCAACTTTATGGATGAGGGTGGTCTTCAGTACCTCTTGCAAAGCAGCAGTATGAACACCCATTACACCTCCAGCAGTCATGCCTTCCTCAGTAATGGCAGTGGGTTACTGGTAGAGCCGAATCCTGAATGCACCTGAGTCTCCGCACGACTCGGTGACAGCGGCAGGGAAAAACAAAGACTGATTTTATGTCTGTTATTTATTATTTATTTATTTATTTATTTATTTAAAGATTTTATTTATTTATTTGACAGAGACACAGCGAGAGAGGGAACACAAGCAGGGGGAGTGGGAGAGGAGGAACAGGCTTCCCGCGGAGCAGGGAACCTGACGCGGGGCTCGATCCCAGGACCCCGGGATCATGACCTGAGCCGAAGGCAGATGCTTAACGACCGAGCCACCCAGGCACCCCTATGTCTGTTTTTTAAAAAAATGTTCACCAATTTCACTGGGGAATGGGTCCACGATATCTTAATCTTGCTTGTGGAAATCTTCCCCTCCACCATGGTTTCTTGCATTATACCTCTACTTTCTTAGTTTCCTTTCCTTATTCTAGAAGCCCAGAATATGTTTTTGTTATAACTTTGTTAGATTAACATTTGTTGAAGAAATGCAAGATGTGGATGTTGCCACGATTCAACAAAAGATTACGAGAGAAATTGAAAGAGAGGATTATTACTCACAAGATCTGGAGGAAGTACACAGTATGTGTCAAGGGGCCACTTGAGCACTTGGGAAGGTCAAGGTAGGGTGCAAACAGAGAGGGAGAGGACCTGGGGCATATGCCTTCATCATTTTCTGTGGGTGGGGAGGGCTTTGGGGTTCTTGGGCTAAGGCTGGATTGGTCAATTCAAACCCAAAACAGTGTGGTCTGGGGAAGCTCCATGGGGAGTTTTTTTTTAAGATTTTATTTGTCAGAGAGAGAGAGCACAAGCAGGGGGAGAGGCAGGCAGAGGGAGAAGCAGGCTCCCTGCTGAGCAAGGAGCCCGACGTGGGACTCGATCCCAGGACACTAGGATCATGAACCATCAGAACCGAAGGCAGACCCCCAACCAACTGAGCCACCCAGGCATCCCATCCAAGGAGAGTCTTCTCTATGGGGTGCACAAGAGAAAGGCTCTGGGAGAGAGGACAGACAGTTGGTCACAAGGGCTGTTGAGGAAGTCATGTCAGGATCTTACATTTGCTTGTGACTCTGCAGGCTATTACCTAGGACATGTGCTTGCTTGCATGGGGGGCTAATGTCAGTTAAGCCCGCTGGCAGGCTGGTTGGCTAAACAAAATAAATGCTAAGGCAGCAATAGCATGGCTAGCTTAGCTAAACTCCTGACATATTTCTTACTAAAACATAAGGCTGTTACAGGATTTCTTCTCCTCTAAGTGTGCACGGTTCCTGGCCATGCTGCTTTTAAGAACGAAAAGGTAGACCAGACAGACTGGTAGGCAGCAAAACAAAGTTTATTGAGTGATAGCAAAGTGATAGTACAAAGCTCCCAAAGTGGGAGGGGACCCGAGAGGGTTGCCAATTTGACATTTAGTTCTAGGGGTTTTTATGGGCTTACTGGCGGGCTGTTTTAATCTGATTAACCCTCCCTGTGCCTGGCATCCAATCAGATTTTTGTCATCTATCTATTACATGGGCAAGGTTGGAGGGCTCCTTCCAGGGCGGTGTAAAATCCTTTAAAGGGTGGTTTCCTCTTAGGGTCGGGGCCCCTTGTCTGCCTGCCTTTCTTCCAACTATCCTTCATCAAGGCAACAATTTTAAACCCCTTCCCTTTAAAATAGTATGAAGTATATTTAATAACAACTGTTAGATACAATAAAGTATTCACACCAAAACATGTTTTATTTTTTTACACTACATCTGACATTCACAGAACCACACATTTCAATTTATTATTTTATTTTATTTTATTTTATTTTTTAAGTAAGGTCTAGGCCCAACATGGGGCTTGAACTCATATCCCCAAGATCAAGAGTGGCAGGCTCTACAGACTGAGCTAGCCAGGTACCCCAGAATCATACCTTTTAAAAAAAACTTTATTTTTGGGGCCCCTGGGTGGCTCAGTTGGTTAAGCATCTGCCTTTGGCTCAGGTCATGATCCCGGGGTCCCAGATGGAGCCCACTTTTCCCTCTCCCTCTGTCCCTCCCCCCGCTCATACTAGTGCTTTCTCTCTCTCTCTCTCAAATAAATAAATAAAATCTTAAAAAAAACCCAAAACTTTGTTTTTAACCAATTTTAGATTTACAGAAAAGTTGCAAACATAATTCAGAAAGTTTCCACATATTTTCCACTTAGCTTCATCTAATTCTAACATCTTACATGACCAAAGTACATTGATTAAAACTAAGAAATTAACCTTAGTATAATACCATTATCTAATGTACAGAACTTATTAGAATTTCAGTAGTGATTCACTGATGTCCTTTTCCTGTTTTGGGATTTCACAGATCATTGAGTTGTTATTTCTCCTTAGTGTCTTCTAATCTATGACAGTATTGTAGTTTTTCCTTATCTTCCATGACCTTGACATTTTAAAGAGTATTGGTCATGAATGTTAAGATATCCATCAATTTGGGCTTGTTTGATGTTTTCTTGTGACTAGAATGAGGTTATGCATTTTGGACAAATGACTTTTTGTCCTTCTCAGTGCTCCGTAGTAAGGCGTTTATGACATTGTTATGTTGTTACACGTTAACCTTGATCATTTGGTTAGGGTGCAGCCTGTGAGGTTTCTCCACTATAAAGTTACTATCTTCCCCTCGTCTTCATAAATAACTGAGTAGATAATGTAAGATTATCTAAATATCCTGTTTCTCCTCAAATTTCTGCCTAATTTTATTTTATTATTTATTTATTTTAAAAAAATTTTACTTATTTATTTGACAGAGAGAGCACAAGCAGGAGGAGTGGCAGGCAGAGAGAAAGAGAGAAGCAGTCTCCCTGAGGAGCAGGGAGCCCAAGGCGTGGCTCCATCCCAGGACCCTGGGATCATGACCCGAGCTGAAGGCAGTCGCTTAACCAACTGAGCCACCCAGGATCCCTGCCTGCTAATTTTAGTATCCACCTTTCCTGCAAGGAATTAACACAGTGGTACTTGCTTAATATTGATTTTTTTTATTTCCCTCTTTCTTTCTACACACTTCAGTTGGAATTCTTCTGTAAGAATTCTTTCCCATTTATTTATTTATGTCAGTATAGATTCATAATATTTATCATTCTATGGGTTATAATCTAACACCATAATTTATTTATTTTAATGCTCAGATTGTTCTAACTTTGGCCATTTAGAGCTCCTTCAGGTTTGGTTCCTGAGTCTTTTTGACATGTCCCTTCCTTTTTTCAGCACAGCCTTACTTTCTGGCACTGCAAAATATTCTGGATTCATCATATAATTTCCCTGTCCCAGCCCTTGAATCAACCACTCTCCAAGGAATCCTGGTTCTTTTACTGAAGAATGGTGTATAGAAACCAATATCTGGGTGCTAAGTGTGCTCACTGCTACTAGGTTCCTTCTGTGGAAAAGCTAGGAAATACATGTATCTCTACTAAGCCATGCACACATGCATCTGTATTTTTATAGAACTCTATCTGTATACATATTTTAAAACTAGGATTTTATGCTGATACCTCTGATTCCAATCCAGTATTATGAGGCTTCTTATTTGTTTTTTTGTTTTTTTTTTAAAGATTTTATTTATTTATTTGAGAGAGAGAGACTGAGAGAGAGAGAGCACATGAGAGGGGGGAGGGTCAGAGGGAGAAGCAGACTCCCCGCTGAGCAGGGAGCCCGATGCAGGACTCGATCCAGGGACTCCAGGATCATGACCTGAGCCGAAGGCAGTCGCTTAACCAACTGAGCCACCCAGGCGCCCATGCGGCTTCTTATTTGTAACTTTTTTTCCAATAGTGAGAAACCAGGCTCTCCATTGTATATAAAATTCTTACTTATTTATTCATAAAGTACACATAAAGTGGTGTCAGAATTGTTAACCCACAGTCCTTTGAAATACACATTTTTATTCTAGATTATAGCATTTATGTAGTTCTTTTTGTCTTTAACCTCTTTTAAAATTTTTTAAAGATTTTATTTATTAGAGAGAGAGAGGTACAAGTAGGGAGAGTGGCAGAGGGAGAGGGAGAAGCAGGCTGAGCAGGGAACCCGATGTGGGGCTGGATCCCAGACCACCAGGATTATGACCTGAGCCGAAGGCAGATACCTAACCGACTGAGCCACCCAGGCACCCCAACGTTTTTATTTAAGATTTTATTTATTTATTTGAGAGAGAGAGAGAGAGAGAATGAGAGAGCATGGGGGGGAGGGTCAGAGGGAGAAGCAGGCTCCCCACTGAGCAGGGATCCCAATGCAGGGCTTGATCGCAGGACCCTGAGATCACAACCTGAGCCAAAGGCAGATGCTTAACTAACCCAGGCGCCCTGTCTATAAACTTGTATTATGCAGACAAGATCCTGTTTTCCAAGGTTACTTAGAGTAGTTCTTTTCTTCCTCACCCCTTCAGTGAGATTTTGTTTTTTATGATTAGTACAGGTTCATGTGTTACTGTTTGTATTATATCTTGGATTCCCACCACATCTGCATAGGTCTGAATTACTTGTTTATTTTTCAGGGAAATGTGAACGGCATGTGAAACATGACTGTGGTTCTATAACAAAAAGGTATTCTCAAAGAAGTATAACTTGGTCCTCATCTGTATTACTCCATTTCCATTCTCCTCTTCTTTTTACTCCTTTCCAACCACCCCTTGTAATTAATTTCTTAAATTTCTATGCATTCCCTCCCATTAAAAAAATAGTGTAATATGTGAATCTGTCTGAAGTAGAGACTGTTAGCCACCTATCCCAACTTGTCTTCATCTTCCAAGTCATACAGTCTCTGATTTTAGCTTGTCACATAACTGCCTGGATCAAATGCTCCCATTTTTCCAGTCTCCCATGCAGCTAGGTGTAGCCACATGGTTAATCCTTGCCAATGAGATGCAAAGAATTAAAGTCATATGGCAGTTTTTGGAAAACTGCTTTAAAAGACTGATACATATCTTTTTCTCTGTCTCTCACTTTTCACCTAGTATTCCATCCTGCTGCCTAGAATGTAAATGTGATGGCCGGAACTCCAACAGCCATCTTAGACCATGAAGACAAGAGTTCTAGTGAGGCAGGAACAGAAAGCTTGAAGAGCCTGTGTTCCTGATGATATCTTAGAGTCTCCATATTAATTCCAGACTGGATTTGTGTATATATGAAACCTTATCACATGCAAGACTTATTCATTTTTTAAATTTATTTTTTTAGTAATCTCTACACAGTGTGGGGCTCAAACTCATGACACTGAGATCCAGAGTTGCATGCTCTTCTGACTGAGCCTGCCAGGCACCCCAAGACTTATTCATTGTTAATTTGGATTTTCTATTATATGCAGCTGATATTAATCCTGAGTCAGTATCTAAATCAAATTAAGCAAATAGATCTAGATCTGATTTGATTTTTGCATGTGTTACTTAAATTTATTATTTAATTATTTACAGTCCCATGTAAATCCTGTAATAGTTCAGAATGAAAGCAATATTTATGTTAGAACCCTTAGTATTATGGGGGCACGTGCCTGGCTCAGTTGATAGAGCATGCAACTCTCGATCTTGGTGTTGTGAGTTCAAGCCCCACACTGGGTGTAGAGATTACTAAAAAAAATAAATAAACTTAAAAAAATGAACCCTTGGTATTGTAATACAGGCAGGATTAATATATAGTTGGTGCTGACATGTATAGTTATGCTGGTTATTTATGGCTATCTCCAGTACTGAATGAGAAGTGTCCGTGCCATATTAGTTGTTAAGTATTTTGAAAATCACCCCAAATAAGAATTGCATTCACTGATATACATATTTAACAAATAGTTATGGAATGTATTGTGCTAGGTGTTGATGCAATAGAGAATGAAAATGAACACAGACCCTGTCTACTTACACACCAATGAGGCTACAGACATTAATAAAACAGTTGTGTGTGTATACATATATTATGACAAATGAGAGGTAGAAGGATGAGAAAAATGCTCTCCTGAGAGTACATATTTTAGGAGTGGAAAGCTTAAAGATTAGGGGCTCCTAGTCAGAAGCTCAGGGACAGCCTGAGGAGACTGAGATCTGAAAGCTGGCTAGTAGTTTTTTTTTTAAAGATTTTATTTATTTGACAGAGAGAGATAGCGATAGAGGGAACACAAGCACAGGGAGCTGGAGAGGGAGAAGCAGGCTTCCTGGCTCCATGCGGGGCTCGATCCCAGGACCCTGAGATCATGGCCTGAGCCGCAGGCAGACGTTTAACGACTGAGCCACCAAGGCGCCCCGCTAGGTAGTAGTTAAAAAGGTAAAGGGAAGAGCAGATGCAAAGGCCCTGTGGTGAGAGGGATCTTCGTGTGAGGGATGAACACATGTTCAGTGTGGCTTGAGCAGAGAGAACAAAGCACAAGATGAGGTCTGTGAGCAGGGAGAAGCTAGATTGTGCCTGGCCATACAAGCCATATTAAAGAGTCCCATAGGGATCACTGTCCTTTATCACCTGATGTCCAATATTTTGAAAAGCATTATTTTTCATGTATTTTTGTCTTTTGTTTTTGTTTCCCCTACCTTTTCCTTAATGATTACCTAGGATTCTATGTTATGGATGTATCTTGATTTACATAGCCAATCCTCCATAATATTCCTTGAGATATTTTCCAATTTTTTGCTATTTCAGTGTTACAATCAACATCTTGATATATTTAACTTTCTCCCACTGCATGACGGCTGTGCAGACATATGTCAGGAGAAGGTGCTGATGGAGGAAAAACCAAATGCAGACACTTTCTGGGTGAATTAAATAGGGTTTCTCTCCTGTGGGCATTTTTCTTTCCAGAACCTGCTGTCTCTCAGTATAGTCCAGCCTCCTCCGGGAACTCCCAATTCATTAGGCGAGTCTGTACCTGTCCATCTTAACTGTGAATGGTTTTAAGTTCTTTTTGTGTTTAGGACTGCTGAACCATTGCAAATTAAAAGGTGAGGTTATGCAGGATGCCTGCCTGGCTCAGTGGTGGTGCATCCAACTATTTTTTTTTTTTTTTTAAGATTTATTTATTTATTTATTTGAGAGAGAGAGAGAGAGAGAGAGAACAGCAGAGGGAGAGGGAGAAGCAGGTTCTCCACTGAGCAGGGAGCCCGATACGGGGCTCAATCCCATGACCCCAGGATCATGACCCGAGCCAAAGGCAGACACCTAACTGACTGAGCCACCCAGGTACCCCCCAATATGAATTTAAAGAACCTTATAACACGTAACCATATAGTGAAACTGGTTGTGTTCTCTCACTCTGTTCCTCCCCTGTTCATTCTGTATTTATTGAGTTTCTACTACGGATTAGCCACGGCCTTTCTGTAGAAATGAGTCTTATGACTTCCTTCTTCTTTTTTTTTTCTTTTCTTATGATGTACTTCTATCTGGACTACCAGATATCTCTGTCCATGCCAATCTCATGAGTCTCTGCGTCTCCTCCTTAGACACCAGCTGGTTTGGTGTCAGAACTTTGCCAACGGGGAGTAACCTTCCACCTTTGCTCTTTCATTTATCAGTAAAACAGAAGGAAGAACAATAGGACCACAAATCCTTTCCCTTAAGCAAGTACAAGGAGGCCAATGCCACGCTATTTATAGCAAACAATGCAAGAGGAAATAAATCAAGATACCTTCTCTTGGTAGGTAACTTTGATTGTTCTGTTTCCTTGTTACTTTTTCACTTCCTTGGATGATTGTAGCCATATTTCATAAGCCCTGCAAGCAGCTGAACCTTGCTCAGTGGCACCAAATGCTGGGAAATCTGACCCAAGTGTCCTTCCATCTTGTCCCATGGCACCTGCAATGGACAAAGCTTGCTATCTGATTTCCTCTCATGGCTTTTTGCTTTATTTCATGTCCCTACCATTCTTGATTCAATGCATTTTCAGCCCACGGTATATATCAAGACCCCTTTTGGAACTGTACACGGGCCCCTCTGTGAAGGACTTTGCCTCTGGCAGAGTATTAGAGGATGCAGAGGATTTGAAAGTAGGGAAAGTGGAGGAAGAGATTGACAGGTTAGTTTCAGCCAGAAATAGCAGCCCCACTAACCAGTGTGGGAATTCCTTGCTGGTTTGCATTCTCTGTTAACTCTTTCAAGAGAAAAACGGAAACTGAGAAACCAGCAAGGTACGAAAAGATACTTTGGGCTAACCTACTTTTGGTTTGTGGGATTCAAAGCAGTTCTTGTTTTCTGATCACAAACCTCAGGTTTATCGGTGGATAGTAATTTGTACACACAATGCAGAAACAACGTAAGGCTCTGACTTTATTCAAAGTTTGGCAAATAAAATGACCGTGGCTGAGGTTAGCTATGAGAAGTCACTAGACAAACTAGACTGTCACCTTGACCCAGGGTAAAGAACGAGGTTGGCAGAAGGATGATATTAGGAAGTGAAAAGCAACAGGTCAATTCAAGGACCGGTGGAAATAAAGGAACATAGTGACTGAAGGAAGATGGAGAAGTGAAGGTCAGAAGTCCAGGTCCAGCACTGTCCTGGATAAGCAAGTGCCCTGAAATTCAGACTTGACGGACTTCTTTGTTGCAAATATAAAGGCTGCTATTTTCATCTAGGCCTCCTTTTCTTTATCTGTGAAATGAGGGGATGAAACAAGACAATGTAGGGAGAGATGTGAAAGACGTTGAAACAGAGCAAAATGATTACCAGGTGCGTTCAATGGAAAAACAGGTGGATATTATCTAAACATACCCTTCTGGGTGATCCTTGTCCTTGAGCTCTTTTGTAAGTCTATGAATTGTAGATGGCTGAGAGCAATGCAAATGGCTCTTATCCACAGACATGCAGGTAAATTTTGATGTGTGGAAATGCAATTGAATTCCCTTTCTCCTGGAGTTCTTCCAATTTTGCACCAATTTGTAAATTCATTTCAGCATTACTGACTGCTTATATATATGTGGATCTTTGAATTATTCTTTGAACCAATTGTAATATCTTAGTCCTCTAACTTGTCAATGAGTTAAATTACATCCTTGACCTGTTCTTATTTTATATTTGCATGAGAGTCGTGAATTTATCCTGTTGAAAAAACAATCCATTAATGACACTTGCTCAAAATTCCAATGATTACAAATTGTTTGGTCAAGAAACCATATATATATATTTTTTGACCAAAAAATATAATTTTTAGTAGAATACTGTGGTGAAAGTGATAAATTGCTTAATATAGTCCATGGTTATAATTATAACCAGGAATATGGACAAAAAAGATCAAGTGCTAAAGAGTAATGGGTTTATCAAATACTCCAGGTGTCTGCTTTGAGTCACGTAGAACTCACGGTTGAAGGTGCTTTCCGAACAGAAATTTTATCGGCCAGGCTTGTATCTGAGATTATTCAGACTGAAAAGACTCTTCCATCATAGAAGCTCTCGGCCTCAGCTATACTTTAGTAATATGCCTTTGTAATGTGCCATTTGTGTCGTCTTCAGGCTTTTTGCAGAGAGAAGTGGCTCTGACTTACTGCACTGGAGTGGTCTCAACTAAGACCACGGTGCAAGAAATGATGGGGGAATGGGATTTGGGGTGGGAGCCTTGAGGGAAAGGGTACATATGGGAGAAGGAATTCTCAGAGGAATCTTCAGGAATCTGGAATAAATCTTATTCCTTTCCTTTACTGTGTATCTTTGAAAAGCTGATTCTATAATCTGAAAAAAATACTTTTTTTTGAAAAAAATAATTTTTATAGACCCTGAGTATCTTAGCCTGATCCCCCTGAAATCAGACCTTACCATTAAAACTTATGTGTAGGTCATTTATTTGGGCAAGTGATCCTAGGCGACTTTAGTAAAAACAGGGATGGAGGAAAAGCCAATACCTATGCTCATGTGTGTATGTTAGGGCTGGGAACTGGGTAGATGGGACCATTCAATGCAAGGCCCCATCCCCTCCCAGCCCTGACAATGTAGTTGGGATTTCTCTAGCTTTCCCTTCGGAAGGAATATGTGCATTTGTGTAGGTTATGGCTTGGTATTAGGCAGAGGCGGGTACCCCCAGTAGCCCCCTCCATGAACCGGCCTCAAGATACATGGTCCTGTTCCAGGACCCCAGCCACCTTGACCCGTGCAGCTTGCACACACATACTATGCCCTCCATCAGTCTGGCAAGGGGGCCGGGACCCCCAGACGGGACCTGGTGTCAGTCGAGAATCACTTGCATGTCTCCAAGGCAAAGAAAATCCATCCCACAAGAAATCATTCTAAGGCAGCATCCTTCAACTGGTGACAGTGCTCATTTAGATTGGCTGCCTGATGAAGTCCCATGCTTTCCAGTAATTAAGGCTCCTAGGTGTTTCTCATTGGGAGACTATCCCTGAAACCAGTCAGAACCCATCTTGGCAAGACAGTCCAAATTCTCCAGCTTTATCATTAGGGGGAATAAGTATGTACATTTGTGTATGTTAGACCTTGGAAAGAAGCAGATGCCTTGTACCCTAACAGCTCATCTTGTGATCAGCCTATCTGGACATTTGCCTGATGGCAGGTCCCTGGCTACCCTGACTTGCCATGCTCCTGAATGAGCACTATGACTTTTGACACTCTAGGATGGGTGGCCAAGACCCCACAGGCCTGAAGAGATCCTTTGATCCCAAGACACCTGTATAGCCCTGGGCAGAGGGATCGCACCCTGAGTATATCAGGCAGCAGCTTAAAACTGGAGACCTACAGTCCCCAGGTGGACTAGCTGCCTGATGGGGATCCCTGGCTCACCTACCCTCCTTTGTGGGGGCACATGCTTCACAAGGAATAGCCTCCTAGAAAGGCCATTCAGGGGGTTGCAATACAGCCTGAGCTCCAAAAGCCTGAAGGGCACCTAGTACCACCAAACTTGAGGGACCAGGTTGCCCCAGATGAGCTGATGGGGTATATATTGTGCATGTGCAAACCAAGCAAATCAGGGTTACAAGGGACCCAAACAGAACAAGTGTCTAAAGAGACCAGGTCACGAGAGCAGGCTGTTGAACAGACAAAACATATGCCTCCTTCCAAGCCCTAAGCAAACACAAATGCACATATGTCTTCCTTCCACAAGTAAAGTTGGAGGAGTCTGGACTGCCTTGACAAGATGACTAGGGACTCCCTAGTAGGGACGGGGCTCTCTTAAGAGGAACCACAAACACTTGATGGCTGGGGGAGTGAGAACTCCATCAGGCAGCTGGGCCCAAAAGACAGCAACTGACACCTGCTGAGAGAGCCCAAGTCAGAAAAAGCTTCAGGGGTGGGCTCCCTCTGCCTGGGGACCTAGGCAGGGGGTGTGGGACTGGCCACAGCCCCTCAGGCCTAAAGGGCCCCATCAGAGCTAAGAGGCTGAGGCAGGGCGTATTCCCCAAGCGCGGGCGACCAGGTCAGGGTTGGGGTGGGGGGTGGGACTGGAACGCAACCAGGGCCTGGAGAGGACGTTCCCAGCAGCAGGCTTTTGGGGGTACACACATCTGCCTCCTTCCAAGCCCTAACCTACACAAACTCGAATGCATAGTCCTTCTGAAGGGGAAGCTGGAGGAGTCTGGACGGCCTTGCGCACCTGGGGCCTGTCCGGCTGCCGGGGCTCCTCCACCAAGGGACACGCTGGGAAGCCCGGGACCCCGGGACCTGCCTGGTCAGTGGAAATGGGTCCTGAGTGGGAGCATTTTCAAGCTGCCACCTCAGAAAGATGTTTGGGTGTGGGCTCAGCCCAAGCACGTGGTTCGGGAACCAATGAGCTGCTCAGGCTCCCTGGGCCTGGCTGCACCGAAAGGCTGACGTGGTGCATACTGCGCATGTGTCAGTCTCGCAGGGCCGGGTAAGTGGGAGTCTGGGAAGAGGCCCACATGGAGCGGGACAGGTGGTTTTGGGCGGCCAGTGGGGAAGGGGAATGTTTTCTGACAGCTGTCTAATTCCAAGCCCTGACCTGCACAAATGCGTGGATTGGTCCTAGCTGGACCGCCTTACCAGGCGCTTGGCAGGCTGCCGGGCCTCCTCCAACAGGAGACACCTGGGAGCCTGGAAGGCTGCGTCTGCGAGCTCATCAGGCAGCTAGTCCAAATGGGCTAGGGACTGACTATGGCCACTTGAAAACCGCCCCTTCAGCAAGAAGGGCTGAGCTCTCTCCAGCCAGGAGGTGGACCCTGCGAGGGAGGAAGGGGTGCGTATTGTCCATGCGGGAGCTGCGCAGCTCAGAGGAGACAGGCAACTGAAGAGGCCCCTAAATGGAGAGCTCTCAGCAATGAAGCGCTTTGCCAGCCTGCGGCTGAGGCCACTGGCTGGGGTATCCTCCAGTGGGAGACATCTGGGAGCTATTATGGCTGCAGGGGTCTGGGGTCTTATCAGGCAGCTAGCCCAGATGGACACTGATTTTTGCCACTTTAGCCTGTGCCTCAGAAATATCCTCCAGCTGTCCAGAGGAAGGCATGCTCAGTGCATAGTGTGACTGCCGAGCTGTGCAGTTCAGAATTCTTGGGGCCCTGGCCACAGTGTCTGGAGAGCATGGATCCCCCGGACAACTGTTGGGGCTACCGGGTGTCTGCCTACTTCAAAGCCTTAACCTACACAAACACGCATCCATGTTTCTTCTAGAAGGTGAAGCTGGCGGACTATGGACTGTGTTACCCAGAAGGGGCCTGTTGGGCTGCATGGGCATTGTCCAATAACAGACACCTGGGAGCCTTGAGGTGGTAAGCGCAGGACCCCATCAGGCAGTTGGTCGAAATAGGGGCTGAGTGGCTTCAGTTTAATGGTGTCACCTCTCAAAGAGCTTTACTTGTTGCTTTGTATGCCCTGCAGCTTAGGCACGGTGTGCTGGAAGGCTCCTGCCTCTCCTGCCTGGACGGCCCCCGCTGCAGTGGCCATATGCAAGCCGAGTAGCTGTAGGGAGGCCATCGGTGAGGCTTGTGGGGGTCCCTGCCCCTGCCTGCTCCCATGCCTAGCCTAAACAAGCGCACACATTTCCCCCTGAACGCAGGGCTTGAGGCAAATGGACATTTTTGCCAGGTTGGGAGTTGGGAGACTGGCCCATGGCTGGGATGTCCTTCAGTAAGAGACACCTGTTTGCCTTGATGGCTGGAGAAGCTGGAGATTCTCCCAGGCAGCTTGTCCACTTGGTATGAGGACTGGCAGTCGCTGTTTAAAATGTCATCCTCAGAAAGGTTTTTTTTGTGGGAGGTCTCCTACCTTCCTGAAGGTTATTCGGGTGGTTTGGGGTTGCGCCGATACTCCACTGGCCCGGAGGGCTCTCCTGCCTGGCTGCACCCCGCTGGCTAGGCGATGTGCGCACTGTCCACGGATGAGCTGCACACGTCAGTGGGTCCATGGATCTGAAGCAGGACAGCTGTAGGAGAGGCTGTGTCTGAATGGTGGTTACTGTGAGGATGTGGCATCCTCCTAATTCCAAGCCACAACCCACACTAAAGAGCATATTCTCCCTGAAGGCAGCGGTGTAGGAATTTGGACTGTCCAGCTGGGTGGGTGCCCTTTGGGATGGTTGGGCTCCACTCCAAAAAGAGAAACCTGGGAGGCTTGATTGCTGGAGAAGCCTGGGACCCCATCAGGCAGTCCATCCTGTTGGTTTCCATTTTCAGTGTGGCTCAGAAACGGTTTCCTGGTGGGGGCTCCCTCCACCCTGAGGCCATTTGGGTGCCCTGCTGGGCTGACGGGGTGCATATTGCACATACGTCAGCTGGGCAGGGGAGTGTCCAGGGACCTGGTACAAGGCCAAGTCTGAGAGTCTGGTTCACAGGATTGGGTAGGTGGGCTGCATGGCATCTGCCTATTTCTAAGCACTCATCTACATGAATGTGCATATTCTCCCTGAAGGCAGAGATGGAGGAATCTGGAAGCTTGCAAGGGCTGATTTGTGCTTGCTGACTGGTTTCCTCTATGAGAGACACCTGGGAGCTTTGATTGCTGCAGAAGCCCGGGACTGCGGCACACAGTAAGTACACATGGGGACTGGCCGCTACCCATTTCAGTGGCTGCCTCAAAAGGAATTTCAGGGGTGGGCCCCTTCCATGCTTGAAGCAATGCAGGTGATTAAGGATGGGCCCCAGCTCCATGGGCAGTTGACAGGCTGTGTCCTGCTCATGTGTGAGCCTCACAGGTCAGGGTAGCCTGGGACAGGGGGCCATGTTGGGCAAGGTTGGGTCACAGTAACAGACTCTTGGGGGTACCTGGCGTCTGCCTAAACCCAGCCCTAGAGTGTACAAATGCACGTTCCCCCTGACATCTGCTTGGTTTTGGGGGGCAAACAATGCTCAGACTGATTATGTCTTTGCCAACATCATCTTTAATGCTGGTTCCCTGTGCAGATTTCTCCAGCCCACAGCATACAGGATCAGGTTTTTAAATTTACCATTACAGAAATAACACAGTTCCATATTAGATCAATCCCGTTAATCACACTATTGTCCAGGCAATGGGACAGAGAAGGAATAAAGTTCAAATTAATTTGAAGTGTATTTTTATAAGAGTTGGTAATTGGAGAGACTCCTGAGCCAACCGAGATATCACCTCCAGCTGCCAGAGCAGGGGTAAAAGTTCAGGAATGCTAGAGCACATTTCCAGGGAAGGAGGATGCTGGTGTTGATGGGCGAGATGTACTTTGCTGAGGGGCCTTTGCATGGTTTTTACCACTGCCTGGAAAAGTGTCTCCTTTGCTGGGGCAGGAGCTAATTGCTCCAAGGTCTTTGGAAAGATACTTTAGATGAGCCAAGTGGAGCCTCGCCAGTCAGAGCACTCTCAGATAGTCCTTACAGCTCCTAGGATTCATGTTCTAAATGTCCCCTTGTCTGTCTAGTGGCATCTTCCTATGTTTCCACTGATGAACCCCCATGGGGTCCCTCTGCCACAGAGCTCCTACTGAGTTCTTATGGGTGAGAGACGACATCCTGACGTGACTCACTTCTTTCTTACACCAAAACTTTACTATTAAAAACAACTTTTTTGGGGCCCCTGGGTGGCTCAGTTGGTTGAGCGTCTGCCTTCAACTCGGGTCATGATCCCAATGCCCTGGAATCCAGCCCCGCATCAGGCTCCCTGCTCAGCGGGGAGCCTGCTTCTCCCTCTCCCTCTGCAGCTCCCCCAGCTTGTGCTCTCTCTCTCTCTCACTCTCCCACTCTCTCTCAAATAAATAAATAAAATCTTAAAAAAACCCAACTTTTTTGTCTTTGCCATAAATGAGTGGATTTAAATTCATATCAGACCACAACAATCCAACCTGTGGTTTCAAGTCACTCACACACTAATGAATGCTAGGGCCTGATGCCCTAACAAATCCAAGTTCACAAAAATATCAGTCCACTCTCTGATTCTACATCACTTGCAATCTTAATCATACACAATTATATTTTGTTCATACTTCTCCTTTGACGCACATTCTTTTACATCATACATTAATCACCAGTATGAGCAACCATATTCCTAATATTATCAATGTAAGCATGAAAAAGGACTCTTCAACATGGGACCATATCCAATCACCAACTGACCAAAAGTTAAGTGCCTTAAACCACCCTGTGCCACTTCCTTGACAATTACATTTCCAAGTAGAGCTCCCAGGATACAAGCTTACACAGCACTATCAAGCATGCATTCCTTTGCCAAAACATCAGAATCCAAGGTTATCATTATTTTAGGAAACACATGTGTTTTTTTTCTCTTTTCAATTCCTGCAAAGTTATTTTGACTTTATCAGTCTCATCTTTGAAAGTTCTTTTACTTGTTTTCAGTTTTTTAATGTATAATTTACATTTATTAGATTAACTTTCAAAAGTCCAATGTGAAATATTTCTTCGATTATTTGCATAATTCCTTTACCTTCTTTAACCCCAAGTGGCATTTTTTTCCTCCTAATGTCAACTCATTGCCTGTTTTAGTTTTATTTATTTATTTTTTTAAAGATTTTATTTATTTGACAGAGAGAGACACAGTGAGAGAGGGAACACAAGCAGGGGGAGTGGGAGAGGGAGAAGCAGGCTTCCCGCCGAGCAGGGAGCCCGATGAGGGGCTCGATCCCAGGACTCTGGGATCATGACCTGAGCTGAAGGCAGACGCCCAATGACTGAGCCACCCAGGTACGCCCTGTTTTAGTTTTATGTGTTCTATCATGTTGAGTTCCTTGGTTTTTGCTTGACTACAATAGGTTAGTGCGAGGTTGGTGGATGGTGTACTCTTCTGGACCAGTTTCCCATATTATGTATAACTGGTTGAGGAAACATCAAGGCCATGGTCAGAGGTAGTTATACAAGAGGTGTAGCCACAGGGGTAGCAGTAATAAAGGTATTTTGGTTCCCTTCTGCCAACATATCCGTAGGAACATGTTTTCCTTCTGTCGTGAGAGGCCTGTAGGCTCCACTCTCTTTTTTGACATTGGGGAACCACAGAAGTATGGAAACCCAATGTCATATTTCCTCCTTTGGTGCCAGTAATCTAATTCCATAGTTGACCAAGGAATCACAGCCATTAGGATGTGTGGTATCTACTTTACTTCCGGCCGTGTCACCTTAGATAGGTGACCAGGATTGTCCTGAGAATATAGCTGTTCTAAGGCAATCCACATATCAACCAATCTGAACTGAGTCTATGGTTTGAGAAACATCTTTCTTGTCATTTTTTAGTATTAGCATTTTTCTCCTGCTTTATATCGAATTTCCATTGCTCTGTTACTTTTTTTTTTTTTTTTTTAAGATTTTATTTATTTGACAGAGACACAGTGAGAGAGGGAACACAAGCAGGGGGAGTGGGAGAGGGAGAAGCAGGCCTCCCGCGGAGCAGGGAGCCCGATGCGGGGCTCGATCCCAGGACTTTGGGATCATGACCTGAGCCGAAGGCAGACACCCAACGACTGAGCCACCCAGGCGCCCTGTTTGCTCTGTTACTTCTGTGTGAAAATTATGGTTTGTAATATATTGCTTTTTTTTTTTTTAAGATAGGGGAGAGAGAGAGGGAGAGGGAGAATCATAAGCAGGCTCCATACCCAGAAGCAGAGCTTGATGTGGGACTGAATCGCACCACCCTGAGATCATGACCCTGAGATCAAGAACTGAGCCAAAATCAAGAGTCCAGCGCTTAACTGACTGAGCCACCCAGATGCCGCATGTTGTTTCCTTTTTTAGTGATGAGCTATTTCTACTTCCAGACTTTGAGGGGATACAAAGAAGGGCTTTCAATAATGACAACAAAATAATTACAGCAGTAGCTAGCATTGAGTACTTACTGTGTGCCAAGGAACCTGTCAAGTATTTAACATATTTTATCTAATTTCCACAGTAACCCTTTGGGGTAGGTAGTTTTACTTACCTTTAGATGTGAAGAGTGATACTTGGAGATGTTGAATAAATGGCCCAAAGTCACGCAGATAACACATGTTGAAGTTAGAATTTAAAATTTGTTAGTCAGGTTTTATACTGCATGTTTGAGTTCCCCCACAAGTTCATTTGTTGGAACCAAATTCCCAGTGTGATGGTATTTGGAGGTGGGGCCTTTCGGAAGTAATTAGAGCATGATGGGATTAGTGCCCTTAAAGAAGAGACGGGAGAGAACTGCTTCTCTGCTTTCTACCATGTGAGAATACGGGAAGGCCATCTGCAAACTAGGAAGAGGGCCCTTACCTCACCAAGTACCAAATCAGCCCACACTTCCATGTTGGACTTTCCAGCCCTCAGAACTGTGAGGAAAAAATGTCTGTTGTTTAAGCCACCCAGTTTGTGGTATTTTTGTCATAGAAGTTGGAGTAGACTAAGACATTGGGATTCTAGACATTCTTATCCACTGGATAATACCTCAAGTAAAGAAAATCAACTTAAAACAGTGTGTGTGGTAAAATTCAATTTTTGTTGTTGTTGTTGTTGTTGGCAGAATCTTTTCAAAACAAAACGGGCGACTGGGTGGCTCAGTCGGGTAAGTGTCTGCCTTCAGCTCAGGTCACGATTTCAGGGTTCTGGGATCAAGCATCATTGGGGAGTCTGCCTCTTCCTGCTCAGTGGGGAGTCTGCCTCTCCCTCTCCCTCTGCCTCTGCCCGCCACTCATGCTCGCTTGCTCTCTCTCTCTCAAATAAAGAAATCTTAAAAAAAAAATAAAAACCCCAAATAAAAACTTTTGCAATCACACACAGGAGGGGTATGGGTAGGAGGAAGTGTCTGTCCATCCAGCCCCAGCCCCCAGTCCCTATGGTTTTGGCAGCAACAATGGGTGTGGGGTAATAGCCCCCAAAATAAAAATGGTGTGTGTATGGGAAGGGTGCAAAAGCAGTGGGATGTGGTGGGGGGAAAGGGGCAGCCCAGGTCAGTAACTGGGAACGCTGCAGGTGGGAGGCCATTTCATAACATTTCTTATTGATTTCCCCACCGTGGACACCTTCTTTGCCCATCAACAGGACTAGCGTCTTGGCAGTCATGGTGACAGTCATGTTGAAAGTGGGGGCTCCGCTGGTGCTCTTGGTACAAAGATTCAGGGTAAATGCCCGGTCCTGCAGCAGTGAGTCCCGCTTAACAGAACATTTCCGGCTCCCAAGTGTCAGCCCATTCACGAAAAACTTGATGGGTCTTTGCCAACCTGGACACCAACCTCAGCTGGCATGATGTTGACGAAGGTTTTCCCGGGAAGGCGGTCCAGACTGAGGGCGAGTCCTTAGAGGGCACGGTGGCCGCGTCCTGACAGGTCCCGCCCGCCAGGAGGTGGTGGATGAGGGCGTTCCCCCCCGGGGGTGGTGACGGGCTGAGCTGGGGGCCTCCGTGGGCCCAGCGGCCGGGAGAGGCGGAGAACTCCGGGCCGGGTGGACCTCCGGACTGGCCCTGCTAGCTGTGCAGCAGCCCTCCCACCGCCACCGAAATCCCGTTTCTGTATGTCCTAAGCTGCTCAGCAAGGTAGAATTTTGCATTTTTATTAGTAGAGACGCTACCATTAAAAAAAAAATTTTTTTTAAAGATTTTATTTACTTATATGTCAGAGAGAGAGAGAGAGCACAAGCAGGGGTTGCTACAGGCAGAGGGAGAAGCAGGCTCCCCGCTGAGCAAGGAGCCCAATGCTAACTCGATCCCAGAGTCCTGGGATCATGACCCAAGCCGAAGGCAGACGCTCAGCCAACTGAGCCACCTAGGCGTCCCAGACTACCATTTAAAACTGACAGCTGTTGGGGCGCCTGGGTGGCTCAGTCGGTTAAGCCTCTGCCTTCAGCTCAAGTCATGATCCCAGGGTCCTGGGATCAAGCCCCAGGTTGGACTCCTTCCTCTGCCTCTCCCCTGGCGTGTGCTCTCTCTTCTCTCACTCTCTCAAATAAATAAATAAAATCTTTAAAAAAAATAAGAAAATTGACAGTTGTGGGCCACCTGTTTGGCTCAATCGGAAGAGCATGCAACTCCTGATCTCTGGGTCCTGAGTTCAATCCTTTCTACACTAGCTATAGAAATTACTAGCTAACTAACTAACTAACTTTTTTTTTTTTTTTCTAACTAACTAACTTTAAAAAATTGACAGTTGTGTCTCTGTTAGTCGAGCTCCCCCGCTAATCCTTTGTTCTGGAAGAGGGATTCCTTTTAATTAGGTAGGAGTAAGGCAAGCAGGGGAAGGGTGTAACGGGGCACTTTGTTAGGTTCTTTGGGAGAAAGTCAGCAATTTTCCAAAGACTAAGGAGACTTCTGGGAGGTCTCCTGGGAAGAAGGAAATTCTGAGAAGGAAGTTATTGAGACCCTGGCCACTTTCTTCAGGAGGGTTAGTGTTACTACAGCACCTTTGATGCCCTCAAGTGGCCCCGACCTGAGACGGCAGCAAGACACAAGGGCGTACCCAGGAGAAATTCACCATAAAGGAGAGGGGAGCTTGGACCTAACATCGCTGGCGGGGAGGACAGGCTTCCAGCTCAGTCTTTATAAATTTCCCCCTTGTGTGTCCTAGGAGAAAGAGCCCTTGGTATTTGTAACGTTGGAACTGCAGACTGTCAGAGTACTTGTTTCAATAATAGCTCCATCTTGTGAGCGTTGGTGACATAGCCAATTTTCCGTGTTTCAACAGTGACACCTTGTGGGACAGAGGTAGAAGACACTGGGTCTGTGAGAACTAGAGCAGTTTTCTTTCATTATTTTGTACAAATAAATATACAAATAAATTTGCAATATATTTAAATTGTGCAATGTGATATTTTGATATACATTGTGAAAGAATTCCCACCTCCCATCACTTTTGTGTGCGTGAGAACACTTAAGTTCTCCCTTAGCCAATTTCAATGACTATAGTCACCATGCTATCATTTAGATCCTCACATGTTTTTCATCTTATAACTGAAAGTTTGTACCCTTTAACCAACCTGCCCTTATCCCTCCTCCCCAGCCTCTGGCAACCACTATCCTACTATGTTTCTAATGAGTTTGACTTTTTTTGTTGTTGTTTTTTTGTTTTTTTTCCCCTCTGAATCTACATATAAATGATACAATGCAGTATTTGTCCTCCTCTGTCTGGCTTATTTCACTTAGCATAATGCCCTCCATGTTCATTCATGTTGTTGCAAATGACAGGGTTACCTTCTTTTTATGGCTGAACTTATATATACATAAAATCATATTTTCTGTCAGCAGATACTTAGGCTGTTTCCATACCATGGCTATTGTGAATAGTGCTACAATGAATAGTGGGGTACAGATATCTCTTTGGGATAATTATTTTGTTACTTTGGATATATAACCAGAAGTAGGATTGCTGGATCATATGGTAGTTCTATGTTTAATTTCTTGACAAAACTTCATTCTGTATTCCAGAGTGGCTGTACCAGTTTACATTCCCACCAAATGTACAAGGGTTCCCTTTTCTCCACTTCCTTGCTAGCATTTAATATTTGTCTTTTGATAATAGCTGTTCTAACAGGTGTGAGGTGATAGCTCATTGTAGTTTTGATTTGCATTTCCCTGATGATTAGTGAGCATCTTTTCTTTATAAAGATTTTATTTCTTAGAGAGAGAAATAGAGAGAGAAGCTCGCACAAGCAGGGGGAGTGGCAGAGGGAGAGGGAGAAGCAGGCTCCCCGAAGAGCAGGGGGAGCCCGATGCGGGACTCCATCCCAGGACCCTGTGATCATGACCTGAGCCAAAGGCAGTCGCTTAACCCAATAAGCACCACCTAGTGAGCATCTTTTCATGTACCTGTTGGCCATTTGTATGTCTTCTTTGGAAAAATGTCTATTCAGGTCCTTTGCCTGTTTTTTTTTAATTGGGTTATTTGTTTTGTTTGTTTTTGCTTTGAGTTGATGAGTTCCTTATACATTTTGGATATTAACCCCTTATTGGACATATGATTTGTATTTTCTCTCATTCCATAGGCTTTTTGCTGTGTTGATGGGTTTTTCTGTTTTGTTTTTTTGCTGTGCTTTTTAGTTTGATGTAGTCCCACTTCTATATTTTTACTTTTGTTGCTTTTGCTCTTGGTGTCAAGTCCAAAAAACCATTGCCAAGACTAATGTCAAGGAGCTTATCTCCTATGTTTTCTTCTAAGAGTTCTTCTTAAATTCAAGTCTTTAATCCATTTTGAGTTGATGTTTGGGTATAGTGTAAGATAGGGGTCCAGTTTTATTCTTTTGCAGGTGGATAGATACACAATTGTTCCAACACCATTTACTGAAGGGACTATCCTTTCCCCATTGTATATTCTTGGCTCCTTCATAAAAAATTAATTGACCAAATATGCATGGATTTATTTCTGAGCTCTCTATTCTATTCCATTGATCTATGTATGTTTTTATGCCAATACCACACTGGTTTGATTATTATAGCTTTGTAATATAGCTTGAAAGCAGAAAGAGTGATGCCTCCAGCTTTGTTCTTTCTCCAGATTTTTTTTTTTTTTTTTTTTTTGCTATTTGGGGTCTTTTGTAATTTCATATGAATTTTAGGATTGTTTTTCTATTTCCATAAAAAATGCCATTGGAAGTTTGATAGGGATTGCATTCAATCTATGGATGGCTCTGCATAGTATGGACATTTTAACAATACAACTCTTCCAATCCAAGAACACAGGCTAGCTTTACATTCTTGTGTATCTTCTTCAGTTTCTTTCATCAGGGTTTCTAGTTTTGAGTGTATAGATCTTTCATCTCTTTGGTTAAATTTATTCCTAAGTATTTTATTTTATTTTTTTTAAAGATTTTATTTATTTGACAGAGAGAGAGAAAGAGAGAGAGAGTGCACAAGCAGGGGGGAGCAGCAGAGGGAGAGGGAGAAGCAGATTCCCTGCTGAGCAGGGAGACCGACGCGGGGCTTGATCCCAGGACCCTGAGATCATGACCTGAGCCGAAGGCAGAGGCTTAACCTACTGAGCCATCCAGGCACCTCCAACCTGGTGCTTTTAAACTCCATAAATCAGGGGCACCTGGGTGGCTCAGTCGGTTAAGCGGCTGCCTTCGGCTCAGGTCATGATCCCAGGGTCCTGGGATCGAGTCCCACATTGGGCTCCCTGCTCGGGAGGGAGCCTACTTCTCCCTCTCCCTCTGCCTGCCTCTCTGCCTACTTGTGCTCTCTATCTCTGTCAAATAAATAAATAAAAATCTTAAAAAAAAAAAAATAAACTCCATAAATCAAATTTAAAAGCAAAAAACAAACTGGGGAATAAGGTTATCATCCTTATAACTGAAGGTATTCGGGGGGTAGGAGGACCTTGACATTTACCAGACAGAGGAACTGGTCCTAAACCCCTTAGTTGTACTCTGTACCCTGCTCTCACATGTGTATTCCTCTTTGGTGCTCTCATTTCCGTGTGAACACTTGTCATGTTGCTGCTGGTCACCACCTAGAACTTCTGGACATAGTCACCATGATAGGAGGTAGCTTCTTCTTCCTGGGTCAGTAGAGGGTTCCTTCATTCTCCATTTAGTAAGAATTGGGGCAACAACAATAAAAGTGACTATGCTTTTTTCCTTAGTTTAATGGAAAAGTCCTTATGAAATTCAACCCTCACTGTTATACTCCACTTCCTAATTTTTCTCCCCTATTCTTTTCTTTTTTAAAGATTTTATTCATTTATTTGACAGAGAGAGACACAGTGAGAGAGGGAACACAAGCAGGGGAAGTGGGGGAGCGAGAAGTAGGCTTCCCGCGGAGCAGGGAACCCGATGCGGGGCTCGATGTAGGGCTCGATGTGGGGCTCCATGCGGGGCTCGATCCCAGTACCCTGGGACCATGACCTGAGCCGAAGGCAGATGCTTAACAACTGAGCCACCCAGGTGCCTCCTTTTCTCCCCTATTCTTAAGCACCAATCTCTTTAAACAATGCTTCTTTCTCACCTCTCAAAGAAACTCTTCATTCATTCTTTGGAACAACCCACCCCTTCCAACAGATTGGACTATACTCACAGCAGTATAGTCCTCAAAATTTGGAGCCCGTTCTGAACAGGACATTTCTCCAGAGTGACTCTCACCCTTGGTACTATTGACATTTTGGGCTGGATGAGTTTTTGTTGTGGGGCACTGTATTGTGCATTGTAGGTAGCGTCACTGGCTTCTAACCACTAGATGCCAGGGACATCCCTCCCCCATCATCCTCTGCCCCCTCAAATTGTGAAAACCAAAAATGTCCCCAGACATTTCTAAATGTCCCCCTCTGGGGGACAGAATTACCTCTCACTGAGAACCACTAGATCAATACCCTGGGGGAAGAGTGTGGTGAGTAAGAGCAGTAAAGTCCCCTCATAGTCCAAATTTGGGTGGGGAACTTTGACTATCCAGGCCACAAAGAGTAGGTAGATGAGTCACTTTGTTCTGTTAAAGGTGCTGCAGGTTACTGTTGAATCATCAACTCCCAAAGACAAATACTAATATTCATAGAGTGCAGCCTAACAACAAAGTAAAATATACTTTCTCATCTGCCTTATAATTTGCATGGCCACATCTCTCATAATGAGGTTAGTATTATACATTATTACTTTTAATCCACCTACCTTGCTTCCACATGTATCTTCCTTGGATCATCCCTGAGCAATGTTTCTTTTAATTCCTTTAGCTACTCATAGACTTGGCCCAAAGATTTGAAATTATTACTTGGAAATTTAATCTTGTAGCTTTTTTGTGATGGCAGTTGTTGTGTTATTTGGTACATGGTACATACATATTTGGTACATGGATTTTAGGTTGTCTGATACAGTTATTAAAAACTTCTACTTGTAGTCTTTAATTACAATTTTTTTTTTCTGGAAAATTTTATCCTTTAGGATTATGAAGTGTCCTTAATCATATTTAAGTCTTTTTGGCTTGAATTGTCTGATGTCAAGATAACAACCTTTGCATTCTTTTTTTTTTTTTTTAAGATTTTATTTATTTATTTGACAGAGAAAGAGAGAGAATAAGCACAAGCAGGGGGAGCTGCAGAGGGAGCGGGAGAAGTAGACTCCCCACTGAGCAGGGAGCCCAACCTGGGGCTCAATCCCAGGACCCTGGGACCATGACCCCAGTTGAAGGCAGACACTTAACCAGTTGAGCCACCCAGGACCTCAGGATCATGACCTGAGGTGAAGCAGATGCTTAAGCAACTGAGCCACCCAGGTGCCCCAACCTTTGCTTTCTTACTGTTTCCACTTGTCTGATGTATATTTGTCTGTTCCTTTCTATTTACCCTTTCTGAACCACTTACTTTAGGTGTAACGCCTGTATGCACCACAGTGGCCATGTGTCAGTTAATGTTTACATAATGAACCATATCGAAACTTAGTGTTTTAGAACAAGAGTCATTTATTTATGATAAATGATTCTGTTCGTTGGCTGGCATACACATGTTGTCTGGGCTGGCTCAGCCAATCTCTGATGGGCTTGCTCATGTGTATGATATCAGCTGGGGTCTGGCTGGTGGCTGGTAAGATAGCCTCACTCACATGTCTGATGATTAGCAGATTGTTGGCTAGGGCTGGGAGAATGACTGGGCCATGTGTCTTTCATAATTCAGCAAGCTAGACTGCACACACAGAGGTCACAGGGTTTCAAGTGCAGCAAGAGGGGACCAGCCCTGATGAGTGAAGTGTGCATTTGCATCACAATTGCTAATGCCCACTGGCCAAAGCAATTCAAATCAACAACCCAGACTTAAGAGGTGGAGAAAAAGACTCCACCTCTTAATGGAAAGATCTATAATGTCACACTGCAAAGTCAGACATGAAGGGAGGGGAAGAATTTGTGGCCAATTTTATAATCTATCACATTTGGGTTTTCCTTTGTGAGTCAATTAAAAGTCTTCTCCCTTCAGTGGTTGATTTAAACCCAGTTACATTTATTATATGATTGTTATGTTTGATCTCAATTTCATCATACCTTTCTGTGTTTTATTTGTTGTTATCATTATTTTTACTGTTTTTCCCCACATGGCCTACTTGCTCTTTTTAATTTTCTTTTGGTGTTTGTGGAGAGTTTATATATATATTTTAATGTTTACCTTTATATTAATGCTTTTTCTTAATTATTTGGTCTCCCTTTTCCTTACTTCCTTCTGCTATTTATCAGCTTTAACTGACATTTGATGGTATCACTTAAACATCTTTTGATTCTCATCACCCATTCACCAAATTACTTATTCTACTTTTCCTTTCTGATGTTTGCAATGTACCCTGAAATATATCCCAAAAGTAAGATAGATTAATGGATAGATGGATAGAGGGATGATTAGATGTGTTTAGATAAAGATAGACACATGTGATAATAAAATGTTAATGTTAGAACCTAGGTGGTGGATATGTTGGTGTTCGCTTTAAAATTCTTTTTTTTTTTTTTTTTAAAGATTTTTATTTATTTATTTGACAGAGAGAGACAAAGTGAAAGGGGGAACACAAGCAGAAGGAGTGGGAGAGGGAGAAGCAGGCTTCCCGCGGAGCAGGGAGCCCGATGCGGGGCTCAATCCCAGGACACTGGGATCATGACCTGAGCCGAAGGCAGACGCTTAACGACTGAGCCACTCAGGCACCCCCGCTTTAAAATTCTATACTGTGTTTGAAATTTTATTTTATTTTTTTTAAAGATTTTATTTATTTGACAGAGAGAGACACAGCGAGAGAGGGAACACAAGCAGGGGGAGTGGGGGAGGGAGGAGCAGGCTTCCCACAGAGCAGGGAGCCCGATGTGGGGCTCGATCCCAGGACCCTGGGATCATGACCTGAGCCAAAGGCAGACGTTAAATGACTGAGCCACCCAGGCGCCCCTGAAATTTTATTTGTTTTCACTTCTTAAAAAATGATTTATTTAAGGGTGCCTGGGTGGCTCAGTTGTTAAGCGGCTGCCTTCAGTTCAGGTCATGATCACAGGGTTTCTGGATTGAGCCTCATGTCGGGCTCCCTGCTCAGCGAGGAGTCTGCTTCTCCTCCCTCTGCCTTTCCCCCTGGCTCATGCTCTACTTTTTTCTCTCTGTCAATAAATAAAATCTTAAAAAAAAAAAAAAAAAAAAATTTATGTATTTGAGAGAGAAAGCGCAAACAGGCAGGGGGAGGGGCAGAGGGAGAGGGAGAGAAGCAGATTCCCTGCTGAGCCCCACGCAGGGCTCAATCCCAGGGTCCTGAAATCATGACCTGAGCTAAACCAAGAGTCTGATGCTCAACAGACTGAGTCAACCAGGTGCCCCTGAAATTTTAAATTCAAATGTTGGGGGTAAAAGAACATAGGAGGGGTGCCTGGGTGGCTCAGTCAGTTAAGCATCTGCCTTGGGCCCAGGTCATGATCCCCAGGTTCTCGGATCAGGGTTCATATTGGGAGCCTGCTTCTCCCTCGCCCTCTGCTGCTCCCCCTACTTGTGCTGTCTCTCAAAGAAATAAATAAAATCTTTAAAAAAAAAAAAGGAATCTAGAACTAATGATGTAATGTATGGGGATTAACATAAGAATAAAAAAAAAATTAAAAAAAAAAAACAAAACAAAAAAAAAAAAAAAAAAAAGGAATGTAGGAACCAGCCTGAAGGTGCTTCCATTGACAAAATAGAGTATCAAAATACATCATGATAGGAATAGATTACGATCTACTGAATAAAAATCCATGAGTCCATGCTGATATAAATAAATATATAACTGAATGAATAAATAAATGGGAGAAAAAGGAAAACTCTTCCTTACAAAATAATGCCAACTAATATAGGAGGAATGGTGGATAAGAAATATCCATTTTGCAACCTTACAATACACAACATGTGTATGCCAGTATTTATGGAAAATATCCATTTTGCAACCTTACAAAATAATGCCAACATAATATAGGATGAATGGTGGATAAGAAATATCCATTTTGCGGGCGCCTGGGTGGCTCAGTTGGTTAAGCGACTGCCTTCGGCTCAGGTCATGATCCTGGAGTCCCGGGATCGAGTCCCGCATTGGGCTCCCTGCTCAGCAGGGAGTCTGCTTCTCCCTCTGACTCTCCTCCCTCTCATGCTCTCTGTCTCTCATTCTCTCTGTCTCAAATAAATAAATAAAATCTTTAAAAAAAAAAAAAAGAAATATCCATTTTGCAACCATCATAGCAATAATAGGTTCAGGCAAGAATCAAAGCATGAAAAAATAGTGGAAAATGTTTTTTTTTTTTTTTTTTTTAAAGATTTTATTTATTTGACAGAGAGAGGCACAGCGAGAGAGGGAACACAAGAAGGGAGAGTGGGAGAGGGAG
>NC_138369.1:53780598-53811460 GCF_054177405.1 Leptonychotes weddellii
CATGCGACTCTTGATCTCAGGGTCGTAAGTTTGAGCCCCATGTTGGGTATAGAGATTACTTAAAAATAAAATCTTAAAAAAATAGTGTTTATATGACTGTATAGTTTGTTAATAGCATACTAGGCTATATACTAAGATTTATTTCTTTACTTGCTCAGTCTTTTTTCTTAGAGTATCACTGTCATTCTTTCCTTCTTCCTGATAATATTTTTTTCCTGAAACCTCCATCATATCAGGAAGTGTATCTAATCCCACCAATCTTTCTTTTTTTTTTTCTCTTTGGGACCTTCCTTCTGGAGCCCTTCATTCTTTTGCTTTAATCTGGGCTGGCTACTTTTTAGGTCTGTTGCACAGCTGTTGTTTTAGGATTTCCCTTAACTGTTCTCCTAGACCTCTTCCTATGAACTATCTCCCAAACTATCCTCTGTGAGGGTAGAATCAGGACCTCTGTAAGTATACACAATAGATTGGTAGGTTAGTTACAGAATTCTCTTGATTTACATTTTGGTTGGCATACAGTGGGAACTCAGAGATATTTGCTGAATAACTTAGTATGGTCATCCAAATGTTACTGATGCTTTGTACCATGAAGCTTATAGGGTTTGTTTTTTAGCACAAGGTCATAAATATTAAATAAGCAAAGATAAATGAAATTACACGTACTCTGTGTATATGCATAATTTTCTTACAGAGAAACTCAAGTGTGTTTAATATAAAGAGACACTAATAACACTTACTGACTGCTCCCTGAATCTGAAACAGAGCCAACAGAGCCTCAGGGAACAGACTAAAGACACATTCTTATATAGCTGTAAAAGCAAATTAATAACAAAAGTCACGGTGAGAGGGTGAGGGTGCCCCTCTTTCAACTTGAAATACTTAAACAAATATTGGATTTTACTGAAAATAAGTCTTGAAACATGCCCTCAATGTTGAGATGCTCACCAGATAATTTTCAGCTCTCCAGAAATATTTATTTCTATTCTATAAAGCATTTAAAAATAATTCTGATAATTTATTCTTAGAAGTCACTCATTTAGGAGAGACTCTGGTGGCAAGGGGCAGTAGTTATTTCAATAGCTGTGAATGGTATTAGAGAACTGGCAACTGATGGAAATATGAGCAGTAGTATATAGGATGAGAGTGGGCTTACCTAGGGAGTAATTCTAGATAAAAGGCTTAATGGTTTCCCTATTTCTCTCCTTTTTTTTTTTAAGATTTTATTTATTTATTTGACAGAGAGAGACACAGTGAAATGGGGAACACAAGCAGAGGGAGTGGGAGTGGGAGAAGCAGGCTTCCCGCGGAGCAGGGAGCCAATGCAGGGCTCAATCCCAGGACCCTGGGATCATGACCTGAGCCGAAGGCAGATGCTTAACGACTGAGCCACTCAGGCGCCCCTCCCCATTTCTCTTTAAAAATTTTGGTGCTATAATAATGAGACAGAAGAAAGAGAAATTAGGGAGTTGATCCCATTTACAATTGCACCAAAACCCATAAGATACCTAGGAATAAACCTAACGAAAGAGGCAAAGTATCTGTAGTCAGAAAACTATAGAATACTCATGAAAGAAATTGCAGAAGACACAAATAAATGGAAAAAGATTCCATGCTCATGGATTGGAAGAATAAATACTACCTACAGCAATCTACACATTCAATGCAATCCCTTTCAAAATACCATCAACTTTTCAAAGAGCTGGAACAAATAATCCTAAAATTTGTATGGAACCAGAAAAGACCCCGAATAGCCAAAAGAATGTTGAAAAAGAAAACCGGGCACCTGGGTGGCTCAGTGGTTAAGCGGCTGCCTTCGGCTCAGGTCATGATCCCAGAGTCCTGGGATGGAGTCCCACATCGGGCTCCCTGCTCAGCGGGAAGCCTGCTTCTCCCTCTCCCACTCCCCCTGCTTGTGTTCCTGCTCTTGCTGTCTCTGTCTCTGTCTCTGTCAAATAAATAAATAAAATCTTTAAAAAAAAAAAAGAAAGAAAAAGAAAACCAAAACTGGTGGCATCACAATTCCGGACTTCAAGCTGTATTACAAAGCTGTAATCACCAAGATAGTATGGTACTGGCACAAAAACAGAAACATAGGCCAGTGGAACAGAATAGAGACTACAGAAATGGACCCTAATCTCTATGGTTAACTAATCTTTGCAGAGCAGAAACGGATATCCAATGGAAAAAAGACAGTCTCTTCAACAAATGGTGTTGGGAAAATTGGACAGCCACATGCAGAAGAATGAAACTGGACCATTCTCTTACACCATACACAAATACAGACTCAAAATGGATAAAAGACCTAAATGTGAGACAGGAATCCATCAAAATCCTAGAGGAGAACACAGGCAGCAACTCCTGTGACCTCGGCCACAGCAACTTCTTACTAGACACGTCTCTAGAGGCGAGGGAAACAAAGGCAAAATGAACTATTGGAACTTCATCAAGATACAAAGCTTTTGCACAGCAAAGGAAACAGTCGACAAAACCAAAAGACAACCAACTGAATGGGATAAGGTATTTGCAAATGTCTGATCAGATAAAGGGTTAATATCCAAAATCTATAAAGAACTTATCAAATTCAGCACCCAAAGTATAATCCAGTCAAGAAATGGGCAGAAGACACGAACAGACATTTCTGCAAAGAAGACATACAAATGGCCAACAGACATGAAAAAATGCTCCACAGCAGTGGGCATCAGGGAAATACAAATGAAAACCACAAAGAGATACCACCTCACACCTGTCAAAATGGCTAAAATTAACAAGTCAGGAAACGACAGATGTTGGCGAGGATGTGGAGAAAGGGGAACCCTCTTACACTGTTGGTGGGAATGCAAGCTGGTAGAGCCACTCCAGAAAACAGTATGGAGTTTCCTCAAAAACTTGAAAATAGAGCACTCTATGACCCCAAAATTGCACTACTGGGTATTTACCCCAAAGATACAAATGTAGTGATCCAAAGGAGCAATTGCACCCCAATGTTTATAGCAGCAATGTCCACAATAGCCAAACTATGGAAAGAGCCAAGATGTCCATCAACAGATGAATGGATAAAGAAGATGTGGTGTATATATATATATAATGGAATATTAGCCATCAAAAAAAAAAAAGAGATCTTGGCATTTGCAATGACGTGGATGGAACTAGAGGGTATTATGCTAAGGGAAATAAGTCAATCAGAGAAAGGCAATTATCATATGATCTCACTCATATGTGGAATTTAAGAAACAAAACAGAGATCATAGGGCAAGGGAGGGAAAAATAAAACAACACAAAACCAGAGAGGGATACAAACCATAAGAGACTTTTTTTTTTAAAGATTTTATTTTTTTGACAGAGAGAGACACAGCAAGAGAGGGAACACAAGCACGGGGAGTGGGAGAGGGAGAAGCAGGCTTCCCACTGAGCAGGAAGCCTGATGCGGGGCTCAATCCCAGGACCCTGGGATCATGACCTGAGCCGAACGCAGATGCTTAATGACTGAGCCACCCAGGCGCCCCCATAAGAGACTCTTAATCATAGGAAACAAACTGAGGGTTGCTGGAGGGAAAGGAAAGGAGGATGGAGTACTGGGTACTGGACATTAAGGAGGGCAAGTGATGTAATGAGCACTGGGTATTATATAAGACTGATGAATCACTGAACTCTATCTCTAAAACTAATAATATACTGTATGTTCATTGAATTTAAATAAAAAAATTTTGGTGCCATGTGGACAAAATTTACACACCCATATGTGAAAAATGACTTTCTTTTTTTGCATACATTTTTTACTTTTTTGGAAATTAAATATGTAAAAAGATTAAAGAGACAAATAGTTCTCTATTGCATGTTGCAAAAAACCCAGTGACCCTGCCCCACACCATTCCCCGCTTTCCATTCCTTACACAGGATGTGTCTCCCCAGGAGACATGGGGGTACCATTCTTGCTGTTCTTGATTATATTGTTTCTTTGTTTCTACTCATCTCCTTCCCTTGGGGCCCTCCCCTGTACCCTATCTATCTACCCAATACTATAGAGTGTGGAGTAAGGAAGTGAGGACACCTCATTTACCTTCTGCCCTTCACTCTCTCTCAGACCCTTCCTTCTCAGCACCCAAAGGCCTTTCTATTTCTTATATTGCAGGAACTTTCCTTCCATCAAACCCTTGTCCTATTTACTCTCTCATTCATTTAAAAAACTCTGTATTGTGGTCTTCTGGGCTTGGATTTTATAAGCCTCTTTCCTCAACAAAGCTTGACTCCAGGGGCGCCTGGGTGGCTCAGACGGTTAAGTGTCCCACTCTTGATTTCAGTTTAGGTCAGGTTCCTGGGATTGAGCCCATCAGGGAGTCTCCTTCTCTCCCTCTCCCTCTGCCCCTCCCCCTGCTCACTCTCTTTGTTTCTCAAATAAATAAATAAATAAATAAATCTTAAAAAACAAGAACAACAGCAGCAACAACAACAACAACAAAGCTTGACTCCTCCAAAAATCACAAGTGCTTACTTTCAGGCTGTTGTCTCAATATGGACTTCAAAAACTCTGTTTTGAAACTTACCCATTTTCAGCGGGGTTCTATCCGTCCAAAGAGGCATTTATTTCCATTGATTCAATCAGTGGGGGTAATGATGGGCCTACCATAACTACGGATTATCAGGAAGGAAAATCTACTGATTTAGTATCTCCCCAAACATTACACTGAGATTACTATACTCTAAGAATGTATTTTATGGAGTTTGATTACACAGATAGAAAATCAATGTTACCACTAAGTAAGTCTGTAAGTAGTGAAACTCATCCTTGGAATGCATCACTGGTGCGCCTTATTATCCAGCCCACCCCTTCTTCCTGGGCACGAAGATCACCCTTCCCAGTCCTACTGTAGGGGCCAAGTGAGAGGTTCTAGCCAGTAGAATGCAAGTGGAAGTGAAGGCTGAGGCAGTGAATAGCTGCTGCATGATGCCATAGATTTCCTATTCCCCTTTGAAAGTGGCATCTCATGTTGAGATAATTAGCTGCCTGTCTTATATAAGACTTTGTGTGCATAAGGGACAAATGTTTACTATGTTAAGATACTGAGATTTTGAAATTGTTTATTATCAGAACACAAAGCTAGCTTATCCTAATATGCCATCCTTCTTTGGCCACTGACCTATTGCCTAGTTATTATTACTATTTTTTTAAAGATTTTATTTATTTATTTATTTGACAGAAGAGAGACACAGTGAGAGAGGGAACACAAGCAGGGGGAATGGGAGAGGGAGAAGCAGGCTTCCCACTGAGCAGGGAGCCCCATGCAGAGCTCGCTCCCAGGACCCTGGGATCACGACCTGAGCCGAAGGTGACGCCTAATGACTGAGCCACCCAGGCACCTCCAGTACTGCTTTACTGATTAGTGCCTAATTAACTATACTGGCTTATTGCCAAATTAATGAGGGTATCTGTTATTGAGAAAGGTGTGTTACTTTGACAGTAGAAATCTAAAATTTTTTTTTTACAAGCAATGAAACCCATTTACTCATTTAAAAATATTTACTGAGTGCCTATCATGCTGGATATAACAGTATTTAAAAAAACACAATTTTGCCCTTATAGAGCTTATATTCTAGTGCGGAAGTCAGACAAAAATTCAATCAACAACCACAAAAATCCTTGCGAGTTAGGATAAGTGTTTGGAAGGCAATAAACAATGGCTGAGTTAGACATTAACAAGGGGGGAATCTAAATGGTATGATGGGGAGGGAACATTTCAACTTATATATGAATAAAGTGAGGGGGGAAGTATTCTAAGTCACATGTGGAAAGATCTTAGTGAATTCGAGAAACTGAAATAAGACCAATGTGACTTAGAGAACAAGTGGCAGAATATGAAATCGAAGAGATATGCAGAAACAGATCATGCTATGGTAAGGGGTTTGGATTTTATTTTAAGTTCCATCAGACAGGATCACCTTAATCTTCCCTTGGCCAATGCCATACAGTTAGCCACATCTATGTTCATTCCCCCTCTGCTTCAACAAATGATTTATTCTACATCTTTTTGACAGTTAATTCCTCCTTTCTACCGTCCCAGTTATGGTTACCCTTTCCTGTCCTCTTTTCATGTGCTTTACTCCTCAGGATCTTCTGAATCTTCATTCTCTCTCCAGTACATCAGTTCTGTCAACCAACCTACAAGATACTCCATCATCTTCTGCCTTAAAAATACACCTAATCTGATCCTATCTTATCTAATTGATAGCTTCTGATCTATTTCTATTTCTTTGTGTTCCTTTATAGTCTCGGGTTTAAAAATAATTTGCATGCTGACTGCTGATTCCCAAACAAGACCTCTCTCTGAAGCTCTAATCCCATAAACCCAATTGTCAATTTATTGACTTCACTTGAATAGCTGGATACAAACACTCCCCACCCCCTGCCCCCATCAGTGGATGATACATCAGTTTTCTTCGTATCAGTAAGTGATTCTACTGGCCATTCAGAAGTTCAGGCACCCAAACCAGGAGCCTCCTTGATCACTCCCTTCTCTTCACCTTCCTATCCTGATTATCAGTAAATTCTTCAATTTGTAACTCAAAAACACATCAACTTAGCTCACTCCTGCTAATGTTAGCTTTCATGATTTCTTGCCTGGATTTCTGACATGATCTCATGACTTGCCTCCTTACTTCCACCTTGCCTTTCTTTAATGCATTCTCTACATAGCAGCCAAGTGGCTATTTTATTTTAACCTAGAATCTTTTATTAAAAAATTAAAATTTGGTAAAATAAACTTTTATAACAAAAGTAGTATATGCGCTGTAAAAAAATTACACAGAAAAGATAGGCAAAACCCATAAATACAGAGAACTGATGGTTGTCAGGGGAGGGGTGTGGGGGATGGGCAAAATCGGGGAAGGGGAGTGGGAGACAGGCTTCTAGTTATGGAATGAATAAGTCACGGGGATAAAAGGTACAACCTAGGGGATAGAGTCAATGGTATTGTAACAGCACTGTGTGGTGACAGATGGTAGCTACACTTGTGGTGAGCATAGCATAATTTTTTTTTTTTTTTTAAAGATTTTATTTATTTGACAGAGAGAGACACAGCGAGAGAGGGAACACAAGCAGGGGGAGTGGGAGAGGGAGAAGCAGGCTTCCCGCAGAGCAGGGAGCCCAATGCGGGACTCGATCCCAGGACCTTGGGATCATGACCTGAGCCGAAGACAGACGCTTAACGACTGAGCCACCCAGGCGCCCCGAACATAGCATAATTTGCAGACTTGTCAAATCATTATATTGTACACCTGCAACTAATGTAATATTGTGTTTAAGCTATACTTCAATAAAAAATTAATTAAAAAAACTAAGCAAAATTCAACGATTATTAAAAAAAAGGTAGGCAAAAATAAAGAAAAAAAAATATATTTCCACTTCCAAAGATTACAACTGCTAACACCCTTACGGTATAATCCTAGATTTTTTTTTTTGTAGTACACAAATACACATATTTTGCATCTGTAACCAAAGTGAGATACTGTAACATATATACTGTGCTGTGACTTGCTCTTTTCAGTTAATAATCTCCATTTTTCAATGGCAATACATTTTTATCTTACACTCAATCTATACTGAAATTTCTTTAACTGTCCTGAAAATGCATTTTATAAGGTGGTCTGTTCATACCAGGATTCAATCCACTCTTGGTATACCTTAAAGTTCTTTTCATACTAGCAGTGGCTTTTTTCATAACAATGCATTGTTGAAGAGATGGGGCCAGTTATTCTGCAGAATGTTCTACCTCCTGGATGTTTGGTTGCTTCCTATGGATCATTTAATTGGCTCCTTTAACCCCTGTATTTCTTCTTCTTTTTTAAACATTTTATTTATTTATTTGACAGAGAGAGGGAGAGCGAGCAAGAGAGTGAGAGAGAGGGAGAGTACAAGCAGGTAGAGCAGCAGGGAGAGGGAGAAGCAGGTTCCCTGTGGAGCAGGGAGCCCGAGTTGGGGCTTCATTCCAGGACCCTGGGATCATGACCAGAGCCGAAGGCAGATGCTTAACTGACTAAGCCACCTGTATTCTAATAAATTGTGTTGGATGCAAAGGTCTGATAGACTCAAGTTAAACATTTTTGCTTGGGATACATAATAGATGATATTGTATACTTCATACTACATCCCATCAAGTGATACAATATCAGATTGATGCACAGGGTGGCCTTTTAAAAATGTAAATTCTATCATGTCAATATTGCTTAAATCCCATTTATCGCTTCCTTTGCATTTATTCTATAATACAAATTCTCTAACTTGGTCTGTAAGGTTCTTAATGATTAATGCCTGCTTACTCCTCCAACTTTATTTCATTTCATTCCCCGTGTGGTTTTTAAGTTCTTGCCATGGTTTGCTTCAACTCCCAGAACAAGGGAAGTGCCTGCCTCCTAGGGCCTTTGCACTTGCACTCCCTCGGTCTGGGAGGCTCTCCCTTGCCACTCTTCTTCTAACGTCAAGCACTTCTCAAACTTCAGGTCATTTTAAGTTAACCTTCTCAGAGACGCCTTCTCTATTTACCTTGTTTAAATCAGGTTCTTCCATGGGAAGAACCCTAATATCCTACATTCCAAGCACCCTGTTGTTTGCATGCTTTGTCCACCTTAACATCTGTGTCCTTACCTGACTGTAAGCTGCACAATGGCAGGGACTTTGCCTATAAGGCTCACTGTACACTCAGTCCTTGTATATAGCAATCCGTTGAATGAACTACCATAGGTCACAATAACCCTGAGGCTGCAAGGTCTTGGAGGTCGCGGAAAACTCTCCTAGATGGCAGTAACAGTACTTCACCAGTTGTTCGGACGGAGGAATAGTTACTTTTAGTGAGAGCGCTCGGTCCACCCGCTACGACAGTGAGCAGGAAAGGGAGAGTTCCACTTGCGAAAAAAGCCAGCTTCTTACCACGCAGCCCAAGCCGAGCTGGGCCCAGGCGAGCTGCACCGGGCACCCCCCACCCCAGGGCCGACTGCCTCACGTGACTTCAGGCTGCGCGCCGAGTGCGCCTGCGCGGGAGGTCCCGGAAGTGGCCGGACCCAAAGCACCGGCGGAGAGCCCGTCCGTCGGCTCGTCGGTCCGCCGGTCCGCCAGCCGAGTAGTCCGCGCGCCTCGACTCTCGTCGCCGTCCCGCGGTCTGTTTGGCCCGAACGGCGGCCGAGGTCCTCACCATGGCGACGTTTATCTCGGTACAGCTGAAAAAGACCTCGGAGGTGGACCTGGCCAAGCCGCTGGTGAAGTTCATCCAGCAGACGTACCCGAGCGGCGGGGAGGAGCAGGCCCAGTACTGCCGCGCGGCGGAGGAGCTCAGCAAGCTGCGCCGCGCCGCCCTCGGCCGCCCGCTGGACAAGCACGAGGGCGCTCTCGAGACGCTCCTGAGGTGGGCCCGGGGGCGAGCGATGGGGAGGTGGTCTGCGGCCTGCCGCCCCCGCTTCTTCCTCTGCCTTTCCTGCGTCCCTCCCTCGCACCCACGGCCTGGCTTGACCCGGTGCGTAGGTGTGGTCTGCATTCCTTCCTGGTGAGCAGGAGCGGCCCCGCAGGCCACCACTCACCCTGCCCACTCGTCCTGCCGGCCCGCCCCAGCCCTTGGTCCGCTGGCACTCAGTCCCTCGTATACCTGCGAGGAGCGGTCTTGCCACATTTTCCCATAAGTAATTTTCTTCACTTTTTTGGGGTCTCTGAGACTCCACCCTTCCCCCATTTTTGCATCACCGCAAAACTTTCTTCGCCAGGTTTAGATTTCATAATAGTAGTTGCTTGAGGGAAGTGGGAGAATTGGGCCACTGGAACAAACGTCACTTGAAATTTTCACTTGAAATGAGCTGTCTTAAGTTCATCATAATCAAATGACGGAGAATTCCAAAGGTTCGGAGATTATTTGAAATTAAGCTTCAGTGACAGAACGTTCAAGATAGGTTGCTTAAAATCAGTTTGTTGACAAGCAGGTATGCACATAAGGGAGTGAATTTGTTATCTTGCAAATGCTTAATGAGCTCATGCTGTATTTCATGAGGGTTCCGTTTGTGGTACTTTTCGGATAGGATGACAACATTTTTATAGTACTTTATAGTTAAAAATTTTCTTTTGCCTACTTGGTACCTATGAGGAACATAACTCTCCTTGTTTCAGAGAAACCTAGATTAAACTAGTTTGTTCTGGTGTCTGAAAAGTCTAGGAATATTGCTTCTTTAGCTTTAAACATCACTGGAGATCATCTTGTGTTGGTGATGATTCCCTTAATTTAGGTGAGCTTTGTTCCTGTATTGGGAGACATGGTCCCCCGCAGCTCTACTGTGATTACAGTGGTCCGTAATACTCAGGATCTTAAATGAGAGAGTGCTTTTCTCCTTATCTCTGGTGAAAGTCCTTGAGAGGTCTCTGATTGGGTTGGCTTGTGCCCATTTATGATAGTGGGAAATAGGGGAAATAGGCTAATTTAATTGTCCTTGTCTGAGTCATTCTGCTGGTTTAACTTTTCCATCCCACATGGATTGGGGAAGGGCTGGTTCCCCAAAAGGAGTATACTGAATAGATTGCTCAGAGAGATTATGACCCTTTGGTGTCATTTTTAAAGATATGACTATTGGGTTGCAAAGATCATTAGTTTGATAACTTAGTATGAGCATTTTGTTAAGGTAACCTAGGAATTCTTAGTCATTTTTTAGAACTAACATACATTAAAAAAAACTCCAAAGTGATTTTTATGTAGACAGACATAGTATTCAGTGAGGATTTTCCATTAGTAATATTAAGAAAGCATGGATGTGGTATAACGAACACTATGGTAACAGTCTTGTTAAGTAGGTTAAATTTGGTCCCAACCCTTAAGGAGCTTGGAGTGTTCAGAGACAATTGGTCCATAGTTTTAAGACTAACAGGAAAGAGGGAATAGTGGATGGTGGTTGTGATAGGGTTCTGCTGTGAACTTTTAAAACTTCATTCATTTGTTCAATCCTTTATTCTTTTCTCAGGCATCAATGTGAGAACTATTCCTAGGTACTAGGGCTGTCCCGGAGATAGTCTCTTTGAAAGTAACCATGTTTCATCAGTCACTTCTATATTATCGTCTTCTAGTCCATTCATTGCACAGCTATATGTATTTTTTTCACTTGTTGCCCTTCTAGTGTGTTAGGATAAGCTAACAGATATACTATAGTCTATTAAATTTTAACATGGAGGTGTATATGAAAGTTCCTTGGGTATGTAAAAATCAAACAGTTGTGAGACGTTCATTCAATCAAGCAAGCAGAATATCTTCCTTAATTTTTAAAAAATTTTATTATTTTTTTAAAAGTAGGCTCCACACCCAATGTGGGGCTCGAACTCATGACCCTGACATCAGAGTTGCATGCTTTACCAGCTGAGCCAGCCAGGTGTCCCTGGAATATCTGCTTTAATAATCATGTTTGGGTAATTGTGTAAACTGAACATTAATTTACATGTTTTTACTGTAGTGAACTTTTATTTTTTTTAAAAAGGGTTTATTTATTTATTAGAGCACATGCAAGTGTGAACTGGGGGAAGGGGAGAGGGAGTGAGAGAGAATGTCTAGCAGACTCTCCCGCTGAGCCAGCTGAGCTCGGAGGCAGATGCAGGGCTCATCGTGATCTGAAATCAAGAGTTGGACGCTTAACTGACTGAACCACCCAGGTGCTCCTAACTTAATGAACCTTTTTTTTTTTTTAAAGATTTTGCCCATTTATTTGAAAAAGAGAAAGGGAGAGAGAGAGCACAAGCAGGGGGGAGCGGCAGGGAGAGGGAGAAGCAGGCTCCCCGCTGAGCAGAGAGCCCTACTCGGGGCTTGATCCCAGGACTCCGGGATCATGACCTGAGCCGAAGGCGGATGCCCACCTGACTGAGCCACCCAGGTGCCCCACTTAATGAACTTTTAAATAAAAATTTTGAATCAGAAGGTTGGAGCTAACTTCTAAAGAATGGAAGCTTGGTAAGTACTAGTACACAGCACCATGTAGAGGTCCAGTGATGGACTTGCTTTTGTATCATTACTAACTCATAGAGCTCTATTAAAATTTCCTAAAATATACATTTATGAGTATCATTGAGAATGAACATCATCCATTACAAAGTGGCTTTAACTAAAAATTGATGAGAAGAGCTTTGGTAAACTTTAGGGTGATCAGAGAGGAACCATGCTTTTTGGGAAGGAAACTTCAGATATCAGTGTCTGTGTCTTTTGTGGCAATTAGGTTTTTTTAGAGAGAAAGCTTCCAGTCTCCTTCCATGAAAAAGCCTGGTTGTCAGCTTTTTGAAATTTGATCAAGGGGAATAGAGGTTGGGGATTTCAGCCATCCTACATGCAGTCTTTTATATTATCTGGTTTAGTGTGACACCTGTATTAGGGTTGGATTTAGCTGCATGTACGAGATCTTAAATTATCAGTGAGTTATATTATGATTGTATTCCTGTGTAAAAAGCTGGTGGATAGGTAGTTCTGGTCGTCTGGGGCTGGTATAGTGGGTCTGTGAAGTTCATCAGGCTCGGGTGTCTTCCAGCTATCTGCTCTGTGAAACCTAGAGTCATCATTCTCAAGGCCCAGATAGTAGTCATACCTAGGTTTCAGATAATAGGAAAGAAGAAGGGAGAAAGGAGGCAGAGGGCTCAGTTCCCAGAATATTTCCTGGAAACTGCCCCACAACACCCTGCTCATATGTTATTGGCTCTTAACATATATCCACATCTCCTAGAAGGGTAGGATAGAAAAGGGAATTTTTATTAAGGGCAGCCATATACCCACCTGAAATCTGGGGTTCCATTAGTAAGGAAGAAGGAGAGAGAATGATGCAGGCAATTAGCACTCCCAGCCGTAGCCTCTCAGTCCGCATCTTCCTCCCCCTTAGTTGTGCTTGATCCCCACCTTAGCTGTGCTTGATATCCCTAACATTTTTCTCAGAGTAGAGGAGGTGGGAGCCTGAAGGTTTCTTCCAAAGATTTTCAACCATACCTTCTCTTCCCGGACACACACTAAATTCCTTTCTTGAGTGGTACCTTATGTTTCTCAATTCAGATCCTTTCTGGCTTCTCTGGGATGATTTGGCTTACATTTTGTTAGTTCCTCCCCTTTAGGCCGTCAGATTTTCAGCTTTCTCTTCTCTGCTTCATTCATCTACTTCTCATCTTTTAGAAAATTTCTGAAACCTCTTGTATGCTATTGTGTTGTTTCCCATTGTTTTTCTCCTTGTGCATTTACATCTTTTAAATTTGTATTCCTTTTTTTTAGTGGAATTTTGGGAGGAAACAGAGAAGGATGTTTATTTAGATCTCTGGTTAACTGGAAGAGAGTTACTTGTATTTTTGGCTCTTCACAGTGGTTTTATCAATTTATATTCCCATCAACAGGTATATGTGAGTTTTTTATTCCTCCACATCCTTGCGGATACTTGCTAGTTAATTTAAATTACTGCTTTTTGCGAAATGATGGATGAGCGATGGTGTCTTGTTTTCAGCTGCATTGCCCTGATTTCTCTGAGGTAGAGCATCTTATATTTATTTACTGGTCACTTAGTTTCTTTTTCTGTGAATGGCCTGTTCTTTTTCTTTGCCCATTTTCTGGGTTGCTTGTTTTTTTTTTTTCTTACTGATTTTTAGCAGTTTTTTTAATATTTTCTGGTTATTTATCCTTTTTCCCATTATGTATATTGGAAATATTCACACCTGTGTATTGTTTCTTAATTGTGTTTATGATACCGTTTGTCATACAGAAGTCCTTGCAAAATGTTTTATTTTCATAATTGGTAATTGTAATTTTTTCTTATTCCTTTTTTTTTTTTAAAGATTTTATTTATTTATTTGACAGAGAGAGACACAGTGAAAGAGGAAACACAAGCAGGGGGAGTAGGAGAGGGGGAAGCAGGCTTCTTGCGGAGCAGGGAGCCTGATGTGGGGCTCGATCCCAGGACCCTGGGATCGTGACCTGAGCCGAAGGCAGATGCTTAACGACTGAGCCACCCAGGCGCCCCAATTTTTTCTTATTCCTAATGTGCATCTGTTACATGTGATTTTCTCCCTCGATCAGATCTGCTAAGGTTTTGGAGCTACCTTTTTTTTTTAAAGCAAGTCAAGGGGTGCCTGGGTGGCTCAGTTAAGTGCCTGACTTCGGCTCAGGTTATGATCTCAGGGTCCTGCGATGGAGCCCAGACTCGGGCTCCCTGCTCAGCCTGGAGTCTACTTATCCCTCTTGCCACCCCCCCCCCCCCCGCCATGCGTGTGCGCGCGCGCGCGCTCTCTCTCTCTCTCAAATAAATAAATAAAAATCTTAAGTGTATGTTTTTTGGTTTGTTTTCTCCCTTTGCCATTCACTTTTCTTTTTCCTCTTTCTGTATTGAATGATTAGCTTTCCCCCTCTTTTGTTTTTCTAATACATTTATTTTAGGACTGTATGCTTTTTCTCAGTCTGCTTTTGGCTACATCCATTGGTTTTTTTTTTTTTTCTTTTTTTAAGATTTTATTTATTTATTTGAGACAGAGAGAATGAGAGAGACAGAGAGCACATGAGAGGCGGGAGGGTCAGGGAGAAGCAGGCTCCCTGCCGAGCAGGGAGCCCGATGCGGGACTCGATCCAGGTACTCCAGGATCATGACCTGAGCCGAAGGCAGTCGCTTAACCAACTGAGCCACCCAGGCGCCCCCATTGGTTTTGATATTAGTATTTTCATTGACATTTATTTTTTTAATAGTTTGTAATTTTAGTTTTGTATTAACTTGAGTCATTTATATAGGTCTTGTAAAAATTCTAAATTTGTCATTCTCTTGTGAGTTAATGTTTAGTTTGTTGTGTTATGGTAGTATCGTTTTCATTTGTAAAATGTATAGTTGATGGAACTAGTCTTGTAATTTCTGAATTCTTTTTTCAAACACCAGTGTTTTATAGATCAGGAAAGAAAATACTGCTGTTCCATTTTACTTCACAACTGTTGCTTACGTTCTGATTGTTAATTTGGGGGTGAAGATATTAAGATAATTTTAGCTAATGACATTATTACAAATTTGTTACTCAAACTGTGTGGAGGAAATAAAGATATGTAATAGTTGGCCCTTGGTCTCAAAAAGTATCTGTACTTGGCTCAGTAATTTTATTCTGCATAGATGAATAAACATAATTTCTTTCTTTTTAAGATTTTGTTTTTTGAGGGGCGCCTGGGTGGCTCAGTCGTTAAGCGTCTGCCTTCGGCTCAGGTCATGATCCCAGGGTCCTGGGATCGAGCCCCGCATCGGGCTCCCTGCTCAGCGGGAAGCTTGCTTCTCCCTCTCCCACTCCCCCTGCTTGTGTTCCCTCTCTTGCTGTGTCTCTCTCTGTCAAATAAATAAATAAAATCTTTAAAAAAAAAAAAAAAAAAGATTTTGTTTTTTGAGAGAGAGCATGCACACGTGTGTACTTGTGCACAGATGAAGGGGAGGGAGAGAATCTCAAAACAGACTCTGCGCTGAGTGTGGAGCCCCACTTGGGGCTCCGTCCAATGACCCTGAGATCATGACCTGAGCTGAAACCAAGAGTCTGAAGCTTAACCAACTGAGCCAGCCAGCCTCCCTTGAATAGACATAATTTAAAGGAAGATTTCAAATCTGATTTTTCTGTGTTCTGTTTCTAATAAAAAAGCTTGTTAGGACTGTTTTCATTCTGTGTAACCTTAAAGGAGAATCTTCTGCCCACAGGAGGTTTAAGGCCATACAGTAGACTTTGTGGCAGAATTAGATTAAGATCTTGACCTCTTGACTCCCTGACTAGTTACTTTTTACTATACTCTGCTGCAGAATGCTTCATTAATGATTCTTCATGTGATAAATTGGGTGAAGAAAGAAGTGTGAAAATAAGGTTGCAGAAGGCTCTATTAACTCTGACCAATAAATGGTTCAGCTCTTTGGATTCTCTTGTTTCTCTCTGGTTGGTGGTCAGGAGTTGCACAGCCCTAAGTAGTGACTGGAGCTGTATAGGTTATGTGAATTTGCATTACAGTGTCGCTTTGGCTAGTGTGGATTGGTGGTTCTCAATCTCCACATGTTCCCCCTAAACTTTAAAACTAGAATTTCTTTCTCTCTCTCTCTCTTTTTAAAAGATTTCTTTATTTATTTTAGGGAGGGGGGTGGAGAGAGAGAGAGAGAAAGAACAGGTGCATGTGCATTAGTCAAGAAAGGGGCAGAGGGAGAGACTTCAAGCAGTCTCTCTGCAGGGAGCCTAACATGGGGCTTGATCCCATCACCCATGAGATCACAACCTGAGCCTAAACCAAGAGTTGAATGCTCAGCTGACTGAGCCATCTAGGTGCCCCTGAAACTAGAACTTCTTTTTTTTCCTTTAAACTTTTGAAAAAAGCTTTATCTTTTTTTTTCAAGATTCCATTTATTTATTTGTCAGAGAGAGAGCAAGCGCACAAGCAGGGGGAGTGGCAGGCAGTGGGAGAAGCAGACTCGCCGCCGAGCAAGGAGCCCAATTCAGAACACGATCCCAGGGCCTCAGGATCATGACCTGAGCCGAAGGCAGACGCTTAACCGACTGAGCTACTCAGGTGTCCCTAAAACTAGAATTTCTGATGGGAGTTTATCCTATACCTGTCTTTTGTATATTCAAAGAAATGAATTCATTTCCTAGGGTTCCTTCCCCCCCACCGTGAACTTTTAAAAATTGAGCTCTTGGATATTTGCTCTAAGGTGACTGAGTTTTATAAAATTACTGGAGAACATATAAAGGCACTTCTGAATAGTTGCAAATAATAATTTGTAGCTACCATTTATGTTACATGTACTATATATCAACACTTCTAAGTATTTAGTATGTATTGTATCATCTTTTTCCTCATGCTTAAATGAGATATCACCTCACATTAGGAAGGGTTTGGAGAGATTATTTATAACTTGCACTCAGTCATACAGCTTTGAGTTGGTGGAGTTGGGATTCAAACTAAGGGTTGTCTGGCTTACAAGCCTGAGCTATTGCCCACTGTGACATTGTACCTCTTAAGCATGATTAGGGTATTATAATTGACTAAAAAATTACTTATTTCTAAAATATTAAAGGTACATACAGATTCTTTGTAGTAGTATTTCCCATAGTCATAATGCATTTTTTTTGCCAACTCTGGTATAGGACACTGGCTTTCCTTCTTCTTACTTGTGGAAAACTTGCAGTGTAGGTCTACTTTGTTAGAGGTATAGCCTAAGCTAGAATCTGCTCATCTAGTAAATCATATTTAAATGATAGGTGGGTAGATTCTCTTGTTTCTGCTCTTGTTTCCTCTCTAGGAATTTTGAGACCTGAGATTTAGGCTGAATTACAAGGAGTGGTATGATGGAAATATATCGAAAGAGTAATTCATTGTATTTGGTTCTGCAGGAACAGCATTTTAACTGCAGTTAGCAATGGCTGCTTTCCTTGAAAAGCATTAGTTGGTCTCTCTTGAGTTTACTCCATGTGAATCAGATGTTGTTGATTCCCAATGACTGCCCTCCCATAGTACTTATTTTAAATTACATAACCTGTCCTGAGACAGCTATTTTTGGGGATTCCATCATATAGCTTCTAGTCATTTAAATATAGGCTATAAATGCACTGTTACCCCACACAATTTAAGTTTTGAGAGTTGACCCCAAAGACTTTGAATAGAGTAGGTGTAAAAAATTTAGGACATTCTGTTTAGCCTTTTTTTTTTTCCTGATCCGTTTGCAGAGGAAGTAGCTTTATCTCCTACTGCTTCCTTTCCTGCTTGCTTTAGAGCAGAAGTCAGCAGACTAAGGCCTGCCCAGCTGTCTATTTTTGTGTTGTCCATAGCCACCATCTAGTGGATTAGGGCTGTGAGCCTTGGAGACCTCGCTGGAGTGTTCCCCTCTGCCCCATCATCCCCTTTATTCCCAGCGCCTGCCTCCCTGGCCATTGGCTGCATCTCGCTGCTGCCCAGGGTTTGCTCTGGTGCCACCTACACTTTGCAGTGAATGTAGAATCTCAGACTGGGGATTGGTGACTCAGCAAATTGCCTTGTCTCTAGCAGCTGAGCCAGCTGCCCAAGTTGAGATGGCTGGGCTCTCTGGGAGAAGAGAAGGGCGTGCTGGAATTTGGGTGTCACTGGGGCAGAGAGTGAAGCTGATTGTGTTGAGTACTATCTACCCTCCCTCCCCCCATGGCGCCCTCTCCACCAGACTGGATACTGGATACTCTTCTTTGGAAATGGCTCCAGCTAATGACCTTGTACCTAGTGTGCTCACCATCTGAGAGGGCCTAACTTAGGTAAAAAGGATATAGGTTAGGCAGGAGTTTTCTTTCTTGTTATATAAGGACCTACATTTTATCCTTGATTTTGCCTTTTGCTTGGCAAAGCCTACAATAGCCCTTCTCAGAAAAAGTTTGTAAATCCCCACTCCATAGCCATATGAGCCTTCTTGCTGGCCATGAACACCCTCAGGCACACTGTTGCCTTCTGTTGCCTCAGGCCCTTGGTACTTGCTATTCTGTCCTTATGGGCATGTTCTTTAGTAGCTCCTGTTCATTATCAAAACAGAGAATCTTGGGTTTTACTTTTCAGAGATAAGAAAAAAAGTTACTTTTTTTAAAAAAAGATTTTATTTATTTGACAGAGTGAGAGAGGGAACACACGCAGAGGGAGTGGGAGAGGGAGAAGCAGGCTTCCTGCTGAGCAGGGAGCCCATTGCGGGGCTCCCTGGGATCATGACCTGAGCTGAAGGCAGACGCTTAATGACTGAGCTACCCAGGCGCCCCGAAAAAAAGTTACTTTTAAAAAACTTTGCATTTGGGGCACCTGGGTGGCTCAGTCGTTGGGCGTCTGCCTTCGGCTCGGGTCGTGGTCCCAGGGTCCTGGGATCGAGCCCCGCATCGGGCTCCCCGCTCTGCGGGGGACCTGCTTCTCTCTGTCCCACTCCCCCTGCTTGTGTTCCCTCTCTTGCTGTGTCTCTCTCTGTCAAATAAATAAAATCTTTAAAAAAAAAAAAAACCTTTGCATTTACTGATTGATTTGTTTGAGGCTACAATAAAATAGTGAGCAAACAGACTGAGTCTCTGCTCTCAGGGAGCTTAGAATCCTTTGAGAGAAAAGACGTTAAACATAATTCCACACTGTGCTGAGTTCTATGAAGGAAGAGTTCAGAGATCTAAGAGATTGTAAAGGGAGAGGGGAACTAATTTAAAACAAGAGTTAGATAGACTGCCTGTATCATTTCTTTTTTTTTCTATATATTTTTAAAGATTTTATCTTATTTATTTTTTAAGATTTGTTTGAGAGTGAGAGGGTGTGCGTGCACATGAGTGGGGGGAGGGGCAGTGGGAGAGAATCTTTTAAGCAGGCTCCATGATGAGCAGGAAGCCCAATGCAGGGCTTGGTCCCATGACCCATAAGATCATGACCCATGAGATCATGACCTGACTGAAACCAAGAGTTGGAGGCTTAACCGACTGAGCCACCCAAGCACCCCTGCTCCACTTCTGCCACCCATGTGGAACGACGTGGTCCATGCTACCGTCATTTCTTGACTGGGTTACAGTAATAGCTTCCTGACTGGTTTCTCTTCTGCTTTTGCACAAATGCAAGTCCGTTTTCCACTCAGCAGCCATGGATGGTGACTGTGAAAATAGGTTAGCTCATGTTACTCCTTTGTCCAAACTCTCTGATGGGTCCCCTTCCTACTCTATATAGTAGAAGCCAAAAGTCTTACAGTTGTACTCAGGGCATCATTACTACTTTGATTTCACCTCCTTCTGTTTTCTCCTGTGCTTGTTCTGTGACTTTATTGGCCTCCTTGCCATGGCAGGATATTTTCAGGCATACTCTTGTCCCAGCTTCTTGGCACTTGATCTTCCCTTGACTGGTAATGCTTTTATCTCACTTATCTGCTTGCCTCAGCACATCACCTCCTTCATGCCTTCTCTGTTATTCATGATGTTTTAAATTATTAAATTTTTTACTTCTATATATAGTCAAGTGACCACATGTAGTGATTTAAGACTACAGTCTTCTCACATCACCCTGTATAACACCTTGTCCTTCTTTTTCTCCATAGCACTTATTATCTATTATACTATATTTTTCCTTTTTTTTTTTTTTTAGATTTTATTTATTAGAGAGCACGAGCAGGGGAAGGGGCAGAAGGAGAGGGAGAAGCAGACTCCCCACTGAGCAGGGAACCCGACGACGTGGGGCTTGGTCTCAGGACCCTGGAATCATGACCTGAGCTGTAGGCAGACGCTTAACTGACTGAGCCACCCAGGCACCACCCTTATGCTATATTTTTCTTAGCTATCTTGTCTCCCCCTCTAAAAGTAAGCTTTACAAGGGCTCAAAATTTTAAATGTTTATTTACTGCTGAATTTCTATGCCTTAGAACTGTGTTTGGTGCATAGTAAATTCTTAGTATATATTTGTTGAATGGATGAGTGAATGAATGAATGAGGGAAGACTTTTTCAAAGATTTATTCATTCATTTGAGAGAGAGGGTGCCTGAGCTGAGTGGGGGAGGGGCAGAGGGAAAGAATCTGAAGCGGACTCTCCGCTGAGTGGGGAGCCCTAAGTGTACCTTGATCTCATGACCCTGAGATCATGACCTGAGCTGAAATCAAGAGTTGGACGCTTAACCAACTGAGCCACCGAGTCGCTCCGAGGGAAGACTTTTTTGATGACGTATCAGCCTGGACAAGGAAAGTGGAGAATTGTGATGGGAAAAGTTTCCAGAGAAAAAAAATTTCCAGGGGGGAAAATACGTGAAGTCCCTAAGCCAGGGGAGAGCATAGGCTAATGACTAAAATGTGTAGTGAATATTCTCAGATGAGGCTGGAGAGTTAAATGATGGCTAGATAATGCCAGAACTTGTCAAAAATTTTGTATGTAATTTTAAGTATAGTAGGAATCCATTAAAGGGTTTAAGCGTTTAATACTTCAGAGTTCTTTTTTTTTTTTTAAAGATTTTATTTATTTATCTGACAGAGGGAGAGACACAGCTAGAGAGAGAACACAAGCAGGGGGAGTGGGAGAGGGAGAAGCAGGCTTCCCGCGGAGCAGGGAGCCCGATGCGGGGCTCGATCCCAGGACCCTGGGATCATGACCTGAGCCGAAGGCAGACGCTTAATGACTGAGCCACCCAGGCGCCCCCTCAGAGTTCATTTTTTAAGTACAAGAATACTCTCCTACATAACCACAGTACAACTTTCAAAATCAGGACATTAACATTGATTGAATATTATCATTTAATCCATAAAACACATTCAAATTTTGCTGATTCTCCCAATAATGTTGTTAGGCACTGAGTAATGTACAGATTTGGGATCTAGTCCAGGATCCTGCGTTGCATTCAGTTGGCTCTTTAGTGTCCTTCAGTCTGGAACAGTTCTTCCATTTCTCCTTGTTTTTCACAACCTTGACATTTTTTTATTTTTTTTTAAAGATTTTTATTTATTTATTTATTTATTTATTTGAGACAGAATGAGAGAGAGAGCACATGAGAGGGGGGTGGGTCAGAGGGAGAAGCAGGCTCCCCGCTGAGCAGGGAGCCCGATGCGGGACTCGATCCTGGGACTCCAGGATCATGACCCGAGCCAAAGGCAGTCGCTTAACCAACTGAGCCACCCAGGCGCCCCACAACCTTGACATTTTTAAAGGGTACAGGCTAGTTTCTTTGTAGACTGTCCCTCAGTTAGGGTTTGTCTTATATTTTCTTGTGATTTATGCATTTTTGGGCAGTACTACCACCGAAGTACAGCTGTTTTGTGTGTGTGTGTGTGTGAGCGTGAGCGTGAGCGCATGTCAGGAAGAACTTGAAGTTGATTTGTCCTATGCCATTAACGTGTAACTTTTATCACATGGTCAAGGTGATGTCTGTCAGTTTTCTTGACCTTACAGTTAATAAGTACATTGAACTAAATAATTAGGAAGTACTTTGTAGGGAGATACTTTGAGTCTTTGTAATACTGTTTCCATCAAACTTTTTTGCTTTAGCATCCATTGACGTATCTTACCTGAAATAGATACTATATTCAGAAAGGTGCCAAATGCTGATTTTTCTAACTCTGTTTTATATTCTCGTGTTATTAGTTGGCATTGTACAGTAGGGTAGTCTTTCCCTGTTCACCCATTTATTTATTTATTTATTTATTAAAAGATTTTTATTTTTTTTATTGAGAGAGAGAATGATAGAGAGCATGAGAGGGAGGAGGGTCAGAGGGAGAAGCAGACTCCCTGCTGAGCAGGGAACCCAATGCAGTACTTGATCCCGGGACTCCAGGATCATGACCTTAGCCGAAGGCAGCCGCCCAACCAACTGAGCCACCCAGGCGCCCCCACCCATTTATTTTATGTGCTTCAGATTGGTGTTCTTATTTTCCTCAATGGGTTATGATTTATTATTTTATTTAAATTTTTTTTGGACTTGGCTAGCAGGAGCCCCTTAAAGCTAGTTCTTGTGTCTTTGACAAGTTCTCATTTTTTGAGTACTTCCTTAACTATCTGACCTAGCAAGATGTTTTAGGCTTGAATTTTGAATTTTTTTGGTCTCAGCCAGAGCGTTATTCATCTGGGCTCTAGGTATGCTTATTGCTACTGAGGTGTTATTGCTTCTAGGCCCTCTCAGTATATACAGTTAGGAAATACACTCACACACATTTATACCTGTTTTTGTATTTCTCCACTATATTAAAAAATAAGTTCACACTGATATGTCCAATTCCAGGCAGAAGCCACAGAATTTATTCTAGCCATCTTTCTTCCCGTATTTGTAACTCCTTTCTCTGATAGTTAGAAACTTAGCCTACATTCTCTTCAGTGTATTTAACTTAATTGTTTAATTCTTTCTGTTTATAACCAAACTCATGGCCATGTCAGCCAAAAACTTTGTCTCAGATGTGTTGCCCCTCCCCCTGAAAAATTTGCCTTAGAAACAGTTGCTGGAATGATAGCCCTGAGGAGGGTTGGGGTGGAGGGAGGAGATAATAGGGGAAGGAGGAAAGATTACAGGCCAGTTAGAAGGCTTGGCCTTGGATACTCCCAACCCTCCTTGCTAGCTCAAAGGTCAGCCTGATGAGGGAGAAGACTGCTTCATGTTTGATGATTGTTCTGGCTGCTGTGTGGAGAATAGATTGAGAAGAATGAGAAAGGGCACCTGGGTGGCTCAGTTGGTTGAATGTCTGCCTTGGGCTCAGGTCATGATCCTGGGGTCCAGGGAACAAGCCCTGCATTGGGCTCCTTGCTCAGCGGGGAGTGTGCTTCTCTCTTTTCCTCTGCCCCACACCGAGCCCCCACATATGCTTTCTCTCTCAAATAAATAAAATTAAAAAAAAAGAGAGGGAAGGACTCAAGGAGACAGGGAGGTTGGCTAGCAGACTTTCTGATTAGTCTACTTTAAAGGGAGGGTAGAAGGTTTTTTTTGGTTTTTAGGTTTTTTTTTTTTTTTTGGCTTAAAGATTTTATTTATTTGAGAGAGAGGGACAGAGTGAGTGTGAGCAGGGGAGGGGGAGGGGCAGGGGGAGAGGGAGAAGCAGACTCCCTGCTCAGCAGGGAACTCACTGTGGGGCTCCCCCAGGACCCTGAGATCATGACCTGAGCTGAAGGCAGACACTTAACTGACTGAGCCACCCAGGCACCCCGTTAATTAATTCCAGTATAGTTAACATACAGTGTTGTGTTAGTTTCAAGTATACAATATAGTGATTCGACATTTCTGTACATTACTCAGTGCTCATCAAGATAAGTGTACTCTTAATGGGGAAAAACTGAGAGCTTTTCCCCCAAGGTCAGGAACATGGCAAGGATGGCCACTCTCACCACTTTTATTCAACATAGTACCGGAAGTCCTAGCCACAGTAGCCTACAACAAAAAGATATAAAAGGCGTCCAAATCAGTAAGGAGGAAGTAAAACTTTTAACTATTTGCAGGTGATGTGATACCATATATAGAAACCTGGAAGACTCCACCAAAAACCTGCTTATAACTGATAAACAAATTCAGTAAAATCACAGGATACAAAATCAATGTACAGAAATCTGTTGCATTTCTATACACCAATAATGAAGCAGAAGAAAGAGAAATTAAGAAAACAATCCTATTTACATTTGCACCAAAAATAATAAGATACCCAGGAATAAACCTAACCAAAAAGGTGCAAGACCTGTACTCTGAAAAGTGATGAGAGAAATTGAAGACGACACAAAGAAATGGGAAAAAATTCCATGTTCATGGATTGGAAGAACAAATATTGTTAAAATGTCTATACTACCCAAAGCAATCTACACATTTATTGTAATTCCTACCAAAATACCAACAGCAGTTTTCACAGAACTGGAATAAACAATCTTAAAATTTGTATGGAACCACAAAAGACCACAAATAGCCAAGGCGATTTTGACAAAACAAAGCAAAGCTGGAGGCATCACAATTCTGGACTTAAAGTTATATTACAAAGCGGTAATGAAGCAGTATGGTACTGGCACAAAGTAGATACATAGATCAATAGAACAGAATAGGGCGCCTGGGTGGCTCAGTCGTTAAGCGTCTGCCTTCGGCTCAGGTCATGATCCCAGGATCCTGGGATCGAGCCCCACATTGGGCTCCCTGCTCCGCGGGAAGCCTGCTTCTCCCTCTCCCACTCCCCCTGCTTGTGTTCCCTCTCTCGCTGTGTCTCTCTCTGTCAAATAAATAAATAAAATCTTAAAAAAAAAAAAATTAGAATAGAAAATTCAGAAATGAACCCACAATTATATAGTCAATCTTCGACAAGGCAGGAAAGAATATCAAATGGGAAAAAGTCTCTTCAACAGATGATGTTGGGAAAACTGGACCACTTTCTTACACCATACACAAAAATAAATTCAAAATGGATTTAAGGGGGGGGGTGCCTGGGTGGTGCAGTCGGTTAAGCATCCGACTCTTGGTTTCAGCTTGGTGGTGATCCTGGGGGCTCTGCACTCAGCTTGGAGTCTGCTTGGGATTGTCTCTTCCCCTGCCCCTCCCCTCCATGTTCTCTCTCTCTCTCTCTCTCTCGCACGCTCTAAAATGGATAAATAAATCTTTAAAAAAATGGATTAAGGACCTAAATGTGGATGTGAAACCAAAAGATCCTAGAAGAGAGCTCAGGCAGTAACTTTTCTGACATTAGCCATAGCACCTTTTTTCTAGATGTCTCCTGGGGCAAGGGAAGCAAAAGCAAAAATAAATGATTGGGATTAATCAAACTAAAAAGGTTCTGCCCAGTGAAGGAAACCGTCAACAAAGCTAAACGATAATTGATGGATTGGGAGAAGATACTTGCAAATGACATCCAATGAAGGGTTAGTATGCAAAATGTATAAAGAATTCTTAACACCCCAAAAACAATCCAGTTAAAAAATGGGCAGAAGATATGGTGGTCAACAGACACATGAAAAGATACTCAACATCACACATCAAGGAAATGCAAATCAAAACTATGAGTGGGGCCTGGGTGGCTCTGTTGGTTGAGCGTCCCACTCTTGATTTTGGCTTGGGTCATGATCTTGGGGTCCTGGGATCGAGCCCTGTGACTGGCTCCCTGCTCAGTGGGAAGTTTGCTTTTCTCCTCCCTCTGCCCCTCCTCTGCTTGTGCTTGCACGTGTACACACACACTCTCTCTCAAATAATCTTTAGAAAGAAAAACTATGGGGGCGCCTGGGTGGCTCAGTTGGTTAAGCGACTGCCTTCGGCTCAGGTCATGATCCTGGAGTCCCGGGATCGAGTCCCGCATCGGGCTCCCTGCTCGGCAGGGAGTCTGCTTCTCCCTCTGCCCCTCCCCCCTCTCATGTGCTCTCTCTCATTCTCTCTCTCTGAAATAAATAAATAAAATCTTTAAAAAAAAAAAAAAGAAAAACTATGATGAGATACCACCTCACACCTGTTAGAATGGCTAAGATAAAAAACAAGAAACAACAAGTGTTGGTGAGGATGTGGAGAAAAAGGAACCCTTGTGTACTGTTGGTGCAACCACTGTGGAAGACAGTATGGAGGTTCCTCAAAAAATTAAAAATAGGGGTGCTTGGGTGACTCGGTTAAGCATCCCACTCTTGATTTTGGCTCAGGTCATGAGATCAAGCCCCTTGTTGGCTCTGCACTGGGCATGGAGCCTGCTTAAGATTCTCTCTCCTGGGGCGCCTGGGTGGCTCAGTCTTTAAGCGTCTGCCTTCGGCTCAGGTCATGATCCTGGGGTCCTGGGATCGAGCCCTGCATCTGGCTCCCTGCTCCGCGGGAAGCCTGCCTCTCCCTCTCCCACTCCTCCTGCTTGTGTTCCCTCCCTTCGCTTTGTCTCTCTCTGTCAAATAAATAAATAAAATCTTAAAAAAAAAAAAAAAGATTCTCTCTCCCTCTGCTTCTAACCCCCTCACTGAAAAAAAAAAAAAAAAGACCTGTCTTAATGATGCAGTAATTCCGCTACTGGTTATTTACCCAAAGAATATGAAAACACTAAAACGTTATTTACAGTAGCCAAATTATGGAAGCAGCCCAACTGTTCATCGATAGATGAATGGATAAAGAAGATATATATACACACAGACACACACACACAATGGAATATTGTTCAGCCATAAAAAAGAATGAAATCTTGCCATTTGCAACAACATGGATGGATCTAGAGGGTATAATGGTAAGCAAAATAAGTCAGACAAACACAAATACCATATGATTTCACTTGTATGTGGAATTTGAGAATAAATGAACGAAGAAAAAAGAGACAAACCAAAAAGCAGACTTTAACTGTAGAGAACAAACTGATGGTTACCAGAGGGTAGGTAGGTGGAGAAACGCGTGAAGTAGGTGAAGGGGATAGAGTATACTTACTTTTTTCTTTAAAGCTTTTAATTCCAGTTAACATACAGTGTTAGTTTTAGGTGTACAATACAGTGATTCAGCAATTCCATACATCACCCTGTGCTCATCACGACAAGTGCACTCCTTAATCTCCATCACCTTTTTCACCTGTCCCCCACTATCCCCCCCAAGAAAGTGATCCAGTTTTATTCTTTTTGCATAGTTTGCAAAACTATCCAGTTTTCCTGACACCATTTGTTGAAGAAATTCTTTTTTTTTTTTTAAGATTTTATTTATTTGAGATAGCAAGAGAGCGAGCACAAGTTAGGGGGAGGGGGAGAGGGAGAAGCAGGGAGCCTGATACATAAAGCATATCTGAAAGTTAGTAAACCTGTTTTTATTTTTTATTTTTTTTTTTAAGATTTTATTTATTTATTTGACAGAGACAGAGATAGCGAGAGCAGGAACACAAGCCCCGGGAGTGGGAGAGGGAGAGCAGGCTTCCCGCCGAGGAGGGAACCCGATGTGGGACTCGATCCCAGGACCCTGGGATCATGACCTGAGCTGAAGGCAGACGCTTAACGACTGAGCCACCCTGGCGCCCAGTAAACCTGTTTTTAAACAGCAGTTTAAGGGCACGTGGGTGGCTCGGTTGGGCATCCAACTGTTGATTTTGGCTCGGGTCATGATTTCAGGGTCACAGGATCAGGTCCTGCTTTGGGCTCTGGGCTCAGTGAGGAGTCTGCCTCCCCCTCCTCCCCCCCAGCTCACATGCACTCTCTGGAATAAATAAATCTTTAAAAAAATATCTTTTTACCAGATATGTTAATTTGCCCAATGGGTATAAACAGTTTACCTTAATAAGAAATAGTATTTTAAGAAATACATTGGTCCTGGCAGATGTTAGTTTGTTTTTAAACAATAATACTCGATAAGTATTTTTCTTTGGTGGTGAGTATGAGTCTTTTGTTCACAGTTTTTTTATTGCATGCATTTTAGATTCTGATTTATGCATTGAAAGGTTATGTTTATTAACTTTAAAATGAATTTGATTTGTGGGCCCCTCAAAGTAAGAGTGAATAATTTTTGTGTACTCTTAAACCAGTTGTATGTATATAAATGTGTATAATATTTAGCTCTGGTAATTATAAATTTTCTTCTGTTTTTTAGATATTATGATCAGATTTGTTCCATTGAACCCAAATTCCCATTCTCTGAAAATCAAGTAAGTCATTAATTTTAATTTGTTTTAAAGTTGTATAATAATGGTATTCCTCCCATACATGGTATCACTTTACTATTTTTATATTTTTATGAGACCTTTTGATACAAATTAGAAGCTTGGAAGCCCATCTGATAAAAATCAGATTGTCTTTTTGAAAAGCGTCTTGGAATTCTATTGCTGTCATTGTTAGTCACTTCTGGGTTTATGTAGAGCATTGGGCTGCATTTTTTTTCCCCTGCATTTTATATCAGTATGATCTATTGACTGATTAACATAATCTATGATGTCCTTCTCTTTGGGTTTTACAGAATTAAGAAGGAAACTATAATTGAAGTATTAGTCTCAGTTTATGTGTTTTAAAATTTGATACAAATTATATTTGCATATGAAGTTGCAAGTGCTGATATGATTAGGTATTACACTATAAGAATGTCTGCTTTCTCTTAAAGGCTAGATATTGGAAATGCTGACGATTTCTTACAGTTTTGTTTGAGAGACTTGTTAAGTTTTTAGTTTGTGTGACATTTCTGAGTTTTAAAATACGTAGTTTATGAAAAATACTTTAAACATTCTTGTACTAAAGTTTTACAGGTGACATAATATGTTGAAATTTGCTTTAAAATACTCGAGGGAAAAAAAGTATATGTTTGGGGGTTAGGGGTGGGGGCAGGGAAAGTGGGGGTAGGTGAACCAAGAAGGACAAAAGGCTAAAGCTGGTGATGGCTATATGGGGTTCATTAAGTTATTCTCTCTAGTTTTGTGTCTATAGAAAATTTCTCTAATCCTGAGTTGCAAAATTTTTGTATGGGATTCCAATACATAATATAAAAGATGGTAAGTTTTTTTTAACATTTATGTGTGGAATATTTTATTTTTTATTTTTTTTAAAGATTTTTATTTATTTATTTAACAGAGATAGAGAGCACAAGTAGGCAGAGCGGCAGACAGAGGTAGAGGGAGAAGCAGGCTCTCCACTGAGCAGGGAGCCTGATGCGGGGCTCGATCCCAGGACGCTGGGATCATGACCTGAGCCGAAGGCAGCTGCTTAACCGACTGAGCCACCCAGACGCCCCTATGTGTGGAATATTTTAGAAGCAGAGTGAGATGCAGTTTTTTTAATTAAGTGAACTTTTTATTTATGTATAGCATACATACAAAAGTGAATATATTTTGAGTCTTTACAAAGTGAATATACATGTATGAGCACAACGCAAATCAAGAAATAACATTATCTCATCTCATTCCCCCAAAAGTAACCCTTCTCCTACTTTGTCATCATGGACTCGTTTTTGATCTTATCTTCTGGGAAACCTGTAGTACTTTATTGCCTTTGCCTCTCTTGGCTTATTTGACAGTCATTTAAGTGCCTCTTCTGTTCAAGTCATTGTATGTTGTAAAGATGAGTAAGATAGTGTTTTCTGGAGAGGATAGTATATGTATAATTACTGAGGCAGAATGAGCATTGGAAATATCTTAGTGCCAGTATTTTAAGAAATAGAATTTTATGGTCCAGGAAAAGGGAAAGGAGTTAGTTGGGTAGATAGGATAATGTTTTGACAAGCTTTGGTCCTTTTCCTCATTATGGATTTTTCTTCAAAAGAGACCTAATATTTAATAAGATCCAAGAAGGTAAGATAATTTTCTGTTTTCTCTCTTTCTATGAAGATCTGTTTGACATTTACCTGGAAGGATGCTTTTGATAAAGGTTCACTTTTCGGAGGATCTGTAAAATTGGGTATGTAATTATTTTTATAAAAATGGTAAGAAACTTAGTCTAAACACTTTGTATTATTTTAGGTTCTTAAAATTGCTCTCCTAACAGCTCTTCATAAATAATAAAAATTTTTACATTTTATTTTCTTTTTAACTTCAGATTTTAATGTCATTTCCAAATATTTGTAGAGAGCCTACGCCTTGCCAGGTACTGTCCTAGTTATAAAAATGAATAAGACAGTTATATTCAGTCTGGCTAGGAAGACAGCTGATCGTTCTAAAATATAGTGGGTAGTATATGGGTATATGAACAAAGTTGTGGGAGCATAGATGAAGAAGACATAAATTCTGCTTGTTGAAAGAAAGCAATGTTCACGTTAGGCTCTGAAGGATGAATTTGGTTTTCCTACCTAGAAAATAACGTTACAGGTAGAACATTATAACCAAAGGTCAGAAGAATGAAGGTTTTTTTGATCTACCAGCTTGGCAGGTTAACCTCTCTGTGCATTAATTTTCTCATCTTTGAAGTGGGGAATAAATAGTACTGTGAAATACTGTTTATCTCATTGGGTTCTTTTGTGGATTAAATGAGTGAATACATGCGAAGTCCTTAGAAGAGTATGCAATAAGTATTAGCTGCGATGAATAATAGTAACATGTTTTATTATAAATAATTACATGTAATGTATTATTTATAGAATGTATGCATTATAGTGTATATTATATATAATAATATACAGTATAAATTATATGTAATGCATATTAATACAATTATTGTTAAGTCTCGAAACCATAGGTTGAATGGAGGATTATGGAGGGTGAAGACATTGGAAAGTAGATTATGAAGAGTTGGAAATACACTCTGAATTTGTATTCAGGTTTATTGAGTATTTATTACACCTAGGCACTGTGGAAGGGGCTTCACACATATTATCTTACTGAATTCCCTCAAAAGCCCAATGAAGAAAGGCACTATTATTACCAGTTGAACACACTGGTTTAGAAAGATTAAGTGACTTTCCAAACAGAGAAAGACATGTATCATATGATCTCACTGATATGAGGAATTCTTAATCGCAGGAAACAAACTGAGTGTTGTTGGAGTGGGGGGTGGGGTGGGAGGGATGGGGTGACTGGGTGATAGACACTGGGGAGGGT
>NC_138369.1:53811560-53817004 GCF_054177405.1 Leptonychotes weddellii
AATAAAACAAAAAAAAAAGAAAGATTAAGTGACTTTATAAGGTCATAAAGCAAGGATTTAATAAAGTGGGTTGTGATCCCTGAAAGCCTAACTCTAGAGGTTAAAGGAGACAGACCAGTGAAGAGACTGGTGAGGGTTGATGAGATTAGACAAGGGGTGGTATATATGGGTCAGAGAAGGAGTGGGTCTGAGTGACATTTCAGAGTGGAAACTAACTGGATCTGCCGACTCTCAGAAAAGAGTAGTAGTTGAGGGTTGACTCTCAGATTTATAACTTGGTTTGACTTGTTGGATATTTATTCCTTCCAATAGACAAGTTGAGTTTGACTTTCCTGTGTTATGTCTGGGGAGACATTTTTCTTTGGCATTTGGAAACTGGATTTAAAACTCAAAAGTGGTAGAGACATAGATTTGGGAACAATTATCATTAAATGATGATAAATCTATCTCCTCTGGTAGTCTGTAGATTGGGAAAAGTGTGAAAGCCAGAGGTAGGGAATATAACATTCCAGGGAAACAGGGGAAAAGGTTCCTGGGAATGAGGATGAGACAAAGCTTTCAGATCTCAGAGGAACCAGGGGAAAAAAGAGACACGGAATTGAGTGCCAGGAGGGTTTCAGAGATCACATAGTCCAGTGGTTCCTGAACCTGGCTGCACATTAGAATTACCTGGGGAAAATGTGAAAGGTACAGGTGTAAAGATACAGAATGTCAGATGTGATAGGACGAATTTTCAGGGTGGGCCACTGGAATTAGTATCTTTGAAAATACCTCCAGATGACTCTCATATTCATTCAGGTTGGAACATCATTGACAGAGTTACTGTGGCAGAGATCAAGTCATGTAAAGTTGGAGAAGTCACTGGATTCAGCAATGAAAGAAGTTTCATTAGGGGCATGCTGAAGAAGCCAAATTGCATTGGGTTGAGGGGTGGACCAGAAGTGAGGAAATGGAAACCGCAAATATGGGTTGCTCATTTCAGAAAATTTGCAGTAAAGATTTAAGGACAAGGGAGCATTATGCAGAGAGGGAGACCAGGTCAAGAAAAAGGATTTTTAATGCCATTGATAAGTTGAGAATTAAGGAGCAGATGGCAGAACTAGGAGATATTAAGTGAGATAGATTAAGTGACAAACCAAGTTCCTGGAAGAAGTGGGAAGCAAAAAACTTAGCATAAATAAAGGAGGAGGTGGTTCACCAAGGCACTTCTCGTAGCAAATACTGGGAATTAAGTGTCCTTCAGTAACGTCTTATTTAAATAAAGCATGGGCTACCTACTCATTAGAATATTGTGTAATTTTAGGATTCTAAGAATGAGAGTGCAAATATATTTTTGTTCACATGTAATGCTTTGTTCTGTTTCTCAGTGCATGTAGAAGTTTTGTTTATACTATATTATAGTCTTTTAAGTGTGCAATAGCATTATGTCTAAAAAAACACTGTATATAACTTAATATAAAACTTTGTTGCTAAAAAATGTTAACCATCATTTGAGCTTTCAGTGACTTGTAATCACTGATGACAGATCACCCTAGTAAATATAATAATAATCATGATGAAAAAATTTGAAATATTGTGAGAATTACCAAAATGTGACACAGAGCTACTAAATGAGCAAATGCTGTTGGAAAAATGGCACTGATGTACTTGCTTGATGCCACTAATTCTGAATTTGTAAAAGAAATGCAGTTATCTGCAAAGCCCAATAAAGTGAAGCACGATAAAATGAAGTATGCCTGTAAGTTTGCTTTTTGTGATCAGTGTACTTCACTTAGCATAATGTCCTCAAGGTTCATCCATTGTGTAGCACGTGACAGGATTTCCTTCATTTTTAAGGCTGAATGATACTCCATTATATGTATATACCACATTTTATCTTTTCATCCATTAGTGGACACTTAGGTTTCTTCTACCTTTTGCCTATGATCATGGGTGTATAAATATCTTTTTGTGACTGTTCTCAGTTCTTTGGGTATATACCCAGAAGTGGAATTTTTGGATCATATGGGAATTTTATTTCTAATTTTTTGAGGAACTGCCGTACTGTTTTTCACAGCAGCTGCAATGTTTTACAGTCCCACCAACAGTTCGTTTTTCCACATGTCTGCCAACAATTGTTATTTTGTGTTGTTGCTGTTCTTGATGGTAGCTATCCCAGTGGATGTGAAGTGTGTAGTTTCTTGACCAGAGTTGTATTTTAACCACATTATCTGCTAGTCTTCTGAGAGATGTATTAGCATAAGGAAGTGAGACTTGGAGGTGCTTGCATTGGGTTAGGTTTGTAGTAGTGAAGAACTGGCTTGAATGTGGTGAGAAGATACAATTTTGAGAGAGGTGATGAGAAAACGGAAATAATTTATTTGAATTTAAGTGAGAATTGACACGAGATGACTTTTCATTTGGAACCTGACTAACAGCATTGTGGACATAAAGGGAAGGAAAGAATAATGATCTTTTGAATTTTAGATGATGGGAATATTGCTATGGAAATAAAGGCCTGGCAGGGCAGCATTAGAAATAATGGGCACTATTTTGGGTGAGAAAATAGGTTTGGAAACTTGTGTTTGTGAGAGCCAATCTCTGAAACATTCATTTTCTTTAGAAAAATAAACTGATAAAATTTTTCCTTCTTAATTTTTTACAGCTCTTGCAAGCTTAGGATATGAAAAGAGCTGTGTGTTGTTCAATTGTGCAGCCTTAGCTAGCCAGATTGCAGCAGAACAGAACCTGGATAATGATGAAGGATTGAAAATCGCTGCTAAGCATTACCAGGTAACCACATAATGATCAATGCTCAGTTGGATTAAATTGAAAATAATTTGTATTTAGGTTTATAGATGTTTCTTTATACACAGATGTTTTCTTGAAAAGTACTTTTTAATGAATTGATTAATACTTTTGAATTTTGATAAACTTCGTACCTGTAGACCAGCACTGTTTTTCCTCACCATTGTATACCCAGCACCTAGCACAGTGCCTGGCACATAATAAAGGCTCAATAAATGTTAGGAGAACAAATGATTGAATGTTTGAGGTGAAGTTCTTCGTAAATCGCATTTAAATAATTGACCTCATTTAAAAATTTTGTACAGTTGACCCTTGAACAGTGTGGGGGTTAGGGATGTTAACCCCCTGCACAGTTGAAAATATACTGTAACTTTTGACTCCCCTAGAACTTAGCTACTAATAGCCTACTGTTGACCAGAAGCCTTACCCATAAAATAAACAAATAACACATATTTTGTATGTTGCATGTATTTTATATTGGACTCTTACAATAAAGTAAGCTAGAGAAAAGAAATGTTATTAAGAAGTACGTAAGAGAAAATACATTTACAGTACCGTATTGTGTTTATTGAAAAAAAATCCCGTGTAAGTGGATCTGCGTACTTCAAACCTCTGTTGTTCAAGGGTCAAATGTACATTATTTTATTTATTTATTTATTTATTTTTTTAAAGATTTTATTTATTTATTTGAGAGAGAGAGAATGAGAGACAGAGAGCACGAGAGGGAGGAGGGTCAGAGGGAGAAGCAGACTCCCTGCTGAGCAGGGAGCCTGATGCGGGACTCGATCCCGGGACTCCAGGATCATGACCTGAGCCGAAGGCAGTCGCTTAACCAACTGAGCCACACAGGCACCCATGTACATTATTTTAATATATTTTTTTTCTTAGAGTGAGACACATCTAAAATTTCACCATTGTCACAAAAATTAAGACCTAAGAAAATTTTAACTCTGAGACTTGGAGAGGTCATATTTAAATGTGGTCAGATACGTAATGTTCTTAAGTTGGCTACATTTAGATTTTAGATATTATCATTTATTAATATGGTATATTTGTGGCAGTATATTATTTACTTTTTGTTTTAACTTAAAGAATAAACGATTGCTGCTAAGGTGATATATATTTTCATGTTTTATATTATGTTGTAATTTACAAAGTGTGCTCACGTACATGATTTTACTCTCATATAAGCCTTGTAATGCATGTTACATAATGTCATTCTCATTTTATACACAAGGAGACTAAAAGGTCGGAGTGTTAATAACTGGTCCATTGGGGTTTCAGTTGTTCTGATTCCAAATTTTAATGGAATTCCAAATGGTGCTTCCAGTGTCTTCCTTGGTTCTGGAATTTGCTTGTCCTAGAGGTGGAGTCTGATTTTTTTCCCATTGTTTAAGTTTATGAGTGAGGTGAAGAATGCTCTTCTAAGAAAGTGAGGGGAAAATACATATTAAGTGAACAAGGTGCTCCAAATTGTGGCTTGCCATGCAGTTTTGAATGGGCATGGATGACAAACGTGATGTACATCCCTTTTCTTTTTGAGGCTATAGAGGGCCAATATTTTAAAATGTGAAAATGAAGTAAATTTAATTATTTACTTTTATATTAACTGTAACTCATTTAATTGGCATGTGATATCTTAGAGGGCATTCTTAGTTACTGAGAACATTCCATCTTGTGAGTCCCTTCTGCGATTCACAGCAGGTCACCTAGTGTGATGGAAAGGGAGGGGTGATAGGCTGTTTGCCACCAGGAAATTGTGTGCCCTTGGCTATGTTCTTAAATAGCCTCTGTGGGCCTCCAGTTCCAAGATTTGTGAGAGAGACTGGGTCCTTTGCTGTTCTAATCTGTGATTCTCTTAGTATGTTGAGCAAGGTCAGGTCGTCACCTCTTGCAGATGCTCTAATTTTACGATACTTCCTGATTACAGAAAACATGATTTTCTTTTCTTTTCTTTTTTTTTTTAAAGATTTTATTTATTTATTTGACAGAGACACAGCGAGAGAGGGAACACAAGCAGGGCGAGTGAGAGAGGGAGAAGCAGGCTTCCTGCGGAGCAGGGAGCCTGATGTGGGGCTCGATCCCAGGACCCTGGGATCATGACCTGAGCCGAAGGCAGACGCTTAACGACTGAGCCACCCAGGCGCCCCCCCCCCGACTTTTTAAAAAGATTTTATTTATTTAGTGATTTTCACTTTCAATACAGTTAACCTTGAGTTATCTCTGCAGAGCATCTCTGTATAATCCACACCTTTTAATCCCAGACTGATGTCTTTCTTTTTCCCAGGATCATTTGTTTCATAAAAGCAGTTATTTTTTTTGATTAACATATAATGTATTATTTGTTTGAGGGGTACAGGTCTGTGATTCATCAGTCTTACACAGTTCACAGCGCTCTCCATAGCACATACCCTCCCCAATGTCCATCACCCAGCCACCGCATCCCTCCCACCCCCCTCCCCTCCAGCAACCTTCAGTTTGTTTCCTGAGATTAAGAGTTTCTTATGGTTTGTCTCCCTGTCTGGTTTCATCTTGTTTCATTTTTACCTCCCTTCCCCTATGATCCTCTGTCTTGTTTCTCAAATTCCTCATATCACTGAGATCATATGATACTTGTCTTTCTCTGATTGACTTATTTTGCTCAGCATAATACCCTC
>NC_138369.1:53817504-53830862 GCF_054177405.1 Leptonychotes weddellii
GTGATAGTGGACATCCCTGCCATGTTCCTGACCTTAGGGGAAAAGCTCTCAGTTTTTACCCATTGAGAATGATACTTGCTGTGGGTTTTTCATAGATGGCTTTTATGATATTGAGGTATGTACCCTCTATCCCTACACTATGAAGAGTTTTAATCAAGAAAGGATGCTGTACTTTGTCAAATGCTTTTTCTGCGTCTACTGAGAGGATTATATGGTTCTTGTTCTTTCTTTTATTAATGTATTGTATCACACTGATTGATTTGCGGATGTTGAACCAACCTTGCAGCCCAGGAATAAATTGTGCACTTGGTCGTGATGAATAATACTTTTAATGTACTGTTGAATCCTATTGGCTAGTATTTTGGTGAGAATTTTTGCACCCATGTTCATCAGGGATATTGGTCTGTAGTTCTCCTTTTTGATGGGGTCTTTGGTTTTGGGATCAAGGTAATGCTGGCCTCATAAAATGAGTTTGGAAGTTTTCCTTCCATTTCTATTTTTTGGAACAGTTTCAGAAGCATAGGTATTAATTCTTCTTTAAATGTTTGGTAGAATTCCCCTGGGAAGCCATCTGGCCCTGGGCTCTTGTTTGTTGGGAGATTTTTGATGACTGCTTCCATTTCCTTACTGGTTATGGGTCTGTTCAGGTTTTCTATTTCTTCCTGGTTCAGTTTTGGTAGTTTATAGGTCTCTAGGAATGCATCCATTTCTTCCAGATTGTCTAATTTGTTGGCATATAGTTCTCATGATACGTTCTTATAGTTGTTTATATTTCTTTGGTGTTGGTTGTGATCTCTCCTCTTTCATGCATGATTTTATTTATTTGGGTGGTTTCTCTTTTCTTTTTGCTAAGTCTGGCCAGGGGTTTATCAATCTTATAAATTCTTTCAAAGAACCAGCTTCTAGTTTCGTTGATCTGTTCTACTGTTCTTTTGGTATCTATTTCATTGATGTGTGCTCTGCTCTTTATTATTTCTCTTCTCCTGCTGGGCTTAGGCTTTATTTGCTGTTCTTTCTCCAGCTCCTTTAGGTGTAGGGTTAGGTTGTGTATTTGAGACCTTTCTTTTGTCTTGAGAAAGGCTTGTATTGCTATATACTTTCCTCTTAGGACCGCCTCTGCTGCATCCCAAAGATTTTGAACAGTTGTGTTTTCATTTTCATTGGTTTCCATGAATTTTTTAAATTCTTCTTTAATTTCTTGGTTGACCCATTCATTCTTTAGTAGGATGCTCTTCAGCCTCCACGTAATTCTTTCCGACTTTCCTCTTGTGATTGAGTTCTAGTTTCAAAGCATTGTGGTCCAAAAATATGCAGGGAATGATCCCAGTCTTTTGGTACCGGTTGAGACCTGATTTGTGACCTAGGATGTGATCTATTCTGGAGAATGTTCCATGGGCACTAGAGAAGAATGTGTATTCTGTTGCTTTGGGATGGAATGTTCTGAATATATCTGTGAAGTCCCACCTGGTCCATTGTGTCATTTAAAGCCTTTATTTCCTTGTTGATCTTTTGCTTAGATGATCTGTCCGTTTCCATGAAGGGGGTGTTAAAGTCCCCTACTATTATTGTATTGTTGTCAATGTGTTTCTTTGATTTTGTTAGTAATTGGCTTATATGACTGGCTGCTCCCATGTTAGGGGCATAGATATTTACAATTGTTAGATCTTCTTGTTGGATAGACCCTTTAAGTAGGATATAGTGCCCTTCCTCTTTTCTTATTATAGTCTGTGGTTTAGAATCTAATTTGTCTGATATAAGGATTGCCACCCCAGCTTTCTTTTGGTGTCCATTAGCATGGTAAATCATCTTCCACCCCCTCACTTTCAATCTGGGGGTGTCTTTGGGTCTAAAATGAGTCTCTTGCAGACAGCATATCGATGGGTCTTGTTTTTTTATCCAATCGGATACCCCGTGTCTTTTGATTGGGGCATTTAGCCCATTACATTCAGGGTAACTATTGAAAGATATGAATTTAGTGCCATTGTATTGCCTGTAAGGTGACTGTTACTGTATATGGTCTGTGTTCCTTTCTGGTCTATGTTACTTTTAGGCTCTCTCTTTGCTTAGAGGACCCCTTTCAATATTTCTTGTAGGGCTGGTTTCATGTTTGCAAATTCCTTTAGTTTCTATTTGTCCTAGAAGCTTTTTAACTCTCCTTCTATTTTCATTGACAGCCTAGCTGGATATAGTATTCTTGGCTGCATATTCTTCTCATTTAGTGCTCTGAATATATCCTGCCAGTCCTTTCTGGCCTGCCAGGTCTCTCTGCATAGGTCTGCTGCCAATCTCATGTTTCTACTGTTGTAGGTTATAGACCTCTTGTCCTGAGCTGCTTTCAGGATTTTCTCTTTGTCTCTGAGACTTGTAAGTTTTACTATTAGAAGTCAGGGTGTTGACCTATTTTTATTGATTGTGAGGGGGGTATTCTCTGTGCGTCCTGGAATTTGATGCCTGTTTCCTTCCCCAAATTAGGGAAGTTTTCCCCTATAATTTGCTCCACTATACCTTCTGCACCGCTCTCTCTTTCTTCTCTGGGATCCCAGTTATTCTAATATTGTTTCGTCTTATGGTATCACTTACCTCTCGAATTCTGCCCTCGTGATCCAGTATTTGTTTATCTCTCTTTTCTTAGCTTCTTTATTTTCCATCATTTGGTCTTCTATATCAATGATTCTCTCTTCTGTCTCATTTATTCTAGTAGTTAGAGCCTCCTTTTTTGATTGCACCTCAGTAGCCTTTTTGATTTCAACTTGATTAGATTTTAGTTCTTTTACTTCTCCAGAAAGAGTTTCCCTAGTATCTTCCATGCTTTTTTCAAGTCCAGCTAGTATCTTTATAATCATCATTCTGAACTCGAGTTCCAGCATCTTACTAATGTCCGTATTGATAGGGTCCCTGACAGTCGGTACTGCCTCTTGTTCTTTTTTTTTTGCAGTGAGTTTTTGCATCTTGTCATTTTGTCCCAAGAGGAAAATAGATGAATGAGAGAACAAAATGCTAAGAGTGTAACAACGACCCCAGAAAAATATACACTAAACAAATCAGAAGAGACCCAAAACCAGGGGGCGAGGGGGAAGAAAGGGAAAGAAAGAAAGGAAAAAAAAAAGAATATGATCAGGCTGGTGAATAGATCAGAGCCACCACACACTAGATATTGGGTGTATTTTGGTCTTTTAGAAGAAACTGCCTCCCAAAATTTTAAGGAAAGAAAAACTGATATATGTACAAAAATAAGGGTAAATACGATGAAGGGATGGAATATGACTGTAGAGATGGAAATTATAAAAGATTTTATAAAAGGAATTGATAAGTTGGTTGAATAAAGAAAGAAGAAAAATTTTAAAAAAACAAAAATAAAAAAGGGGAGAGAATGTGATCAGGCAGGAGACTAGAACAAAGCCATATACTAGAGATTTAAGGTATATTTTGGTCTGTTAGGAGAAACTCTATCCCAAAATTTTAAAGAGAGAACAACTTATATATATATATACAAAAAATAAGGTTAACTACAGTGAAGGGATAGACTATGACTCTCAAAATGAAAATATAAAAAAATTAAAAAGAAAGGAATTGATAAGATGTTGGTTAAAAATGGGAAAAAGAAAAATTTAAAAAAATAGAAAAAAAATTAAGAAAATTTAAAAAATTAACTTTGAAAGACTAAAGAATCATGGGGAAAAAAGCTATGAATTCTGTGTGCTGTATTCCCCTAGTGCTAGCGTTCTCCCATTCTCACTGATTGGTAAACTTGGTCTTGGCTGGCTGTTCTAGCTGATCTGGGGGAGAGGCCTGTCGCAGTGATTCCCAAATGTCTTTGCCGGAGGTGGAATTGCCCTGCCCTTGCTGGGTCCGGGCTAAGTAATCTGCTCAGGTTTGCTCCCGGGAGCTTTTGTTTCCTGCAAGCTTTCCGTACAGCTTTGGAGGGGGAGAGTGAAATAGAGGCCTCCCAATCTCTGCCCCGGAGGAGCCGAAAACTCGGGGCCCCACTCCTCAGTGAGCCCCCAGAGAAGAGCAGTCAATCACTCCCGTCTCCCTAGTCTCCGGCTGCACTCCGTGCTCACCCGGCCTGTGACTGAGCGTTTCTGTCTCTGGCACACGACCCTTTGTGGAGTCTCCAAACCCAGTAGAGTCCTGCGGTGCGCTCCCGCGCCGCTCCTCCTAGGGGAGGAAGGGGAGTCTCCCCGGATCTGCCGCTTGTTGGGTCCCTGCTGGAGGAGCAGTGGCCCGACTGTGCGGCGGATCCCGGTTTATGGCAACCCCGAACTGAGAGCCCACTCCTCGGTTCTGTCTCTGCAGCCAGCTTCCCCGTTCCGATCCCTGGGAGCTCTGCCACACTCAGGCACCCCCGGTCTTTCTGTGACCCCGAGGGTCCTGAGACCACACTGTCCTAGCGAGGGTTCCACCCCTTGCTTGGCCACTGGAGCGACGTCACTCAGCGGAGCTGACTTCTGAAAGTTCCGATTTTGTGCTCCCCTGCTCTTTTACTTGCCAGTAGCGGCTGACGGAGGCTCCCTCCCCAGCTGTCTGTCTTCCTGAATATCGCCTCAGATTCACTTCTCTGCTCGTCCTACCTTCCAGAAAGTGGTTGCTTTTCTGTTCATAGAGTTGCTGCTCTTCTTTCCTTCAATTTCCTGTTGAGTTTGTAGGTGTTCAGAATGGTTTGATACCTATAGCTGAATTCCTGGGACCAGACGAAATTTAGGTCTCCTACTCCTCTGCCGTTGTGCCCCTCCCAGTGTTTTTTAGCTTTTAATGTACAAGTCTTGCACCTCCTTGGTTAAATTTATTCCTAAATATTTTATTCTTTTTGATGCTATTGTAGATGGAATTGTCTTAATTTCCTTTTTGCAATGTTTGTTGCTAGAGTATAGAGTATAGATTTTGTATGTTGATTTTCTATTCTGTAACTTTACTAAATTTATTATCTCTAATGGTTATTTTGTGAATTCCTTAGGATTTTCTTTATATAAGGTCATGTAATCTGCAAGTGGAGATAGTTTTACTTCTTCCTTTTTGGACGCCTTTTTATTTCTTTTTCTAGCTTAATTGCCCTGGCCAGTACAGGGTTGAATAGAAGTGGTGAGAGCAGATGTTCTTGTCTTATCCCTGATCTTAGGGAAAGGCTTCCTGACTTTAGCTGTGTGATGGTAGCTGTGGGTTTTTCATTGATGTCCTTTATGAGGTTGAGGAAGTTCTTTTCTATTCCTAGTTTGTTGAGTTTCTTTTTTTTTTAAATCATAAAAGGGCATTGGATTTTGTCAAATATTTTTTCTGCATCTTGACATGGTCTTATATTTTTTTCCTTCCTTTTGCTAATACGGAATAATACATTAATTGGTTTTTTGATGTGAACCATCCTTGCATTCTTAGGATATTCTACTTGGTCATGATATATAATCCTTTTTTTTTTTTTAAGAGAGCGCTTGCATGTGCAAGTGGGGTGTGGAGGGGCAGGAGGTAAGGGAGAGAGAGAGAATCTTAGGCAGGCTCCATGCCCAGTGCAGAGCCTGATGCTGGGCCTCGATCTCATGACCCTGAGATCATGACCTGAGCTGAAATCAAGAGTTGGATGCTTCACTGACTGAGCAGCCCAGGTGCCCTGGTTTATAATCCTTTTAATTTGTTGCTAGATTTGTTTTGGTAGTATTTTCTTGAGCATTTTGTGTGTGTATTTATATATTTGGTCCGTAGTTTTCTTGTAATGTTTTTGACTTTCAACTTATGTACCGTTATGGCTGTGTCTTTTGTAAATAGCATGTAGCAAAAGTTTTCTTCTTAATTTTGTTTGACATCCTTTATCTGTGTCTGTGGAGGGTTAAGTCCATTTATATTAACTGATTATTCATATTATTCATTTTCTACTGTATTTTGTCATTTCTACTTGTCTCCTTTTCTTTCCTTATATTTCCTTCTCTTTTTTCTGCCCCACCCCATCTCCACTTTTTCCTGGCTTTATTTAGTAGTTCCTCTCTTTCTTTCTTTTTTCTAAACTCGCATGGAAGTTGTTTACTCTTAATTTTCTTCTTTAATGTTTATTATGTTGTGTCTGGGTATGGATTTTCTTTCATTTAAATTGCTAGATACTGATACTTTATTGGAGCCAGTGATGTTGAGGAATTGTTATCTTTCATCCATCCTGGAAAATTCTTAGTTTTCATTTTCTGGAATATTTCTTTTTCCCTATTGTCATTAAGTAACTCTTTCTGGGTTGCTGATTATATTTAAGTTGACTCTTCTTAACTTTCTTTCCTTTTTCTTTTTTCTTTTTTTTTTTTTAAAGATTTTATTTATTTGAGAGAGAGAGAGTGGGGAGGGGCAGAGGGAGAAACACTCCCCTCTGAGCACAGAGTCCGAAACGGGGCTGGATCCCGGGACCCTGAGACCATGACCTGAGCTGAAATCAAGAGTTGGATTCTTAACCGACTGAGCCACCCAGGTGCCCCTAACTTTATTTTCCATGTCTCTTTTTTTTTTTTTTAATTTTTTATTTATTTGCGAGAGAGAGAATGAGAGACAGAGAGCATGAGAGGGAGGAGGGTCAGAGGGAGAAGCAGACTCCCTGCCGAGCAGGGAACCCGATGCAGGACTCGATCCCGGGACTCCAGGATCATGACCTGAGCCGAAGGCAGTCGCTCAACCAACTGAGCCACCCAGGCACCCCTATTTTCCATGTCTCTTAAGCCTTCTTATTTTCTTTTGCTCTGTGCTTTATTGTGTGTAGTTTCTTCCAATCTATTTTCCAGTTCACTGATCCTTTCCTTAGCAGCTTTTAAGTAGTCATTAGCTTTCTAATTTTAGAAATTCTAATTTAGTCCTTTTTTCAGTTGTTCCTGTTCTCTTTCTCCTGTGTCATATTTCTTATTTTTCTCTTATTCTAAAAACATATTAAATATATTTTATATTCTTTATCTTAGAATTCCAGTATCTCTGGTCTTCATGGTTTGGTTCTGTGATTTGTTCCTTTTGCTGATTCTTGCTCATAATGGTTTGTTTCCTCTTGAGTTTGGTGGTTTTTTTGTATGTGTTCTTGTTTTTAAATTTTAAAACTTTTAATTTTGAATAATTTTAGACTTAACAAAAACGTTGCAGATTTGGTGCAAAGTTTTTTACCAAGATTTCCTTAAAGTTAAAATCTTATGTAGCCATAGTGCTTTTGTTAAAACTAAGAAATTAACATTGGTACAGTATTATATTACTCAGATTTCAGTGTCCTTCTCTTTCAAGATCCAGTCCAAAATACCTCCATTGCATTTAATGATTCCGTGATTTTTTTTTTTTATTATGAATTCACATTTCCTGGAACTTTATATGTGGGAATTCTTTGAGGTTTGGGTTTTAAAGTGAATTCTTCTAGTGAATTTTTATTTTTTATTTTATTTATTTTTTTGTAGTTAACCTTTTTGTCAGAAGTACATCTTAGGGCTTTGTGTCACACAGGTAGTATGATTTCCAGGCCTAAGTACAGGCTTTTGATTAGGAATCTTTTTTTTTTTTTTTAAGATTTTTTATTTATTTGACAGAGAGAGACACAGCGAGAGAGGGAACACAAGCAGGGGGTAGTGGGAGAGGGAGAAGCAGGCCTCCCGCGGAGCAGAGAGCCTGATGCGGGGCTCGATCCCAGGACCCTGGGATCATGACCCGAGCTGAAGGCAGCTGCTTAACGACTGAGCCACCCAGGCGCCCCTTGATTAGGAATCTTAGGTGATACTTCTTTTCTTTTCGAATTTAGAGCCAACACAAGTAAGTTTCCTTTGTCAGGCGGTCTTCCTTTTTAAAAATTCATCCAGTGAGTGTCACCCATTTGGAAGTATCCCAGTCTAAGGAGGGTAGTGCTTTTGATGTGACCTCTGCTCATAGCAGCCCCACCTGTGTTTCCTTGTGTCCTGCTCCTGATCCCTCACATCCACACTCTAAGCCAGTACTGAGCTGTATAGTTGGTGAACTATGGACAGTGGACCAATTCTGGCTTGTGACCTATTTCCGTATGACTCACTAGTTGAAGATGATTTTTATCTTTTTTTTAGAGGGTTGTAAAAAAAAAATGTGACCGAGATGGTCCACAAAGGTCCACAAAACCTAAAATATTTACTCTAGTGTTGACAGAAAAGTTCGCAGACCTCTGCTCTAAGATGCCAGGTACCAGTGCTCTAGCACTTGTTTCTACTGGTAGATTATTAGCAGTTTCTTGTGTTTCTGGCCCCCTATTGTTCTGTCTTCTCAGATATACATTCCAAGGTCATTTTGTATGTGTTACTTACTATTTTGTTGTACTGAGATAGAAGTCTAAATCTTTGATTTTCATGTGGATAAATTAATGTCTTTCTCTTTGTTTTGTTTATGGCATCTAAGGTCTAAAGGCTTTCTATTTATTTTAATCTTAAAAAGAATCTTTCTTTACAGTAGTCTTGGTGTATGGATATACATAATCTCTTAGTTTTTCTTCCTTTTTAATTTACTGAGTAAGGTAATGGCTAACCTAGCCTTAAATTTTATAAGACTTTGTTAAATATGTTATAACTTGGATTTGTGCAAGAAAAATTGTTATACCATTTTATATTCCAGCCAGTAAAGTAGGGGTATTCCCATCCATTAATTCTCACCTGTATTGAGTCTGATCACTTAAAAAATGCTTTAATTTTTTTATACCAGAAATGATATTTCATTGTTACTTTGTTTCCTTTTTAAAAGTCATTAAGATTGTTGGATGAAGAAGAAGCAACGGACAATGATTTAAGAGCAAAATTCAAGGAACGCTGGCAAAGGACACCATCTAATGATCTCTATAAGCCTTTAAGAGCAGGTAAAAATGTATAAATGGCTTTCACTTGAATAAATTACCAATTTTTTTTTTAAGATTTTATTTTTAAGTAATCTTTATACTGAACTCACAATCCTGAGATCGTAAGTTTCATGCTCCACTGACTGAGTCATCCAGGTGCCCATATAAATTCCCAATTTGGATCCACAATTTTGCTTGATTAAATTAGGGTCAGTTGTAAACTTGTTTTTACTGAAACTGCTATTGTGAAAACATAGGTGTTTTTCCTCAGTTCAGTGTAAGATAAAAAATAACAGAGGTATTTCATGTTCATTATAAGAAGTTCAAACTCTTAAAAACTCTAAAAAAATTGTTTTTTTTTTTTTTTTTTTAAAGATTTAGCTCATGGTAGGGGTATGTATGCAGAGGGAGAGGGAGAGAATCTCAAGCAGACTCCTGATGAGCACAGAGCCTGACCTGGGGCTCAATCTCATGACTGAGATCATGACCCGATCCGAAATCAAGAGTTGGACATCCAACTGGCTGAGCCACCCAAGTTGCCCCCAGAATTCTTAAAAATAATAAAGTAAAAATGAAAATGATTCTGTAACTCTCTTTTCCTAATCCAAGTCTTTTTTTTTTTAGAGCATCTGTATAACCACTAGATATCACGGGTTCCAGGAACTGCTATTAAGCTGTATGCATAAATAAATGAGATCAGTTTTTTTAAAGATTTTATTTATTAGAGAGTGAGAGAATGTGCAAGCTGGGGAAGGGTAGAGAGAATCTCAAGAAGATTCCCCACTGAACGTGGTGTGTGATATAGGGCTTGATCTCACGACCTTGAGATTGTAACCTGAGCCGAAACCAAGAGTTGGATACTCAACTGACTGAGCCACTCAGGCACCCCTAAATGAGATCATATTATATATATATATATATGTATGGTTTTGTAATTTCATTTCACTTAGTAGTAGATGGTCAAAGGTGAGTTTTCCAGTTAAATTGAAGTCAGATTATTATTTTTTAAGACTTTAATTATTAAGATTTGTGTTTGCTAAGATAAGTGTCTTTATGGTAGCTAGACTATTATTTATTTATTATTATATAATTAATACTATTGACATTTTTTCTAAAAATGTATCTGTTCTTTTAAGTCAAGTTGAAGCAGTGATCTTTGAGAAGGGAATACTTTTTAAGTAAGTTGTAACAATTTTGGAGTGAATGATTTCTTTCTTTTTTTTTTTTTTTTTTTTTAAAGATTTTTATTTATTTATTTGACAGAGAGAGAGATAGCGAGAGGAGGAACACAAGCAGGGGGAGTGGGAGAGGGAGAAGCAGGCTTCCTGCCGAGCAAGGAGCCTGATGTGGGACTCGATCCCAGGACCCTGGGATCATGACCTGAGCCGAAGGCAGACGCTTAACGACTGAGCCACCCAGGCGCCCTGATTTCTTTCTATATTAATGAATTGTAGGAAATGATTAGACTAATGTCAATTAGCTTTTATTTGGTGGATAGTAACCACAAATGTATTTTAAGGTATACCTGTGCTTTGCCAGAAACAAAAATGCCAAGAGTGACAAGAGCTCAATTTCTGTTATATAATGAATCAGGGCCCATAGAAGAGGGGAAAAAAGTAAAGTTGGAGAGCAGAACTAAAAGTATAACCAGCCTATAAATGTTACTGTGGAAGTCATTGCTGTACTCTGGTAACATTTTTTTCCCCCACAGAGGGAACCAACTTCAGAGCAGTTTTGGATAAAGCTGTGCAAGCAGATGGGCAAGTGAAAGAGCGTTATCAATCTCACCGTGACACCATTGCACTTCTCTGTAAGCCGGAGCCTGAGCTGAATGCTGCAATCCCTTCTGCTAACCCAGCGAAGACCATGCAGGGTAGTGAGGTAAGCAGATGCATTTTGATGTGGGTGGTCATCTGCTTATGAAAACTATGTTCAAGCCATTATGAACACAATTAATTGCCAATTTCTTACTGCCATCTTTTCAAAAATGCAGACGTAAATTGAGGTTGTTATATTTGGAGTAGCATGATATATACACTGTGTAATAGGTAATTACATTAGTTAAAATATTACTATCTTGTAATAATAATTTCTATTTATTGAGTGTTTCCTGAGCTTGGTACTATATTCTAGATACTTTATAAGTTCAGTATTTAATTCAGGCTTTATAAAAGGGAGAGGCTTGGAAGCTTAGAAACTTCCCTGAAGTGGAAGGACTGGATTTGACCAGATGCTCTTCTGACCATAAATTCTTTGTTGTTTGTTACATCATTCTCAACCACCATCCACTGTATTCTACTGGAACTATCTCTAAAGGGAAAATCAACCAGCTGTGCATGTTAATAAGTGGGTAACATCATTATAGCATTTCTATTTGTGATAGGAAGGGGAAAATCAATAGTGGGGCATGTGAGTCAGAAAGTCCAAAGGTGCAAATACGCTTTAGTGGCTGATCACTGTAGTAGATGTAATGGAATAAGAGATCCTGAATGAAGTGCATAGGAAAATAAGCCAAAGGGCAAGCTATGTTTGCTGAAAACTTCTTGAAAAAGGTGAATTTCCTGGGATAGTAGGTCTCAAAAGTTATCAGTGTTGTGTCTTGTCTTTCTACAGAAACATTTCATATATTTGTTCAACCAAGACTTTGGATACCTACTCTGTAAGGCATTAGGCTAGGTACTTTGAAAAATCAACAAATGAACCATACACAGCCTTTACCCTCAATTTATGGTCCAGTGTGGGAAGATTAGACCTATACAAGGAGACCTGTAATACAGGGTAGACAAGTGTTGTGACTATAGAAAGTAGGCTGTGAGGATTTAGATGACGAAGCACTTAAATTCCAGTATTTTGGAGCTTCTCTCTTAAGAGGCTTCTTAAGAGATTGGCACAGGATGAGAACAGAGTAGACAGGCAAAGTGAACACATACAAAATCTGAGTAGGATCAAGTGAGCTACCAGAGGTTCAGTGGAAAAGAGCCCCCGCAGTGAAGACTGCATAGCTGAATGGGCACAGAATCCAGATCTCTAAAGGTAGGGCGAACCTGATGGAACAAAGAATATCAGTTAGATGCTTTAAAGAAATGGGGGGAAGGGAGAAGGAAGGTGATTAGATTAATTTGTGAGGAACAGAGACTGCAGACCCACAGAACAGCAACAGTCTGGCCCTTTTTTTATCTTAGGATAAAAAAATCCCTGCTTAGTATCCTCTTCTCTCTCTCATTTTTAAATAAGTAGTCTTGGGGCGCCTGGGTGGCTCAGTTGTTGAGCATCTGCCTTCGGCTCAGGTCATGATCTTGGGGTCCTGGGATCGAGCCCCGCGTCGGGCTCCCTGCTTGGCGGGAAGCCTGCTTCTCCCTCTCCCACCTCCCCCTGCTTGTGTTCCCTTTCTCGCTGTCTCTCTCTGTGAAATAAATAAATAAAATCTTTAAAAAAATAAAAAAATAAAAATAAAAAAGTAGTCTCAAAAAAAAAAAAGTAGTCTCTATACCCAACATGGGGCTTGAACTTACAACCCCTAGATCAAGAGTCGCATGCTCTACTGATTAAGCTAGCCAGTCACCCCCTCTCCTTTTTCTTTTTGGCATCTTGTACGTGACTCAGAACTTATATGGCTTTTGTCCTTTGATTCGCCTGCTTTCAGTAGAAGAGCAAAAATGGTTTCTGCTGAGCAAAATCAGAATTAGCATTCACTACTTTGTTACTTAATACAGTTGTAGTCACAGCTGCTTTTGTTAATTCATAATGGTATTACATAGGGGAAGAAAACATTTATAGTCAATATGAAGTTATTTTACTGAAGCTAGATTTTCTAGATAGAAGCAACCAAAAAATTTTCAGTGCTCTATATATTCATTCATCATGTGCCTTTATCAAAAGACTAATTAATATCATATGTTTATTAAAGCTGTTTCAGGTAATTGTCATAGTTGTTGATGACACATTTTAGCCAGAGTTTTTTTATGATAGAAGGATAGTCATTTGAATTCTGATTATTAAAGTGAATACAAAGTACATGTTTTATTAAGAAGTCCGATCTTAATGGTAGGGCTCTTTTTTTTGAATTGTGAAGGGGCCTACTATTTATCTTTGGTCTCTTTGGGAATCTGTTTTTACATATTGAGATACTCTGAAAAATGTTGCAAGTATGGATAATTTGTATTTAAAGATTCTTTTTTAAATACTTAGGACCATTGCTTGTGATTGTACACCTCTGATCAGCAGGGGTATGGAATCTAGTCTACACTTGGCCAGACAAGCCTTGGCCCTAGTGTAGGGCTGAGTCTGCCCACAGGAAGGGGCATCTTTTTTTTTTTTTTTGGTACAAAAGTGATATCCATTTATACTCATAGTATTGCATCTGTCTGGGGAGATGAAGGGGGAGGGGGTCCCTTTGGGAAAAAATCTCCATCTCCTCAGAGATAGTGCATAACATAGTACTGTCCAAAGCTGTGTGCCTTTTTAGGCCTTGCTTTTTTCTGGTTCACACAAAGTCATCTTCTAGACTAGTGGGTGATCTGCAAATGTGGCTTCTACTCTTTGTTTTTCATAACAGGAAGCGTCTAGACAGGAGTCAGGG
>NC_138369.1:53830962-53850598 GCF_054177405.1 Leptonychotes weddellii
TTTTTTTTTTTAAAGATTTTATTTATTTATTTGACAGAGAGAGAGATAGCTAGAGCAGGAACACAAGCAGGGGGAGTGGGAGAGGGAGAGGCAGGCTTCCTGCTGAGCAGGGAGCCCGATGTGGGACTCGATCCCAGGACCCCAGGATCATGACCTGAGCCGAAGGCAGACGCTTAACGACTGAGCCACCCAGGCGCCCTCATGTCTGCCTTTTCTGAAAATAAAATAGCAGGCACTGAAAAGTAAAGCTGAAAATCTCATTGAGAGTATTTGTTCTGTGCCTAATTGTGTTTGGTGCTGTTAGATGCTACAGAGAGCTTTATCATCTAAATGGGGTGGGCAAATGATGGCCTGTGGGCTAAATCCAGCCTGCCTCCTGTTTTTGTATGGCCTATGAGCCAAAAATGCCTTTTACATTTTTAAATGGTTGAAAAAAGTCAAAGTAATAATGTTTTATGACATGTGAACATTATATGAAATTCAGATTTTAGTATCCATAAATAAACTTCTGTTGGAGCATAGTTACACTCCTTTACATTTCGTCTATGGCTGCTTTCACACTAGAAAGGCAGAGTTGAATAGTTGCAACAGAGACTGGCTCACAAAGCCAAAAATATTTTCTGTCTCTTGTTTTTTCTTTCCCCTTCTGTTTGGTTCTTTACAGGAGAAGTTTGTAGCTCTTGGTCTTAAAGGTGAAGTACAGACAGCTGAGGTGATCTCATTCCTGCCTTTCTGTTTGACCTCATCTCCCTCCCTTCTGTCTTTTTTTACTGTGTTTCTGCCACACTGGCCCCCCCCCCCTTTTTTTTTTTTTCCTTTTCCCTTTGAACATGGGAAGCTTGTTCCTGCCTTAGGACTTTAACATTTGCTTTCCTTCTGTTGGGGTCTTTCTTTCAAGGCTGCTGCTTCTTTTTTCATTAAAGCCCCAGATGTCACCCTTTCCCTTTTTTTGTCATTGGCTACTGTATTGCTCTTTTTTGTGTGTGTGTTTAATTCTCCCCTCCCTTCCCCTGTCCCCCACATGAAGGACTCTGCTTCTGTTAATAGTTGTATTTTGGAGCTAGAGCAGTACCCAGCATGTAAGGATTCAAAAAGTGTTGATGGAATGATAACTACTGGCAGCCTAACTTAATAAAGGGATGCAGTTAATTGCAGTTGAAAGCTAATTGGAGCTGTTTTTATTTATTTTATTATTTATTTTTAAGATTTTATTAATTTATTTGACGGAGAGAGACACGGCGAGAGAAGGAACACAAGCAGGGGAAGTGGGAGAGGGAGTAGCAGGCTTCCCACTGAGCAGGGAGCCCGATGTGGGGCTCGATCCCAGAACCCTGGGATCATGACCTGAGCTGAAGGCAGACGCTTAACGACTGAACCACCCAGGCGCCCCTTGGAGCTGTTTTTAAAACATAGAAATAAACACCACAGGATTCTAATTATTATTTAAAAAAAATTTTTTTTTTTTAAGATTTTATTTATTTATTTGACAGAGAGAGACCAGTGAGAGAGGGAACACAAGCAGGGGGAGGGGGAGAGGGAGAAGCAGGCTCCCCGCAGAGCAGGGAGCCCGATGCGGGGCTCGATCCCAGGACCCTGGGATCATGACCTGAGCCGAAGGCAGACGCTTAACGACTGAGCCACCCAGGCGCCCCTATTTTTAAAATTTTTTAATTGAGGTATAATTGACATACAACATTTTATTAGTTTCAGGTGTGCAACATAATGATTCAGTATTTGTATATATTGTGAAATGATCACAGTAAATCTAATTAATATCAGTTATCACATGTAGTTACAGAATTTGTTTTCTTGTGATGGGAACTTTTAAGATTTTACTCTTAGTGGGGCGCCTGGGTGGCTCAGTCTAAAAGTTCATTTATAAATTGGTTTGTTTCAAATGGCATTATTTTTCCAGAGACTTAGAATCATAGCATTTTGGAATAGAATAGGACTTATTAAATACGTATTTGGTCCTTTTTTTTTTTTATCACTGGTTAGAAAACTGACTATCATAAAAGTTAGGAAGTTAGCTTTTCTACATGGTGGAGCTGGTATTAGAACTTGTGGTTCTACAAATTCTGTTGGGGTTCTCTTCCCACGTTACTCTGCTGCCCTGTGTGTGGTTAGTTCTTCACTGAAGAGGAGGTTTTATTCTTGTGAACCATGTCTGTCTTCTCATATTACTTATTAACTAATTTGGGGTACTGTCACCACAATTTTGACCCATCATTTGTTGAGAGGATCTTAGTTGCTATACTCTGGAAGAAGCATCCAATCTGTTTCTAGATAATAGTGTTATAGTGTCCCTGACTTTCAGCTTTGTTTAGTAGACTAGTTTTTTTTTTTTTTAAACCAGTTCTGCATATTCCTGTTTCTCCCCCAGTTTTCTTTTTTCTTTTTTTTTTTTTTAAAGATTTTATTTATTTGAGAGAGAGAGAATGAGAGAGAGTGAGTACATGAGAGAGGGGAGGGTCAGAGGGAGAAGCAGACTCCCTGCCGAGCAGGGAGCCCGATGCGGGACTCGATCCTGGGACTCCAGGATCATGACCTGAGCCGAAGGCAGTCGCTTAACCAACTGAGCCACCCAGGCGCCCTCCCCCAGTTTTCTTTTATTTGACTATTTTATGTTTTTCTTTCTAGCCTTTTTGGGGACATAACTGAGAGAAAGATAAAAGGTGGCATTTTTCTTATAGCTAAACAACCTTCACATAGAGTCACAGTCATGGTTGAGGTTCCATTATCAGTTTAAATATGACAAAAGATAATATTATCACAACCTTTTAAAATTATATCATGTTGCACCCACCCTACAAAATGTGTGACATAATTACAGAAATAGTTATCATTCAGAACAAACAAATAATTACAGTTTAGCAATCTGCTCCTCATTGTTCCTCTCTTTTTGTCTTAATGCTTAGATGCCTAAGCCTCTTCAGTGTATAGCGTACCCAAAGTATAGAGTTAAACCATAAAGCCTAACTACCAATTAATAATAATGACTATTACTGATTGAGTGCTTACCCTGTGTTAGAAGTTATATTGAGCATTTGGTATGAATTATTTCAGGCTTCACAACAGTTCTGGGGTAGGTACTATTACTCTTGTTTTGCAGATAATGAAATTGAGTTTTCCAGGTAGTAAAGTATCCTTGGTTACACAGTAACTAAGTCTTAATATGTCCATTAAGGGAATATAGTTAGGGATGAAATATTTTTTTGTACATAATTATGTTTTACTTTGATGGGTAACTAGGTACTTGTATTTATTCAAATTTTGATTTAATTTTGTGTTTTGAATATGTAAAAAATATTCATGATTCAAAAGGTGCATGTAGAGAAATCTCATCTCTGTTCTTTCTACATTGTTCCTATCCACTTTCTATAAGCAACCTTATTTATTCGTTTCTGGTTTGTCCTTCGTGCTTTTGTTTTTATAAAAAAATACATATGCCCACATACATACATAATACATTATGTGGGTATGTCTATTTCTGATTTCCCTTCTCTCTTACTCGGAATGCAATATGCTGTACCTATGCGCCTTTTATTTTCATTTAACAATATGTCCTGGAAGTCATTTGGAAACAAGATTTTTAGGCACATTGTTGAAATCAGATTCCACTAAATCCCTGAAACGGACTTGCCGTCTCCCTCCAGGTGTGATTTTTTTTCTCTTCTTCCTTCCATTGGAAGTGTTTGGGGCTTGAGGCTTCTCTGACCTCTAGGAGTCACATTTCTTTCCACTACTGTGAATGTTGAAAGACGCTGAATTTAAGATAGGACACTTAACAGATATGGGTGGTAAACGGAGGCCAAATATAGAAGAAATTTTAGACTTTTCCTTGGGTCTTTAGTCTTCCCAAAGGAAGGTAATTCTGGACACTTGTCAAGGAGTTAGCTAGGGCTGTGGCATGAAAAGTAGGACAGAAATGCTTAGAAACAGGCAGTAGGTGGGGAGATCCATTGGATTTGGAAATGCCATGGTAAGATGAAAGACAGGGATGTAGATGGGGTTTATGGGTGTCCCCTTCTTCCTTTGTCTTTCCCCCAGCTTACTTTCTCTGAGCATCATGGGGGCAAGCACAGTAGGGGGTTTGGGGCTGGTGTTCTCCTGGGTGGCCCTAGCAAGAGTGCAAAGAGATGTGAGTGAAAGGGGGCAGCTTGTAAGTGGCATCAGAGGGCACTTGGGCTCTGTGACACTGTTACTCTGTAGGGTTGTTTGTGAATCATGTGGGTGTTAGAGAATGCCTGGGCTGAATCCAATGCAAAACTCTTTTTTTTTTTAAGGATTGTATTTATTTATTTGTCAGAGAGAGAGAGGGAGAGAGAGAGCATGCACAAGCAGGGGAGTGGCAAGTAGAGGGAGAAACAAGCTCCCTGCTGAGCAGGGAACCCAATGTGGGACTCGGTCCCAGGACCCTGGGATCATGACCTGAGCCGAAAGCGGACATTTAACTGGCTGAGCCACCCAGGCATCCCTTTCTTTAAAGATTTTATTTATTTATTAGAGCACAAGCAGGGGGAAGGGCAAAGGGAGAGGGAGAAGCAGATGCAGGGAGCCAGATGCGGGGCTCAATCCCAGGACCCTGGGATCATGACCTGAGCTGAAGGCAGACGCTTAACTGCCTGAGCCACCCAGGCACCCCCCGATGGAAAACTCTTAATGATATGAACAGATGTACAAGATCCCTCTCTTCTCTCTCTCTCTCCCAGTATATAAAATAAACACATGGTTTATAGCTTTTTATCTGTATCTCTGGCTCTCTTTCTTTATCTAAGATGCTCTCTCCATATATATATATCTGTGTCTCTGTTCTATCTACATGTTTGTCTATATCTCTCTCTCTATCTCTCAATCTCTCTATGTCAGCAAAATAGGGTATCTCTTTGGCAAAAACATACCTTCCTCTACCTTGGAGCCATGACAGGGACAGGGTTAGTATAGAGTAGTTAAGAGATTGATTTTGGAGTTAGGCAGACTTAGGTCTCATATTTTATGTTACTTAATTTTTTAGGTTACTTAATTTTTCTGAGACTCAGTTTCTGCAACTGTGGAATAGAAGTAATAAATATATACCCAGTGGGATTTTGGAAGGATTACATTAAATTATATTTGTGAAGTGTTTAGGACAGTCCCTGGCACATAGTAAATGTTCAGTAAATCATTGTGCTCACTGTTACCATTATTGCTGCCTCCTCTTATAAGCTGAGTCCACTAAAGGCACAGTATCTCTAAGTAAACCTGATGTACAATTGATGCTTGGCTGTCTGAGAAATCAACCAACTCTGAGTGAACCTTTGTATATAATTCCCTTCTAGAAATTGGCTTCTGGGTTTTTTTTGCATTAAACGAAGGGGTTTTGTTTTGTTTTAATTGTTCAGGTTGTAAATGTCTTAAAATCCTTATTGTCAAATCTTGATGAAGTAAAGAAGGAAAGAGAAGGGCTTGAGAATGACCTGAAATCAGTGAATTTTGACATGACAAGCAAATTTTTGACTGCTTTGGCTCAAGATGGTGTCATAAATGAAGAAGCTCTTTCTGTTACTGAACTGGATCGAATCTATGGAGGTCTTACGACTAAAGTCCAAGATTCTCTAAAGAAACAGGAAGAACTTCTTAGAAATATTCAGGTAAAGTTTATATGCTTTAGTAAGATTTATGTTTAAAGAAAATCACAGAAAGGATAAACCTGGACTAAATCTGTATCTGTTTAGTAGGATTGTGTTTTTTGCAAGTTGCTACATAATAATAGAAATCTGTAATCATTATTGGTTATGTTTTGATAACCCACTGAATTTGTGGTATTTTTACTTTAAGATGTAAAGTACTGTGTTATCACAAAAGAAATATTATATTAGGTAAATTTCTAGAAATTCCGGCATGTAATCATATATGATTTTCATATGTAGTTGGCAAAGTAGCAATAAAAATGTTACAAGCTATATTAATTTGATAAATAAGTGTAAATACATAAATCTTTCTTTTAACAAGGTCTCACACCAGGAGTTTTCAAAAATGAAGCAATCTAATAATGAAGCTAATTTAAGAGAAGAAGTTTTGAAGAATTTAGCTACTGCCTATGACAACTTTGTTGAACTTGTAGCTAATTTGAAGGAGGGCACAAAGGTATGATGTACAAAAGAAATAATAGTTCACCAGTACAGATGTGAAACTATAGTTTGAGAAGTTAATTGTGTTTCCAGTTGTACCAAATTATTCTTGAACTTCCTAGCTTTAATGACTTTTTACTGAGAGGCTTCTTGTAAGCGAGAGAAAGCTTAAAGGTGGCGATACTTCATGGGAATGAAGAATGAATTGTATATTTCACCAGGCAGAAAGAGGGTGTAGGAATTTCAGGAAAAAGAAATTAGCACAGAGATGTCAAAAGCTAGTGACACTTTTTGGGGAGAAAGAAAAGAAAGTAAGTTGACTAATTAAAAAAAAATTTTTTTTTTTTAAGATTTTATTTATTTATTTGAGAGAGCGGGAAAGAGAGCTTGCTCAAAGTGGAGCAGTGGGGAAGGGTTGAAGGGAAGGGAGAGGGACAAGCAGACTCTGTGCTGAGCATGGAGCCCAACATGGTGGGGGCTCAGTCTCACGACCCTGAGATCATGACCGAAGCTGAAATCAAGAGTTGGATGCTTAACTGACTGAACCATCCAGGTGCCTCGAAAGTTGACTAATTTGAGTGAATTATGAGGGAACAGGATTAGTTGAAGCTGATCTGTGGTGGGAAAGGGAGGAGAGGGTATGGCTTTTATATTCTGTGCTGATGGTGCTGATGGATAATGATAGATTTGTGATCTGCCTGAGTCTCAGGGTGCTTACTAAATATATTATTTTTTTGCTTTTCCTTTACATAGCTTAGGGAAATGATTATATTTGTTTTTACCAATGACTTTCCTTTTGAGGGAGCAAGTGATTTTAAAGTTTTTCAGGTACATGTTACCTTGTGGTGTTTTAACTCCATAATGATCATTGAATAAAGTTATCTTGATACAAATACAGTGGATATAATGTAAAACCCTCTGAAGGAGGGGGTAGAAATACTACAAAACCTTGGAAATAGAAGAGTAAGACACCATTTTAATTTGATTTAAAATGCTCTGTTGAAATAGATAAGCTGAGAAAACTCAGAGAGCCTTTGGAGACACTTCTAAGGGTTTCTGAAGTGATGCCTATATTTCTGAAGTGAATGTGCAAATCTAATCCTTCCATTTAAATAGGTTTCATACGTTTATTAAGTAACTGACTTTTTTCTAGGAATTGGGAACATACTTGTGATCATGAAACTTATGACTTGTTCCATTTAATTTTTGATGGCAAGTGTTCTATAAAAATGATTTTGTTATTTTTATTTTCTCTAGTTAGGTCATAATTTAGTATAATTAAGTTGTTGAACCTCAGTGGTATGACTGTCTCGGGCAGAGGATTTTAGTTCTTTAGCTTTAATGATGATTGACAAATGAGCTTTAGATTGTGTTCCTCTTTAGAGCCTTCGGCTCAGGTCCTGATCCCAGGGTCCTGGGATCGAGCCCTGCATCGGGCTCCCTGCTCGGCGGGAAGCCTGCTTCTCCCTCTCCCACTCCCCCTGCTTGTATTCCCTCTCTCGCTGTGTCTCTGTCAAATAAATAAATAAATAAAATCTTTTTTAAAAAAAAAATTTCATTCTGGTTTATTACTTGTTTCTTCTTTGCTTACAGTTTTACAATGAGCTGACTGAAATCTTGGTCAGGTTCCAGAACAAATGCAGTGATATAGTGTTTGCACGGAAGACAGAAAGAGATGAACTCTTAAAGTAAGTTTATTTTGTGTATCAAAGTGTATTTTTCTTTTGAAAAGTTGTATGTGGAGACTTTGGGGTGAACTTGGCAGTATGAGATAGCACTTTCTTTCCTTTCCTCTTGGACATTTACAAAGCAACAAGCAAGCTGCATGATCTGAGAATAAAAGATGAAAAGGAGCAGAAACTCCAGGTGTCGGAAGCACAGTGATGTTACTGAAATGCTAACACAACAGTTCAGGGTGGCATATCTCAGAAATGCTAATAAACATAAGTAGTTTACCTTGAAATGACAAATAGGTTCCTTCCATGTAAAACTAGAGGTACAGAATATGGGGAAGACACGGTGAATAGCTTAGAAAACATCAGCTACTGCCCTTCTGAAGGAGCCTGCTGAGAATGCTGGACCAGTAGCATAGGACTCATTCTATGCTGAGTGACTGGTAGAGTTGACATAGCATTGGTACAAAGATACAGTGTTTATTAAAAATGGTGAAAAAAAGAACAAAATTTAATAAAACCTATTAGATGGAGAATATTCACCAGAATAATATTGTCACAGAACAGATGAAAATTCTGAATGAACATTTCATTATGAATTAAGAAAAAAAAAAAGAAAAGGGTTACGAAGCAATAACCCTGAGGAACACCATACACAGAAATGCCAGAACTCAAGGAAGATGGTGAGAAGACAGGACATGATAAAATGTGAGATTTTAGAATTCCAGGAAACAAGTAGAAGAGAGAACAAAACCATCACAGAAACCATATGAAATGGGAAGGAGTAAAAAGGAGAATAGACAGTGAAGAAGACACAGGAGCACAGAGTAGAAAAGAGGAAATCAAAGAAAATGAAACCAAAGTAAAAAAAGAATTAAAAAGGATTAGAGAGAAGATGGGCAAAGAAGATCCAAATATGCAAAATTGAATTCCCCTGAAAGAAGAGAAACCAAAACCGTGAACAGAACAAATATTTAACAATATTACTCAAGAATATTTTCCTAAAATAAGTGAAAGCTTGTTGAAAAGGTATATCTTATGGTCAGGAAAAATGAACAAGAACTGTCAACACCAAGGCATATAAATTATTAGCTTTAAAAGATAATGGCAGAATCCTTTGGGCAATTGGGCAAAAAGATCCAGTCCATTTATAAAAAGGTGAAAAAGTTTAGCTCATAGCACTGCATGCTAGAAGAGAGTAGAGTGATTGCTTCCGGAACTCAAGGAAAGCAAATATGAGCCAAGGATTTTATATCCAAACTGTCCTTCAGGTATATACAGGAGCATATATTCATTAGTAATGAACATAAAGAACTCAGAGACTATTAATATTCATGAGTCTTTCTGGAACCCTTCAGCCAACCCGACCATTTTTCACTCCCCTGTTCACATTTAAACTGTTTTTCATAGAAGTTGTTGGAGAAATTATCAAAGAGCTGCCTCCCTCCACCTCCCAAGAAAGAGCAATGTTGTTTTTACAGTTTTTCTACTAAACCTTTAAAAAGCAAAGTACTTTTAAAATGGTTTTAGAGGTTAAAAAAAAAAACCCTCCAAATTAGTTTTACTGGTAAGAACATCTGACAAAGATTAAGACAAACCAGTCTTCAGACCAGTTTCATTTATGAATATGGATGCAAAAGTCCTGAATAAAATACTTAACCATTGATACTAGTATGTTAGAAAAAGAACCGTGAACAAGGGGGACGGGGTGGTTATTCCAGTAATGCAGTGATTGGTAAGGGGAAGAAGATTCTTTTCATAGGTGAGGAAAAAGCAATTGAGAAAGTAAGTCTTCCATTGCGGTTCATATACACAATGGAATATTACTCAGCCATCAGAAAAGCTACTGTTTACATCGACGTGGATGAAACTGGAGGGTATTATGCTAAGTGAATTAAGTCAGTCAGATAAAGACAATTATCGTATGGTTTCAGTAATATGTGGAATATAAGAAATAATGCAGAGGGTCATAGGGGAAGGGAGGGAAAACTGACTGGGAAGAAATCAGAGAGGGAGACAAAAGAGACTCTTGACTCTGGGAAACAAACTGTGGATAGGGAGGTGAGTGGGGGGATGGGGTAACTGGGTGATGGACATTTAGGAGGGCATGTGATGTAATATGATGTGATGAGCACTGGGTGTTACACACTAATGAATTATTGAACATTATATCAAAAACTAATATGTTGTTAGCTAATTGAATTTAAATAAAAAAAAGAAAATAAGTCTTTTGGTATTCAGTAAAATAGGAGTAGGTGGATACTTCTATAACACTGTGTGTGTGTGTATGGATCTGTTTATATCTGCACAAAACTTTAACATCATGGTTAATGGAGAAACAATGTAAACATTCTTTCTAAAAGCAAGGACAAAATGCCCACTATCAACACTATTATCTAATACCATATTGGCAGTACCAGCCAGCACAATTAGACGAAAGAATAAAATTAGAAATATAAAAATTGAAAAGAAGTTAACATTTTCACTATTTATAAGACTTTGATTGTACAACTTGAAAATCCAAGAGAATCAACCCCAAAACTCTGCAAATAGTAGAATTATTACTGAAGACAATGGATTTAAAGATAATTTATAGAAATCGGTAGCTTTCATATAAATAAATATGGGAGATATAATGGAGGAAAAGACGTCACTTGCAATAGCAACTAAAACCATAAAATACATAGGAATAAATTTGCCGTCTCTGAGACCTGTATGTAGAAAATTTTGAAACGCTGTTCAAGGGCACAGAGGAGGACTCGAATTTGAAATATGTGTCATGTTTTTGGGTAGGATGACTCAACTTCGTAAAGATGTCATTTCTTACACATTCAACATAATTTGATTTCAAATAAATAAATAGATTTTAATTTTAAAACTAGACAGGTTGATTCTAAAGCTCAGCTAGAAAAACTGTCAAATTATTAGCCAGGAAAACAGAATAAAAAGAAAAGTAAGGGAAACTAATTCTATCAGATATTAACATATGTAATATTGTGTTTAATCAAAACACAGTGGTACTGGTACATGATTAATGGTACTGGTACATGATTAGACAGACCAAAGACCAAATAGGAAATAGAAATAGACTCTAATACATTATGAATTTAGTGTAAAAAAGATCCTAAGCCAATCAGAAGATGTTAGAGACAACTGCCGCATCATTTAGAAAACAAAGTTTTTATACCAGAATAAATTCCAGGTGGATCAAACTTGAAATGTGTAGGATAAAATGTAATGTTTAAAATAGAATATGAGAGAATTCCTTTATAAAGCTGAAATGGGAAGAGTCTTTCTTACTCTGACTTAAAATCTAGAAGCCATATTTATAAAAGGAAAAGTTCATCATAACATAAGCTGAGTCTTTATGTAATAAACTGGGGGAAAATATTTGAAGCCTACTCACAAAGGTGAAAGGCAAATTTACTCGTTTATGAGGAACTCCTAGATATTACTGAGGAAGAGAAAAACTCAATGGAAAAGTTGGCAAAGGCTGTGAACAGAAATTTTGCAGATGAAGAAATGTAAGTGGTTCTTAAGCATTTATGAAAAAATACCTGTCTGGGAGACACCTGGCTGGCTCAGTAGGTAGAGCACACAACTTTTGATCTTGGGGTTGTGAGTTCAAGCCCCACTTGGCCTAGAGCTTACCTAAAAAAAATAAATAAATAAACTAGAAACCTGTCCTCATTCAATAAAAAGGAAATACAAATTAAAACTACTCTGAAATAACATTTCTCAGGTTGGCAAAAATCTGGAAGTTTGAAAAGATGCTCTGTTGGCACATGTAGGGGAACAGGTCTCATTCTGTGGCTATGAATGCATGTTGGTGCAATCCTTGTGTGGGGCAGTTTTGCTCCAAAGGTCTGGATTACAAATCCACACATCTTTTAATCCAGCTAGTGTGGTTTTGAGATTTTATTCAGAGTATGTGTTAGCATATGCTAGAAATGACATATTTATGAACTAATTCATTTCTGAGTTGCTTGTAGCAGTAAAAGAAACAAATCAAATATCCAGGGCTGGTGAAATAAATAAAGCTACATCTGTACAGCTTTTTTTTTTTTTTTTTTTAAAGAGCAGCTATTAAAGGATGTTTTCTCTTTATTGATATGGAGAGATTTTGAAGATAGTTATGGTAAGGAAAAAAGGTACAGAACAGTGTAAAGTATGCTTTTTGTGTAAAAAGGGAGAAAATAAAATGTAGATTTGAATTGGTTTATGTGTCAGGAGATTCTGGACAGGTTCATAAGAATAGTGTGTATCTGGGTGTGAGTGGTGGAGAGGGAACTTGCAGATAGGGATCTTTCACTCACTTTTTAGTTTTTGAAGCAAGTGAACACATTACCTTTTCAGAAAGTTATGTGAAATTAATTAATGGGACTTCATATGTTTTTATAGCCACATCCCAATAGTCTGATTTTTATTTTTCAGACTGTACAGCTGGCTTTTCAGATTCATTCCCTACTGCCCACGGTTTTTTTTTTTTTTTGAGCTGCAGAACCCTGTGCTCAAGCTTAGTCTTACAGAGAAGCCTGGTTTGTAAAACAGATAAAGATGGATCTGGCTCAGAGGCAAGCGGGGAGGGGCTTGGAGCAGGACCTTTTCCACCTCCTCCCTTTTCTTTAAGCAAGCAGCTGCCATTGAGACGACTGTGCAGGACCCTTAAATTCTGTAGCTCAGGACCAAGTGAGAGCCAAAAAAGGTTTCTTTTCTTTCTTTTTTCTTTTAAATTTTATTTATTTGACACAGAGAGAGAGAGCAAGCGAGAGAGCACAAGCAGGGGGAGTGGTAGGCAGAGGGAGAGGGAGAAACAGTCTCCCTGCCAAGCAGAGAGCCCAATGCGGGACTCGATCCCAGGACCCTGGAATCATGACCCGAGCTGAAGGCAGCCGCCCAACCAACTGAGCCACCCGGGCACCCCCCGAAAAAGGTTTCTAAGTTTAAATTGAAGGTTGGTGAACTAAGTGCCCAGGTTAAGTTGAGCCTGCTGCTTAATTTTGTAAAGTCAAGTTTTACCGGAACACAGCCATGTTCTTCATGTTGTACGTATTATCTATGGCTGGCTTTGCACTAAAAACAGCAGTCTTGAGTGTTTGTGACAGAGACCTTATATCCTGCAAAGCCTAAAATATTTGCTATCAGGCTCTTTACACAAAAAATTTTGCCAACCCCTAGTTGAAATCATTTTGTTGCCTGTGATAATTTACTTTCTAGTTGTATGTACTGTTTTTCCACTTAAATCTTTAGTGTAAAATAGGTTAACATAACTATTTTTAGAATTGTGTAGTATAATACAGGCTCATGGCTTAGGAAGAAATTTGGGGATATTCTTGTTTTCAGATATTTCATATTTCAAATCTCTAGCTTGAAAATTAGGTTTATTACTATTTGCATGTGTATTTCTATATTTATACTATAAACAAAATCCGTTTTGAGACATTCATCAACTTGTCAAGTGGTTTTAGTTTGGTGATTAAAAGGTACATGAAGGATGGAAAGGTAGGCCAGATAGACATACATTAGCTTTTAAAAATCTGAGGGTTTACTTTGTTAAAATCACTCTTAATACCAAGGGCCTAAATTCCTTAAAACATGTTTACTGACCATAAAATAAAAACAAAACAAAAGTATACATAAGGGGCGCCTGGGTGGCTCAGTGGGTTGAGTGTCTGCCTTCCTCTCAGGTTGTGATTCCAGTCTTGGGGTCGAGCCCCAGGTCAGCTCCCTGCTCAGTGGGTCATCCACTTCTCTCTGTCCCTCTGCCGCTCCCCCTGCTCATGCTCTCTCTCGCTCCCTCTTTCTCTCAAATAAAATCTTTAAGAAAATATACATAAGTGTACATCTTAACTGAATTTTCACAAACTGAATACAGTCATGCATTGAACAGTTGGGTCAGTTCACAGAACATTCTCAGCACCACAGAAGGATCATCCATGCATCTACTCAGTTATTAACCACTTTCCCCAGGGCAACCATTATCCTTACTGTGAGAGTGTGGACTAGGTTCTCCTGTTTTGCACTGTATATCCGTGGAATCACATGTACTCTTTTGTAACTGGTTTACAGTCAGCGTTGTATTTGTGAGGCTCATCCATACAGTTGTGTGTAGTTGTAGATCTTTAATTTTCATAATTGGGTATATTTCATTGTGTGAATATGTTATGTATGTATTCTTCTGTTGTTGCGTATTTGAGTAGTGTGTAGTTTTGGCCACTATATTATGACTAGTGTGAGCATGAATATTCTAAAACATAATTCTGCAGTTTTGCTGGTAGCAGTAAAAGAATAGAAACAAACCAAATGTCCAGGACTGGTGAAATAAAGCTTCGTCCATATGGTGAAAGTACTATGCAGCCACATATGCAATTTAAAATATCTAGTAGCCACATTTTAAAAGTTAAATTTTCAAAAATATATTTTGTTGGGGCACCTCTGTAGCTCAGTTGGTTAAACATCTGCCTTGGGCTTAGGTCATGATCCTGGGGTCCTGGGATCGAGCCCCACATCGGGTTCCCTGATCGGCGGGGAGCCTGCTTCTCCCTCTTCCTCTGCCTGCCGCTCCCCCTGCTGTGTGCACTCTCTCTGTCAAATAAATAAATAAAATCTGAAGAAAAAAAAAAACCCAAAAACAAAAATATATTTTGTTTAGGCTGGTAGATCCAAAGTATTATAATTTAAACATATAATCATAAAAGTTATGTATGACATATTTTACTTTTTTTCAGAGTAGTCTTAGAAATTTGGTGTGTAATTTCCACTTACAGCACATCTCAGATCACACTAGTCAGATTTCAGGTGTTTAATAGCCATATGGGCTAGTTCTAGATCCTGCTTTTGGTGAGCAGATATATGCAGTGCTGTGAAATTGCTTGGTGAGAGGGTATATGTATATTGAGCTTTAGTTGAAACTGTTGGTTTTCCAAAGTGGTTGTACTAATTTATATTTCTACTAGCAGTGTATGAGAGTTGGTTCCTCTGTGTTTTTGCCATTAGCTGTTCTGGTGGATATGTAGTGTTATTTCATTGTGGTTTTAATTTTCATTTTCCTCATGACTAGTATGTCTTCTTTATATTAAGTGTGCAAAAAGAATAAATATTTTACTCTGAAGTTTACCTTCTTTTCACTAATGATTTAAAACTAAAGTCAATAATGATGGTTGTTGGCATTGAAATACTGGTGGGATTTTATTTCTTATGTTTTTGCTTTTTTATGTTATTAGTCTCATGATTTAATAGCTTTGATTTATATAATTACTAGTAAGTGGCTAGGAAATTCTTAGTTGTCCTGTAAGTGTGTTATTCATTGCAACCATCTCTGGAGTTTATCAAAGATAAAAAAAGTATTATGTTAAGGCTTTATAATATAATTACATATGTTAGCTATTGCATTTGTAATATACTCAAATATCTAATTAATTGTAATTATATAAACCATTATAATAAATGAAGTATTAAATATTACATATAATTAAATATACTTAGTATATATGAAATACACACATAAATATTTCAAAATATCTGACCTTCTTGGATTTTAATGTTGATTAAAAACTTCTAATTTATGTTGTAAGCAGTTATTACAAACTTAAAAACACTAAGAAGTATTTTTTTTTTTTTAAAGATTTTATTTATTTACTAGAGAGAGAGAGATCACAGAGGGAGAGGGAGGTGGGGTGGGGATGGGGGGAGAAACAGACTCGCCACTGAGTGGAGAGCCTGATGCGGGGCTCGATCCCATGACCCTGGGATCATAACCTGAGCTGAAGGCAGACGTTTAACCGACTGAGCCACCCAGGTGCCCTGTATTTTTGGTTTCTTGATGAATGTGTATTAGATTTCTTTATATAGAGAGTGACTAATTTATCTTCCAACTGGGACCCTTTTTTGAGAATGAAAGTGTGGTTGGGGTGACTCTGGGAGTTGCAGTTAATTGTTACGTCAGGACAACAGGTGCTGTTGCAAACATGCTGGGGCTTGCCATATTTACTTCTCTGTGTATATGACTCGGTGCAGGTAGAAGTTGATCAATACCATGTGTTTCATAGAATGCATTTTACGTTAGGGTTTTGGTGAGTTGAGATTTTGGGATGGATTCCAATTTACTGTTGGAGAGGACCTTAAATTATTTTCCTAAATTTTAATACTTATATTTTAATAGTCCTTTCAACAATCTATCATGCATTTATCTTATAGATTTCGAGGTATCTTTTAACATAAAATATCTCAGTGCTGCATTTCTTTGAATATCTTCAGAAAATTTTCATCAAGAAATTTGCATAATGGTTTGAACAGGTTAGCTTTCTCACCTATTGTTTTGTTTTCTGTAAACACTGGTATGAAAAAGCTAGCTGACTGTGAGCAGTTGTGGTTACGAGTTTCCCATCTAGGGGATGACTTCTTAATAGAGAGTCTTATAGGACTGCCTGCCCAGTTTGACATGTTCCTTACTCTAGCTATAACTGTGATCTCTGATCTTTTCCTAGTCTTCAGAAATAGAAAAAGAGCTAACTTCATTTCATTAAATAGTAGAAAAAAAGATTTAAGTTAGTTCTAGTTAAGAACAAAAATGTATATTTTAAAATACCATCATTGTTCTGAGTTTATTTTCTGTTTCATATATGAAGAGAAGAAAAATTTTAAAAAGACCTGGTATTCACCTCACACCAGTCAGAATGGCTAAAATTAACAAGTCAGGAAATGACAGATGTTGGTGAGGATGCAGAGAAAGGGGGAACCCTCTTACACTGTTGGTGGGAATGCAGACTGGTACAGCCTGGAAATGCAACCTGGTACAGCCACTCCGGAAAACAGTATGGAGGTTCCTCAAAACGTTGAAAATAGAGCTATCCTATGACCCAGCAATTATACTACTAGGTATTTATCCTAGATACAAATGTAGTGATCTGAAGGGGGCACCAGCACCCCAATGTTTATAGCAGCAGTGCCCACAATAGCTAAACTATGGAAAGAGCCCAGATGTCTATCGATGGATGAATGGATAAAGAAGATGTGGTATATATATACAATGGAATATTATGCAGCCATCAAAAAATGAAATCTTGGCATTTGCAATGACATGGATGGAACTACAGGGTATTATGCTAAGTGAAATAAGTCAATCAGAGAAAGACAATTATCATATCTCACTCATGTGAAATTTAAACAAAACAGAGGATCATAGGGGAAGGGAGGGAAAAATAAAACAAGATGAAATCAGAGAGGGAGGCAAACCATAAGGGACTTGTAATCATAGGAAACAAACTGAGGGTTACTGGCGGGGGGGGTGGGGTAACTTGGGTGATGGACACTACAGAGGGCACATGACGTAATGAGCACTGGGTATTATACGAGACTGATGAATCACTGCACTCTACCCCTGATGCTAATAATATACTATATGTTAATTAATTGAATTTAAATAAAAAAAATAAACTATGAAAAAAAAGACTTGTTATTTTATATGTGTTGTTTTTTTAAGTTATGTTAATTCCTAACATTTTTGTCTTTAAAAAGGGACTTGCAGCAAAGCATTGCCAGGGAACCTAGTGCTCCTTCAATTCCTACACCTGCATATCAGTCTTCTCCAGCTGGGGGACATGCACCAGCCCCTCCAACGCCAGCACCAAGAACCATGCCGGTCAGTAAGCAACCATGTTTTTTTAAAAAAATATTTTAATTTATTTGACAGAGAAACAGCGAGAGAGGGAACACAAGCAGGGGGAGTGGGAGAAGGAGAAGCAGGCTTCCCACTGAGCAGGGAGCCCTATGCGGGGCTCAATCCCAGGACCCTGGGACCATTACCTGAGCCAAAGGCAGCTGTGTAACGACTGAGCCACCCAGGCGCCCTGCAACCACGATTTTTAAATGGGAGTTTTACAGTAGTGACTGCTTGCTTGTCGAAAAGGATAAAACAGTCTTTACATTGTAAAGATCTGGTGGTTATCAGTTTTCATCAGGTGACCACCCTTTTGATGTTTTACAATACAAAGAATTCAGCATCACTCATGAATTCTTGCCAGAAAAGGTTTAACTTGAATCTAATCAAATCTTAGAACCAAATCTCAGTTTATAGCAAATACAGTGCTATAAAACAAGAAATTAAATTGTGCCATTAGGAAACAATTGGACAAATCCAGAACTGGAACATTCTGTGAGACACTTTGTCTTTTCTAAAAGTGAATGTCATGGAAAGAAAAAAAAGTAGGTGTGGGGCATTCTGGTTTAAAAGAGAGGAAAGAGGAGGAGGAGCAAGATGGCGGAGGAGGAGGAGACCTAAATTTTGTCTGGTCCCAGAAATTCAGCTACTCAATAGGAGATTGAAGAAAAGAATAGCAGCAGCTCTCTGAACAGAAAAGTGACCACTTTCTGGAAGGTAGGACGTGCGGAGAAGTGAATCTGAGGCGATATTCGGGAGGATAGACGGCGGAGGAGGGGGCCTCCATCGGCCGCTTCTGGCAAGTGATAGAACCGCGGAGCACAAAATTGGAACTTTTAGAAGTTGGCTCTGCTGAGGGACGTCGCTCCAGTGGCACTCCAGGCTCGTGGGACAGTGTGGTCTCAGGACCCTTGGGGTCACAAAGACTGGGGGTGCCTGAGTGCGGCAGAGCTCCCAGGTATTGGAGCGGGTAAGCCAGCTGCAGAGACAGAGCCGAGGAGTGGGCTCTCAGCTCGGGGTTGCCATAAACCGTGATCCGTGGCACAGTTGGGCCACTGCTCCTCCAGCAGGGACCCAACAAGCGGCAGATCCGGGGAGACTCCCCTTCCTACCCCAGGAGGAGTGGCGCGGGAGCGCACTGCAGGCATCTGCTGGGTTTGGAGACTCTACACGGGGTTGGGTGCCAGAGATAGAAACGCTCGGTCACAGGCTGGGTGAGCACGGAGTGCAGCCGGAGACCGGGGAGACGGGAGTGATTGCTTTTCTCTGGGGGCTCACTGAGGAGTGGGGCCCCGACTTCTTGGCTCCTCCAGGGCGGAGATTGGGAGGCCGCCATATTCACTCTCGTCCTTCAGAGCTGTACAGAAAGCTTGCAGAGAACAAAAGCTCCCAGGAGCAAACCCGAGCAGATTACTTAGCCCAGACCAGGCAAGGATGGGGCAATTCCGCCTCCAGCAAAGACATTTGGGAACCATGGCAACAGGCCTCTCCCCGCCCCCCCCCAGAAGATCAGCAAGAACAGCCAGCCAAGACCAAGTTTACTGATCAATGAGAACAGCAGAACACCAGTGCTAGGGGAATACTGCACACAGAATTCATGGCTTTTTTACCATGATTCTTTAGTCTTTCAAAGTTAATTTTTAAAATTTTCTTTATTTTTTAAAAAAATTTTTCTTTTTCCCTTTTTTAACCAACATCTTATCAATTCCTTTTTTTTAATTTTTAAAAAATTTTATTTTTAGAGTCATAGTATATCCCTTCATTGTAGTTTACCTTATTTTTTGTATATATGTAAGTTCTCTCTTTAAAATTTTGGGATACAGTTTCTTCTAACAGACCAAAATATACCTTAAATCTCTAGTGTATGGCTTTGTTCTAGTCTCCTGCCTGATCACATTCTCTCCCCTTTTTTATTTCTTTTGTTTTTAAAAAATTTTTCTTCTTTCTTTATTCAACCAACTTCTTATCAATTCTTTTTATAAAATCTTTTATCATTTCCATCTTTACAGTCATATTCCATCCCTTCATCGTATTTACCCTTATTTTTGTACATATATAAGTTCTTCTTTCCTTAAAATTTTGGGAGGCAGTTTCTTCTAAAAGACCAAAATACACCCAATATCTAGTGTGTGGTGGCACAGATCTATTCACCAGCCTGATCATATTCTTTTTTTTTTTCCTTTCTCCCCCCCCCC
>NC_138369.1:53851098-53902700 GCF_054177405.1 Leptonychotes weddellii
AGCTCCCCTGTGACCCAGCAATTGCACTATTGGGTATTTACCACAAAGATACAAATTTAGTGATCTGAAGGGGTATGTGCACCCCATATGTGCAGAATAGCCAAATAATGGAAAGAGCCACGAAGTCCATCAACAAATGAATGGATAAGGAAGATGTGGTGTGTATATATATATATAAGGGAATATTATGCAGCCATAAAAAACCACAAAATCTTGCCATTTGCAACGATGTGGATGGAACTAGAGGGTATTATGCTAAGCGAAATAGGTCAGTCAGAGAAAGACAATTATCATACGATCTCACTGATATGAGGAATTTGAGAAAGAAGACAGAGGATCATAGGGGAAAGGAGGAAAAAGTGAAACAAGATGAAACCAGATAGGAAGCCAAAGCATAAGACACTCTTAATCAGTAAAGAAACTGAGGGTTGCTGGAGTGGTGGGGGGTGGGAGGGATGTGGTGGCTGGGTGATGGACACTGGGGAGAGTATGTGCTACAGTGAGCGCTGTGAATTGTGTTAAGACTGATGAATCACAGACCTGTACCTCTGAAACAAATAATACATTATATGTTTTAAAAAAAAAAGTAGGAAGGGAAAAATGAAGGGGGGGGAATCGGAGGGGGAGACAAACCATGAGAGACTATGGACTCTGAGAAACAAACTGAGGGTTCTAGAGGGGAGGGTGTGTGGGGGGATGGGTTTGCCCGGTGATGGGTATTAAGGAGGGCACGTATTGCATGAAGCACTGGGTGTTACACAGAAACAATGAATCATGGAACACTACATCAAAAACTAGTGTTGTAATGTATGGTGACTAACAGAACATAATAAAATAAAATTAGAAAAATAAAAGAGAGGAAAGATTCATAATAATAATGCAATACATGAACCTCGATTGGATCTTGGTTCATAAAAACTCCTTTAAGGGCTTTTTTTGGTGATAAATAGGGAAACTTGAATATGGAGTGGATACTCAGTGACATTAGGAAATAATTGTTTATTTCCTTAGGGTGAAGTGGTATTGTGATTATGTAGGAGAGTATTAGGACTTGTATGCTACAGTCTCGGGCTGGTGTCATGAAGTTTGCAATTGCCTCTCACATGGTTCTGCAAATATTTAGATAGATAAATATATGAATATAGCTATATAGATAAAGCAGATATGGTCAAATGTTAATAAATACTGAATTTAATTGGTAAATATGTGCTTGTTTATTATACTATTCTCATAAGTTTTCAGGTATTTGAAAATGTTTGCATAAAATGTGTTGTGACCAGGAGAGATCACAGTAGTAAACTGTACCTGACTTGCTCCTTCCTCCCTTCTCAAATGTCTAACCATTGATGGGAGCAGTAATGAGCTACAGTAAATGATTAAGTATTAGGCGTCAGGAATAGAGCAGTAGCTGTGTAGTTTCCATGAATTGGAGAATTATTCCTCAACTATGATACATTTCTAGAGCAATAAGTCAACATTTAAAAATGGAAATTAGAAATATATTTGGTTGAATTGTAGAGTTTCTCATATGCCCTCATTTATTTTAACTGACAGTAATTTGACAGAAACACGAAACATTTTGTAGTCAGTGTTGACTTTTTCTTACAGCCTGCTAAGCCCCAACCCCCAGCCCGGCCTCCACCTCCTGTGCTTCCAGCAAATCGAGCTCCTCCTGCTACTGCTCCAGCTGCCGTGGGGACTGGCACCGCCCCGCCCACTCCGTCACACGCTCCTGGTTCAGCAGCCCCGCCCCCCCAGGCCCAGGGACCCCCATATCCTACCTATCCAGGATATCCCGGGTAAGGCTGCAACTGAATATCTGAATGAATTGGCTAATGTTTCTAGCTCCGGTTATCCTTTTAAAAACAGGGTTACCCTTTCTCTGAATGGAGGTGTCATGAATGAATAAGCTACATTGTCAGCTTACACAGAAATGAAAATAATGTTATAGGTACTTATTTGAGCAATTGAATGGCTATTTCCTGGCTCATTTATGTTTTTAGTTTTTGATGCTGGGTTCATCTTAAATAGATCTCGTCTGTGTGGAATGTAGAGTGTATTTCCTTGGTCGTCTTTATTTTGGTGATAAATGGATAGGCATTTTTCTGAACTTAGCAAGACTGATAAAGCCTTGTTTATGTACCTGTACTTTGAAATATTGGCATTCTGACAGACTGTTGAACACGACTCTAATTATGGCATGTGCTTTCTTAAAGAACAGCTTTCTTTGTGATAATTTTTAATCTTAAAAATCGAGACATTTGACTGCCTCTTAAGATGTGCTCCAAAGTTTGCTTTGTAAGTACATTCCATTTTCCAAATATTAAAACTTCGTTAACGGTGAATTTATGTGCGTTAACGGTGAGTATTGAATCTTGTGAATTAGGAATGTACTTAGTACATTAAAATGAAAGGTCTCCATTTTTATTCCTTGTTAATAGTTGAATATTTAGTCTTATTTCTGTCAATAGTATTATTTTCTGGATAGTATTAAACACTCAATATTCTTTTATCTCAAATATTAACAGGATAGGAACACTTTTTTCTAATAAGTACCTGGAAATAGCTGTTTTTTTCTCTCTACTGTTCTCTGCTAGACTGAGAAATAGCGAAAAATGACTTTCTTGAAAAAACATGGTTTTAGAATAATTGTTACGTTTCATTTTCCAGTATTTGATTTACCAATCCTTTTTTTGTTTGTTTGTTTTCTTTTCATCAGGTATTGCCAAATGCCCATGCCCATGGGCTATAATCCTTACGCATACGGCCAGTATAATATGCCATATCCGCCAGTGTATCACCAGAGCCCTGGACAGGCTCCATACCCAGGACCCCAGCAGCCTTCATACCCCTTCCCTCAGCCCCCACAGCAGTCTTACTATCCACAGCAGTAATATGTCAGCTCAGAAGCTCAGCTGGTTCAGTTCAAAGGGAAAGAAGTACCAACCCTGCAATAAGTGTACTAAACTCTATGCTCTGGTTAATATAACGTACTCTGTTGTACTGAACACAGTGTATAATTTCTGTCTGTGGCTGAAAGCTAAAAACTGTGCCCCAGTTCTACATTTGATTGCACACTGAGAGATGCTGCTGTTGCAGTATAAACACTATAATAGGTATACTAGGATTTGAAATAAATTACATTTCAGTTCATAAAAGTTGAAAATGAGAAATTAAACCCACAAGTGAAACGTTTGAAATTATTCTACTTATGTCTACATAAGACGTGGTTGGGATATCAGATAATTATAATGGTGGTTTAAGTACTGATATTCAAGAAAACTAAGTTTTCTTTCTCTTTTGGTTTATCAGTTTGGTTTAATTTCCATTATACTATTTTGCATAATCAAAGCATTGTAAATCTTATAATTTAAAAATAAATTACTTAAGAACAGTTGTCATTGTTATGTTTTGTCATTGATTCTCATTACTGTCTAATTTCTTTCTGGTATTAGTCTCTCATTTTATATGTACGTAAGTTAAACAGATAACTGTGTTTAAGTGCATGATTAGTGCAAGTTTTAATAGTCAGGTTTTTAGGAAAACCAAAAGAATAGTACCGTAATTTATCTTTCATATGCTGATTAGTAAATTAATTTTGACATTTATTTTGAAAAGTCCTATAATGTGGAAGAAACACAATTGCTACCAAAGATTCTTCAAATAAATATACAAATAAATATCTATATTTAAAGTTTTATTATTAGCCTCTCCAAGAAATTGATACAAATTCTGATAATCCCTTTTTTTCATAAACTGGTTAAAATAAATACATATCATTGACAGTACTGTCTAATGTAATGGAATCATTTAAAGAAAATTTACTGTACCCTTCTATTCCTTTTTTCCACCTTACTGTCTTAACTTAGTAACATTTAATGTACAATGTATATGAATAGATCTAAGCCCTTTCATTTTTATGCTCCTAAAAAATTAGACTATTTTATAATTCAGGGAGCATACAAAACAGTTGTTGGGAGCATATGCCAGTTCTGGAGTAGGCTGTATATTTAATATTAAGCTCTGCTGTTAGGATAATTAATCACTGTAGAAACCTCAGTAAAAAGAGTGAGACATGCATCATGGAGTGAGTAAATGAGAAAGGAATGAGTTGTCTAATAGTGGGATCTGTTTTGTGTGAGGTTCATTTCTGAACACATCAGGCATATGAGCAGATTTCCAATGAATCTGTTTATATTTATTTTTTAAGTTTTGATGCTCACCTTTTCTTGCATTATTGTTACATTTAAATGATACTGTCATTTGGTCCACTGTTCTTTTCATTGACAGTTTGGGTTTATATTTTAAATGTTGGACTGAAGGTGTGAATGTAAAAGGGAGTGCATTGGTTAAAAAAATACATGTACATTAAAAAAATCTTACTCTGTTGTTGTATGTAGAAAACATGAAGGCATGTTACTTTAATATAAATGACCTTTCCATGGAATATTGAAATTGGTTTAAAGTCCAATAGTTAAAAAAACCTTGGCAAAAGTAGTTTTTCACATATCATAACTAAATTTTATTAATGTGGAATCATCAAAATATGACATAGGCTTGTTTGACTCTTATGTAAAAGGCATTAAAGTTCTACATTCTTATTATTCATGGTATCCTATACTAACATGAGGTACTCAGTGAGAGTTAAGGGTATTCCACATTGCTAGTTTATTCTTAATGCAGAAAACAAACAAACAAATTGGCCTGAATATTCTCTTGGGGAAAGAAGGCACTAAGAAGAGTAAGAGCATCACAGGGGCAAAAGAGGTTACAAGGCCACTTAGCCCATTCCCTGTGCTAAGCTAGGCCTGCTCCCAGAGAGCCACAGGAAAATTGTTCAGAAACTGTTAGAAAGGAGGCTCCAAAGCCCCAAGTGGCAGCCTCTTCCAGCAAGCCTGACTCGCTCAAAGCCTTTTTTTATGCAGTAATGCAGACCCATTCCTTTGGTCAGTTCACTCATCCTTTAGGTAATTGAGGATGCTCTTTTTGGTCGCCCGTGTCTGGGTACAGATGACCAAATTTCTGCAGCCCTTCATTGCTGGGGCTGTCTTCATAGCCTTTCTAATTTCATTAGGGTAGCTCATGGAAAGAAGTTTCTGTTACATCTATTTTGCATTCTAACAAACAAGGAAGCCCCACTGGGATTATTTTTGTTACCAAACTTTTTTGTCCTTCGCTTAACTTCCTGTATTCCACAAAATACCCTAAAAAGTTGTTTTGGACAATGCTATTTTTCTAGAGGTAGGAAAGTGTCAACTCTGGTTCAGGTATGTTGTTACCTCTGTTTGTAATTGGGCTTTTTGATTATTTTCCTAAACTAAAGAAACCATTCCCAGACCATTTATGTTTGGGTTTGGAATACTGTTTTTAAATGGACTGCAAGTAATGAAGCTCTGCATGGAGGAGCTAGTCAGAAGTGGGGAAAAGCCTCACTTCTCTTATTTCTTGTTCCTAATTGAAGACAAATGGCTTGACTTCTCAGTCTGGTGTAAAGTATTGGTCTACTCCTATGTCCTTTGGTCTTTATTCTCAGTTAAGAAAAACAGTCCTATGTCACTGCAAACCAATCTTTTGTGAGACATTCCTGTACTCATACCCCCAGCTTCTTTGCAATTTATAATCTCTCATTCCCCAAATGTAAGTAGTTAACAGAAAAAAAGAACAAGATTTCACAGAACCTTCTGTCCCTGACACTCTGTCCCAGTCAGCACCCTTTCTAGTTAAAACAGATTTTAAAAATGTTTTCCATTAGAGCTTTACAAAGTTTGCAAAAGTGCTTTATACACATTTTCTAATTTCATAAACGTGATAAAATGCAGTTTAAGTAGGTTTCAGTTTGCTAATGGGGACTTTTTTTCTTTTAATGATCAGTGTATCTTGAAGAACCTTGCTACAACCTAGTGGCATCTCTTTCTCTTTGTAAACACTTCTGCAATTATTAGTTGATTCACAGTACAGTAGAACAGGATACAAAGTAAGGAAAAACTGCTATAGTGTTGCAATTACTAGTTTAAAAATAGACTGTAGAACTAAATGGTTGATTATAAGATTTACATGGAAGCGCTAAGAAGGAAAAATTATATTTTTAAAGAAAAAGAGAATATTCAGGCTTTATTTCTGGTATGAAGTTTATATTTTTAAAAAAAATCCTATATTATCACACCAGAGATTTTAGATTCTTTTCTGGTTACAAACATTGCTGGTAGTTGGATTATATTTTTATTGTATTCATTTCTCTTAGGGGGAAAATTGTAAAGCAACAAAAAGGTTCCAGATGAATGTATCCTAGAAATAAAAGTTGAAAGATTCTTACTTCCTTGGAGTATGAATTCTTATTTGAAGTGTTTATCCTTCAGCTTTATAGTTTCTGCAGTTTATTTGATAAATGGTGGTTTGGGAAATAAGAAAATACCACTTTGACTAAATGCATGAGACAGTGTTTAAATGTTTTCTTACAGCAGTCAGCCCCATACTTGATCATGGATGGACCATGTTACTTGTGATTTGCCCCAGTTCTTTAAGATGAGGAATCTTTTCAAGTAATTTTTTTTGGGGGGGGTTAGTTTTTGGAAGTGTGTGGTGTGTTAGTTGGTTAGGAAAGGGGAGATGGTGAAATGTGTTCATCCTTTAAAACATGTATTTTCTTTCTCCTTCCATGTTTTAAGGTCAGATGCAACTGTTTTATTATGTAGCTCACAATGCACAATTTATCAAAAAATGAGTCGATGCTGTATGTCTTCCAAATTTGTTGAAGCTGAACAGGCTGGCTCCAAGAGTCAATCAATATAGTCTGGATCCCTATTATATAAATTTTAAATATATCAGTTGGGCATAGTTAAATCTCACTTTTGTTTTCACTTATCTGGCATCTGGGTTGGAGAGCACAGAGTTCACACTAGGGGCTTGGACACCTAGATGTCTGCAGTGAGAGGCCAGTGGGGGGTCTCAGGGCCCCTGCCTGGTGTTTGGGTTGTGCTGCAGCCTAAAGGGAAAGGAGCAGCTCCATGTGCTTGGGTGGCTTTAGCATTTACTACAGCGTGGCACGTGGGGCTGGCTTAGGAACTGCGGGAAGCAGGCGGGTTCAACTTGTGCCCAGAGCCTGTGCACCGGAGAGCCTCAGGCCACTGCCAACCAATGTCCCCATTGGCTGACAGGCTTGCCTTTGTAGATAATCAGTCCAGGCACATCTAGGAGTCTGCCTTAGCATCTTGCCTACAAGGGACCCTGGCTTCTGTCAGTTCTGTGGGTCCCGATATTCTTCCTTCTTCTTGTTTAAAAGTTGCTTAGTCCCTTTCAACTAACGAACACCCAAGTGGTACAGGTGATTAGGCTCATGTCTGCTACCGTTTTATTTCTTCTTGAGTTTTCCTGTATTTTTAACTTTCTTTACATATTTTGAAGTCATGTGATTCATATTCATGTTAATTATGTCTATTGTGAACATGAAATGACTGTTCCTTTTCCACTTTGTAATCTATTTTGTTATTAAAATTGCCACCATGGTTTTCTTTTTGGATGCATTAGCAAAATTTCTAAATTGTGTGTGCTTGCCTTAGTTTTAGGTGTTTAGATTTAGTTATTGAACCCAATCAGATTTTTTTTTTTGGATAATCTAATAGGAAAGTTTTATTTTCAGCTTTGTTAAAATTATAATTATATGATCTTTTGATGATTTTGTGTGGTCTATTTTGTCTTCTCTGTTTACTTTTCTTGTCTTCCATTGCTTGGATTTGTTTTCTTTCTTCTAGTTATTTGGAACATTAATACTTTTATTTTTTTACCCCCCATCCTTAGCTGAATAGTGTCTTTTTTAAAAAAGAAATATTTTTGTAAACAGGGTTTAGACTTATATTATTGTTAATGCACTATTATTCTTACAGTAGGCATCCTCTCTGGATTATAATAATTGGCCTTTGCTTGCAGTTTGTTTTTGTTTCTCTTCAGTTTTATATTACTCAATTGACAAAATATATAAACATGGAAGAGCTGGGTCTCCTCCCTTTTTCCTTCTTGGGGTGGCCTTTGAGCATTCAGGATGTGTGGTCTTGGCTCTCTTATGGCAAATCCCCTAGTGCCTCCAGTCTTGTGGCTTCTCTGATACCAGTTAAGCACCAGTGATTCCAGACAAGGGACCCCCCTGAAGGGCCAATGCCTTCTTTTTGTACCAGAACCTGGAAGAAGGAATAAAGAAGAACCTTCACCCCTTCAACCTTCACCACGCACCACAATAGACTGGGCTGCACAATGTGTTCTTTTAAAATTCAGTATACTTTTTGAATAAGTATACACACGTGTTATAAATTACAAAAGGTAAGAAAAGTCATCATGTGATAAAAAAGTGTCTCTTATCCAATTCCCTTCCTCGGAGACAGTCTCTGCTACCAGCATGCACAGGGTTCATTCAGATTGTCTTTAGGTTTATCAAGTCCCAGCAGCAGATGTGATGTGACCTTCTGTGGAAGGGATGCAGTGAACTGTGACAGTTGGATCTAAAACCAAAACTGCCCTGGCTTTCCTTCTTTCATAAAGACCAAAGACTGCATTTTTAGCCGGAAACGTCACAGACTTCATTCGAAGTGCAGGTACACCTGGCATTATTTGCACTAATGACATGTGTTGAATGATCACTAATCTCTAATCCCACTATGCTTTGTGAGTTTTCATAATTACCCAGAGTAGGTCTCGTAATTTTTGACAATATTTACATTTCAGACTGATACTTAGTTTTTCAGCAAGAAAACTTTTTAAGATTGGATCACAGAAAATAAACTGCACCTAAGAGAGAGAACAGAGCATAAGCACATTTAATTTTACATCGTGGTAGGCAGAATAATGGCCTCTCAAACACGTCTTTGTCTTATTCCCCGGGACCCATGAGTGTTTCAGGCTGCATAGCAGGAGAATTAGGGTTGTAGGTTGAAGGTTGCTACTCTGCTGACCTTAAAATAGGTAGTTTATCCTAAATTACTGGTGGTGGGTCCAGCGTCATCACAGGTTGCCTTAAAAGTGGGAGAGGGAGACAGACAAGGGAGAAATGGACAGCAGCCTGAGAAGGACTCGGCTCCATTAACACCACTGGCTTTGAAAATGGAGCCACGGGACCATGAGCCCAGGACAGCAGCGCCTCTAGAAACAGGGCAAAGGGCGGAAACAGATTCTCCCCTGGAGCCACCAAAGGGAACACTGTTCCGCCAGCACCTCGCTTGTAGCTCAGTGGGACTTATTTTGGACTTCTGATCTCCAGAACTGTAAGATTATTAGTTTGTGTTGTTTTAAGTCACTAAATTTGTGGTCGTTTATTACAGCAGCAACATAAGGGGAATTATACTCAGTTTGGTTTATTAACAGGTAGTTTCCTCATTGGGCTCCCTGGGTTATACTGAATATATGACATGCCCTAGCTTCTCTCGTGAGCAGAAAGGTGGAGATTTACAACACAGGACGTACAGGTCCAACTGTCAAACACCAAAAACAAATAAAATGAACAACCTGGGTTTCTTACTTGCCTTTTAGCAACACGTTGTAGTTGTTTGTTGAAAGGCAGACATGCTGTATTGGGTAAGAGAAGCTGAGGTAAATAGACCTTTAGTGAGAGGGTTTATATTTTTCTGGCAAGGAGTTAGATTGTGTTTACTGCTTTCTGTAGGTTTGTAAGCTTCAGTTCCCTCTAATGTCGTTTTTTGTTTCTTTTACTGTCTTGTGTTTCCCTAGGAACTCCTTAAGTAGAATCTGGGCCTCCCAGTCCTTCCGACTGTAGTCCTCTAATTATCCGGGGGCCGTGCTGCTGGGGTGGTCAGGCTGCAGGCAGGAGAAGTGTGGGCTCTAACTTTTACCAGTGCCTCCCAGCGCTCCCCCACACCTGACGAGACAGGAAGGCTAGAGGACACAGGAATGGGGCATTGCCCTTTCCCCCAGCTGGTTCGGCTCTGGTGAAGTGGCTCCCCCTGAAGGCAGGCAGAGAACAGCACAGTCCTTTGGTTCCTCTCCTTTTCCCCAGCTGGAAGTCAGAGGAGATTTTCTCAATCTTCCCCATGGAAACCTGGTGGGGGTTCCTGGAGCCAAAACTCATGAAAGAGGGGGTCCATCCATCTAAGCCTGGGCCCCCAGAAGTTTTTAACTCTTGCGCTAGCCCGCGCTCTGTTTCAGTGTTTCGTCCATTCCTGTTTATTTTCCTCCCAGATCCTGGGAAGCGGTGATTTCCTGCCTTTGCCTGTGTCTCCAGTTTGGGGCATGTCTGGGTCCCCTGTGACCTCAGTGCTCTGATGGCTCTAAAAAGAATGGTCAGTTTTCAGTTTGTTTGGCCTTTTTCTTGTTGCGCATGTGGAGTGGTCACATGTCAGAGCAGAAACCGGAGATCAAATGAACTTTCTGATATAAACTCGAGCCTGGGGTGCCTGGGTGCCTCAGTCGGTGAAGAGGCTGGTTCCTGATTTTGGCTCCGGTCATGATTTCAGGGTTCTGAGATTGAGCTTTGCATAGGGCTCTGTGCTCAGTAGATTGAGATCCTCTCCCTCTGCCTCTCCTCCCACTCGGGTATGTGTGTGTGTGTGCGGGCGCACTCTTAAAAAAAAGAAAACTCAAGCCTTTCTTAAACTTAGAGAATGATCTCTCTTCCTTGTGCTTTTTGATTGCCCTCTGGAATTCCTCCCCTTCCCCCCTTATGTTTTCTGTGTACCTACCATATATTCAATAATATTAGCCATTATTTTTTTTTACCCATTATTTTAATCTTCAAACTATTTCTTTCTCAATTCTGGGAGACTTTCTTGAAATGGTTTTCCCTCCCTCCCCTCTATTTTTAAAGTAGGCTTCATACCCAGTGTGGAGCCCAGCATGGGGCTGGAACCCATAATCGTGAGATTAAGACCTGAGCTGAGATCAAGAGTCAGACACTCAACCAGCTGAGCCTCCCAGGTGCCCCGAAATGTTTTTTTTTTTTTAAGATTTTATTTATTTATTAGAGAGAGAGAGAGCATGAGCAGGGGGAGGGGCAGAGGAAGAAAGAGAAGCAGATTCTCTGCTGAGCAGGGAGCCCATCGCAGGACTCGATCCCAGGACCCTGAGATCATGACCTGAGCCGAAGGCAGACGCTTAACTGAGTAAGCCACCCAGGTGACCCCGAAATGTTTTTTGTATTAGTCATAAGGAATTGGCTCACATATTTATGGAGGCCGAGCAGTTCCAAGATCTGCGGTCTCCAGTCCTGAGAACCAGGAAAGCTAATGATACGAATTTCAGTTCAGGAGAAGACATGCCTGACTCCGAGAACATCAGGCAGAGAGCAGATTCTCTCTGGCTCAGCCTTTTGTTCTCTTCAGGCTTTCAGTGGATTCCATGAAGCCTGCCCACATTTGGGAGGGCAGTCTGCTGATTCAAGTGTTAACGTCACCCAGAGACACCCTCACAGGCACACCCAGAATAATGTTCAATTCAATCTGGGCAGCCCCTGGCCCAGTCTGGTCGACAGGTAACATTAGCTGTCACAGACTTCTGAATTAGAAGTTACCAGAATTCATTTTTCTGCAGCATTTACTCTTCCACACACCATCTCCAAAGCATCTTTAATTTGGCTGCCGCAGATACATTTTGTTGCTGTTTTTACCAATCTCACATTGCCCTTCACAGCCAGCCACCGCTGTGTTTCACTGCTGTCATGGTGGTTACTGTTTCCTGTAGTGGTGCCTTGCTCGCCATCGACTCCACACTTCAAGTTCTAGGCGCTCTGCTGCGTCTTTAAATAATAATGCGTCACGCTTCCTAAGAACCCTATGAAAGTGATATTATTTTGATTCACACTCCAAACGGAGGAGTCACTGGTTGTAGATAAGTTGAGGCACTTGCCCGCGGTCACCTGGCTGCCTCGTAGGTGAGCTGGGGCTCGGGTCTCTCTCACCGCTTGGCCTCTGACGACAAGCATCACTTCCTCTTCTGTGCTGCTGTTGCCACAGCCGCCAAAAATAGCTAACGTTTACTGAGTGTCCGTCATGTTCCAGGTCCTCTTCTAGACATTCAAAATCCACTAACTTACCTGAGCGGCCACTTAGGAGGTGGCCATTGGCTGCCCCCGGTTTACAGGAGGGGCGGAGACAAAGCTCAGAGAGACTGAGTCCCGGGGGGCTGGCACGTCATGGAGCTGAGCCCTCATCGAGATGAGAAGTTAAGGAGTTTCTACGGTCTCCCCTGTTGCTCGGAGTGTATGTTTTATAAGAGGGCATGCGCTCCCATTTCTTACATGCATCTCTCTCTTTACCCATTCATTTTCTTCTCCCTAGTAAGTCAACGTTATATGTTGAGAGACTACTTATTGTTCTAGGTCCTGGGATACAACTGTGCCCCTAAGGAATTTCTATTCCCGGAGAGAGCGAGTTGACCTGGGAACAATGGTGGGTTTGAGGTGGGTGTTACATTAAGGTGTGAATTTGTGCGAGGGTGCTCTCCATGTTTTGCTCCCTGTTTTCAGCTCCAGCCAGGTAGCCAAGCCCTTTATTCCTGCCGCAGGGATTGTATGCTGCGTGGGGTGCAGACTCCCCCTGGTGTCTCTGGGAGCAGGAGTTGAAGGAAGTGGCAAAATCTCAGAGAGGATAGCTCTTTGGTGTAGAGGGATCGCAGCCTTCCCAGAAGGGCTCTCGCTCTACGTGAAGTGGGGCCTCCATGAGGCTGGGCAGCATGGCGTGGGGATCCTGGACCTGGCACCACCTTGGGCATTTGTATGGGGAGCCAGTAATGGCTGAGACTGAATTTCTCATCCGCCTGTGGGATTGGCTTCACTGAATAATGGATGTTTCTTGTGCATCTGGAACGGTGAGCTGCAGTTCATAGCCAGCTACTACGGCATCTGGGCCATCCCTGGGGTAGCAAAGAAAGTTTGTGCTGTGCACTCCCGCACTCATGGTCTGATGACAGCATTGCATTCGTTTTGATGGTTTGGCTGAGATCCCGCTGGAGAATTGGCAAGCAGAAATGAGGGGGCTCTCAGAGTCTCTGCTGGGTACCGGATGAGACAGTTCAAAAGACTAAATGTTTTTGTGCACTGGTTAGGTATGGGGTCTGGGAGAGTGGAGAGGAGGTAAATCACCTATGTGGCAAGGTTGAAGAGATTGATTTTTCTCATCCCCAGCAGGCAGTGCCCTGTGCCTGGAAGGTAGGTACCTGGATCCTAACATGGCCCTAGCCTGGTCATACCATTAAGGCCTAAGGCCAAGCAGTTGCCCATATTGTGGGGATACCTATTTTGCTGTGGTAGAAATGAGTCCACTAGAAACCATGGGTGTTTTGGGGAGATAAAAGCTCTGACTCGGTCCCAGGAGAACAGTCTTTGAGCCTTACTGGGGCCCATTTCTGAGGTGCAGCAGATGGGTGGCTGAGAGACTGTGAAATCCCAAGGGTGAGATCCTCAGGCCTCCAGGGCTCTTCGAGCAAAGGTTCAGTTGCTGAGCCCTGCTCCTTAGAGCCAGAGCAGGCTTTCAGGGGGCTGCAACCCTCAAGAGCATACAGCTGGCTGTTGAAAGGGGCCTCACCTACAGGTGAGGAGAGAGGGGGTAGAGGCCTTTCCTTGGAGAGTTCTGGACTTTACAAGAAAGGCCTGTACATTCACAGTAGGTGTTGACAGACTTGTGTGGCATATCCCATCCCAAGTTCTACCTGACAGACCCTCACCTCATACCTCCCAGCCCCTGATGCCATAAAGACTGGGTACTAGTGGGTGAAGGGAACCAGTCAAAGAGGCTGGTTTTGGTGGCTCCAAAGCAGGTCCTGTCCTGATAGAGTAGGCCAACAAATGGGAATGTGCTTCAGCCTCCTGAGACATGGGTTGTGGAGCCTGAATCCTGGGTGAGGGTGACCCTCAGTCTGCCATTGGTGGGATGGCCTGGATGCTCTGGGGAGAGACCTGCTCAGGAGGGACGGTGAGGTGAGCCAGGTGGACCTGTCCTCAGAAAAGGTGGTCCTGAAGAGGCACTGCGTGCCCATATGGGGTATTTCACAGGGTTTTCAGCCATAGAGAGAAACTGTAGTTAGTGAAGTGGCTGAGGAGGACTTGGAGTGGGATTCAGCGTAGGTGTACTGTAGCCAGTCGGATACCACTGGTGTTCCTTCCAATGCTGTCTCGATGAGTGAGAGAGACTTCCCCTCACTCGTGTGTGTGTGTGTGTGGGTTGGGGGGGTGGTGGTGGTGCTGGTTGGGAAACAAAGGCAATGTGTGGGAAGTTCCAGAGGTGAGAAAGGGCAGCAGGTGAGAGACCTCACCTCGCAATAAAAGGCCCCAAGAGGGTTGTAGGCAGAGGAGTGATGTGGTCAGAAGAAGTTTAGACAACCCAGTGGGGAGAAGGGACACATGTAGACTTGCTGTGGAATTGCTTGGTAGATTAGAGGCTTGTGGAAAGTGGGTCGGGTGCTCTAGCCAGGAGGTCCCTGGTTGCCATGTTGTGTGGGTCATTCTCCTTGGCATGGGGCCCTCCGCTGACCTAAGTCCTGCTCCCATGTTGCCTTTCCCAGAAGCACGGATGGGACCGAGGTTTGCCCTGTGTACTGGCTTCCCTTTCAATTTATCATTCCAAGTAGTAGCTATCACGGGGGTCCTTTGGTCAGGGGTCCTTCCCACTGAGGCAGCTGTTGAGGCAACAAATCAGTTACACCGGCCCCCTCCCTCTGAGAGAGGGTTCTAAATAGGCCTTGGCGTGTGGACACCACAGCTGGCCTAACCCAAGCTTTCCCCTGTCGCCATGCAAACCAGGCCTGCCACCATTGTGGGGTTAAAGCAGCTGAGTCCCATCTATGGATACCCTCACTGATTATACAGTGATTAGGGGTCACATTTAGAAGGTCAGGATGTGCAAGATTGGACAAAAGAACATGACATTGAATGGAGTTGCATCTCCCCTGGAACCCACAAGCAGCAGGGTTGGTAGAAGGGAAAAAATGGACTATTAAAGCAGCAGATTAAATTATTAACAGGCAAAATCACCTTGGCCAGGTGGACTAAAGTCCAGTTTCAAGCTTTAATACATTTGAATGGTCGACCAGTAGGGCCTTGTGCCCCATATGCCGACCCCTGCTGAGGCGACCAACACCGTGAAGGTATGGAAGTTGAGGGAGACAGCCATTGCCCTGACTCTCACCGAGGATGCTGTGCTGCTAAGAACACCCATTCCGACTGGGAAAGGTCTTATCTCCTGGAATGTGCAAGGGGATGTCCCGCCAGGATGGGTGAGGTACTTTGCACCCTTGGGAGAGAGGGAACTGCTCGGTCTCCACTGGGATCCTGTTGTCTTGCTGTAGCCAGATCTGTTGAAACCCACTATACGTGGAATGCACCACGCACCATTACAGAGGGGAGAGGGTGGGGGTCCCAGTCTGGCATATCCTGCCCCGGCCCACCTCCTCAGGCCTGACAGGGCTGCCTCTCTGGCCAACATGGATGGTATGCACAACCTGATCGAGTTTCCAAAGCTGCCAACCTCCTTCTCCTGCAGGCCAGATGGGTGTTCTGTTTTCCACCGATAACAATCGTTTGGCCACTGTCTTTCTTGCCTCCATTGGCCTAGAAGCCTTTATAGCACAAATAGAAGCCCTTGCTAAATTCACCCAGTAAGTCTTAAATGAAAGCCAACAAAACCTCTCTCTCTCTTTTTTTTTTCATTCTCTTTATTCATGTTGGAATTTATTTCAAAGCACACTTTAATTCTGATCCCCAGGAACATGAAGATGTTGGAACTCCAGAGATTAAATTTAACTTTTTTCATAGTACTCTACCCCTTGCTTCAAGGTTTTGGCTCATCTGGCCAAGCTAAACTACTGGTTAAACTCCAGACATGAAACAAGATTGCTGCTTTCAGGCTGGTCCTAAGTGAGCAGCACCATGGTGCAATCCACTGGCGCTCTCATTATTTTTTTTTTATTCTGAAAAAAAGATTTGTACAAGATTTTTCTCAGTAATGAAAAAGAACCAAGAGAGCGCTAACTATTGATGAAATTTTTTTCCTCTAGCACGACTCACTATTTCTGGATGTTTATTATGAAAAGAGTGTTCCTTCAAATAAGAGAAGGGTCCACCCTACTCCAGTTTGACCTCATCTAAGTGATTACATATGCAGAGACCCTGTTTCCAAATAAGATCATACCCTGAGGTTCCAGGAAGCGCATCTTTAAGGGGGGGCTGGGTGGGGGAGGGGGGACACAATTCAGCCTACTACAAGGAAACCTCTCTTTACTGAACACTGAAATGTCTTTAACAAGAAAAACTGTCTCCAAAATAGGGCGGCCTTGGACATTATTGCTGCCTCGCAAGAAGGCAGCTGTGCCGTTAGCCCAACAGAATGTTGTGTTCATACCTGATGAGTCTGCTCATGTTTTCTTTACTAAATTACATGAGGACACAAGTGAATGCCCTGAGGGATTGGACTCCCCCCACCCCCCACCCTTACACTTAGGGGACTTAATATATCAGTGGTTCCGATCATAGAGCTCTTGATGGAAAGAACTGTTCCCTGTTTGGGGGAATCATTATTTTACTCTGGGTTTTCTTACATGTGCCTATATTGTTGCTACGGTATCTGCCTACACTGCAGCCCGAGGGCCACCAAACCAGCCATTTCCACGCTAATGAAACTCCTTGCAACCGCTCAGGGCCCATTGTGGAGTAAGGGGGATCGTGGGATTGGAAGAGCGGGTCACGAGAGGTAAAATTTTGGAGGAGGTCATCCAGTTGACCCATGAACTGGACAGGGCAATCAGAAGCTCCTCACCCCCTCCTCTGTCCTTGAAATGTACGTTCCGCCCACTTTTCTGACCGTGGGAGCCATTTTCAAGGATGCAGCCTTGAGAGGGCAGTGTGTTTTTGAGACCCTCTGGATGGTATATGTGGCTGACCTGTTAAGGTCTCTCTATAAACCTTAAGATTCTGGCAGTGGGTGTGGAGATCCACTCACCTTGCAGCTGCCCAAGACAAGCCTCGTAAATTCCCTTGCTTGTTACACCTGCCACCTGCCAATCTGGAGTGGCCAGCCGGCCTCTTTGGTCTCTCCCTGCCCTCTGAGTACAGGGGGTCGGTTTCAGATTTCACCCAGGAAGCTCCTGACTTTACAAACCAACAGGGATTGAAGACTTGGTAGTAAGAACTGGACTGACCTGGGCTCCAGTCCTGGCCTTACGACTAACCAGCTGTGTAATTCTGAGCAAGACACTTCTGCTGTCAGCCTCCATTTCCTCCGTGAAACAGGTAATAATCCCTTCCTCAGAATGGCAGAATGCCTGAAAGACTGGCCCCCGGTAGATGCTCCAACACTTGGCTGTTTTAATTATTACTAGTGTTAGGAGTTAGTTGGACAGTTAGGTAGTCAGGGCCAGGGTCCCCAACAAGAAAATATGGAGTCAGGACAGCTAAAATAAAACAGCACTAACATCCTGTTTTGCAGCTTAGACAGGAGCGCACTAGCGTTCTGCTTTGCTGCCTTTGCAGAAATGACTTCTGCAAAACATCCTAAAATAAGGCCATAACCCACAAAGTGTTTGTCGCTATCACGGGCAAGGGGCAGTTAACACATAAGCCCCCAGATGTCAGCAAAAAAACCCATCAGCATGATGACATTAACCTAATAGGTAGATAATGTGACCAAAGTCCTGACTGGCACGACTCCCCACACCCTGGTTGCTTAAGATATTTCCACAAAAGAGCTCATAAAAACTCCTAAACTTGGAAACTCCGGGGGCAACCCACTCGGGCCCCCTCCCCCTCCAGGAGCTTTGCTCTGCTGCCCACCACTCTTCGTCTGGCCTACTCTTCTTTCTTCCAAGCGGCGTGATGAAGAACCGCGGGCACTTAAGGCAGAGAAACCCTGCATCGCCTGCACAGGCGAACTTCCCCTAACTGGGGAGAACTGGGTTGGGATTGCTGGCCTTGCTACGACTCCTGGCTTACCTCTACTTTATCTTGCTTCCTTTCCCTGCACGTTTAGGCCAGGATGGGTCAGAAGCTCGTGTTCCTGGCTTTAAGATCAGTGTCGTTTCTGGTACATTAAAGGTGTTGGATTGGCCCCTTTATTCAGATCCCCGAGTTCTCACACACCCTGGAGATAACAATAGCATTTTTGCCCCCGAGGAACACTACAAATTGGTAACCTTGCATCCTGTGGAGAAGCTGCCCACTGAATAGATTAAGCTAGGTTAGAATAGCTGGGCTCCACAGACCCCAAGGGGTCTGTGGATGGGTTCAGGAGACCCATGTACTACTAGAATGGGGGAACGATTGGAGCTTGATCTCTAACTGAAATACAGAATTTCCTTCAATTATAAATGGCAGTAGAAGGTCAAATACTGACCTTTGTAGTAGTATCGGAACCCGTGACTTTGTCACTTCTGGAAATCCTCGCTGTCTGCGTATCGCATCACAGTTGTCCCTGATATCTCAAAATGTCATTTGTTCTCATCACTATTTTTTATTTACGGTAATAAGGCTTTGTTATTTATTGTGTTAAAGAAGCACGTATATTTATATAGCCCCCATTTATTTAATAATTGGGCGGATAAATCTAGATATAATTGGTTTTCCTTATAATTCTATGTATTTTACCTATGAATTTGGGAAAAGGTCCCTTGGCTTTACCTGCCAGTATGGTTTATGGCACAGAAGCTTTACTGAATTTCAAGCAGTGAAAAACTTTCTGGGTAAGAGCAGCGGTTTCCAGTTGCACCACAAGAGGGAAATATTTCCCCACTAATGGTTTAAAAGAGCACAGCAGGGAATTTTCTGTACTCCTTTTTAACTCTTATTCTAAAATTGGTTCAAGTTTTCTTCTTTACTGTTAGCAGTGTAACTGGGTTCCTGTCATGAGGCTCTGTAGCTGACACCTTGCCAGGAGCTGAAGCATTCTTGTTCTGTGAATCCAGGCAGATGTGCTATAAACAAGCGAGTCTCCCAGGCCTGGATGAGAACTGAAGTTTAATGCCCACTCGCGTTGGCTGTCTTCCCAGCCCTCCCCCTCACCCCCGCAAGCCCCCAGCTTGTTAAGCAGACAGTATACTCGGTTTGTTACTCTAGTAGGTACAGAGCCTCTATCAGAAACGGGGCATCAAGTTTGCCACGCGATCAACGGCTGTTAGGAGAAGGTGTTGTGTTTGTGCGGGAGGGAGGAGGCGACAGACTTTAACAGGCAGAGAAAGACCATGATCCTATAACACAAATCTGAGGCCCCCGCCAGGCCGGACACTCGCTGATGCAGCGGCTGCCTCCAGGGCTGATTTTAATGGGAACGATTTCACACGCTCCTTGTCCTTTGGCCACATCAGCCCATAGGTCACTGCGTTTATTCAAGGGCTCAGGGTGGAGATCTAGAGTGTCTAATTGCAAAGGGCAGCAGCCTCTTTCGCAAGTCAGCATCGAACCAAGGAACAGCTCTGCAAACCCTCACCCGCGCGAACTGCGTCCCTGTGGGTGGGGTTGGTTGCCGCTCTGCGGTTAGCTCTGGATCCCACCTCCCGCGGTGACTCTAAAAGTAACATTTGCGGCAAGACCTGCTTCTCTGACCTTTGAGGATTGTTGGCCTTTGCGTTTGCAGTTTTAATTACGGGCAGTACTGTTTCATTCCCTCACCCATGCGTGCATGCGCGCATTCATCCACTGAGGACGCCATCTCCTGAAAGCGGCCCTTACAGGCGCTGTCCTGGGTGCTGGGGCCACAGGCGAGGTTCCCCTCCCCCACAACGCGGTGTCTCTGTAGTGCGCCCCGGGGCGCTTGGCGCATGTAGGGGAAATGCGACCATTCTGAATACGGGTCTTTCTTTTCTTTTCTTTTTTTAAAGATTTTATTTATTTGTCAGAGAAAGAGAGCGCACAAGCTGGGGGAGAAGCAGGCTTCCCGCTGAGCAGGGAGCCCGATGCAAGGCTCCATCCAGGACCCTGGGATCATGACCTGAGCCGAAGGCAGACGCTTAACGACTGAGCCACCTGAATAGGGGCTTTTCATACATGTCTGCTGCATGACCAGCAGGCAAGATGTTGATCTGCTCTGAGCCTCAGTTTCCTCAAATATAAAATGAGAGTAATACTATCTACCTCATGAGAGTATTGTGAGAATTAAGAAAACAAAGCGAGTACAGTTAGCCCTGTGCCTGGCTGTTGTTACTGAGGATCAGAGCTCTGCTCCCAGAGCCTGTGATGTTCCCGGGGCGAGTATGAACAGCCAAGAGGGGGGGCTGTGGCAGTATTCTGCTTTGTTTATGACATGGTACCTCCAATAAGCTAGGGAACTTAATGAATGCTTTTCATGAAAGTGCCATAGGTTTATTTTGTGCAGTGACAGTGTGACAAAGTGGTCAAGAGCGTGGGCTCTGGAGCTGGGTGGCCTGGGCTAAGTCCCAGGGCTGACACTTACTAGCTGCAAGACTTGAGCGAGTAACTGAGCCCCTCTGTGCATGGGTTTCCCCATGATTACAATAGGACTAGTGGCGAATTTGCACATGAAAAGCACTTAGAGTGGTCCCTGGAAGCATTCACAATGATGAGCTATTATTATTTTGGTATTGCCCAAGGCAACTTGTTAAATGTATTCTGATGACAAAGTTAAAGGGTTGTGAAATCTACAACACAGTCGAGACTAGGGGTCTCATGTCCCTGGACCCTGTATCCTTGATATTCTGTGGTGAGTGGTAGCAGTGGATGAGCAATGGTGGAGTGGTGTTGCATAAGGTCATGGAGAGGACGTGACCATGGGTTGGCGGGCGAGCTGCCCGTGGGCGATCAGAGACTCCTCACCCCTCCCTGTCCTTGGAGTATACCATCAGCCCACCTTGTCCACGGCGGAGGCTGTTTTCAAGGACGCAGCCCTGATAGAGCACTGTATTTTTTTTTTTTTAAGATTTTATTTATTTATTTGAGAGAGAATGAGATAGAGAGAGAGAGAGCATGAGAGGGGGGAGGGTCAGAGGGAGAAGCAGACTCCCTGCTGAGCAAGGAGCCCGATGCGGGACTCGATCCTGGGACTCCAGGATCATGACCTGAGCCGAAGGCAGTCGCTTAACCAACTGAGCCACCCAGGCGCCCAGAGCACTGTATTTTTGAGACCTTCTGGATGGTATACATGGCTGAGCCCCGTTAAGGCCTCTCTAGAAACCTTAAGCTTCTGGTTGCAGGTGTGAGGGTCTACTCATCCCCTGGCTGCCCAAGACAAGCCTCGTAAGTTTCCTTGCTTGTCAGACTTGCCACCTGCCAATCTGGAGTGGCTGGCCTCTTTGTTCAGTCTCTCCCTGCTTTGTATGCAGGGGTGGACTGCGAGCCATCATGTAGGGGTGAGGGTGGCGGGTGATGATGGATGGGTGTTGTGGGGAGTGACGGTGGGTAGTTGCTGGTAGTCGAGGTGAGGGGGTGATGATGGAACAATTGGGCAGTGGTAGGGGGGCACTAGGAAGGCTAGGTGGTGTGGTAGGAGGACAGACCCTTCTCTGACTCCTTGGAGGCCGTCCATGCGTGGCTAACATCAGGAACTAGCTGTGTCCCTGACTATGCTCCCAGAGGGACCCATCCTGGGTGTGTTCGAAGCACAAGCAGCAAGATCAATGCTGGCATGTGATGTAAGAACTTGTTGCATTCATTTTTGGATGCTTTATTTTATAGTCTCACTTCCTCCACCATTTTTTCCCCCTGAGAACCACAAGCATTTTAAAGATATTGTATAAATGTTTCTTATAATATCCCTTTGATTTTGGGGTCAAATAAAAGGACTCCCCTTTAGGGGTGACAGGTCACATGTTTCTTAAACTACTGAGAAGTGGCATCTGGTTTACAAGTCTTCTTGTGGCTGGCAGAATTAATTTGTGTTGAAAAAATGGGACCATGTTGTTACATTCCAACCTCCCCTCAACTATGGAAAAAGAGAGAAGAAAATATCTTTCTTTCCTTTGATTTCAGAGTCCTGCTGGGCACTTTGTCTCCCGTGTATTTGTCTGTGAGCCCAATTCCTTCCTGATGAGAGCAGGGTCCTGGGTTGGGAGCTGAGGCTGCAGCAGGAGTGAGGACACGGGGGTCCTGGGATGGGGCTGGGGGTGCTGAAGCTGCAGCAGGAGTGAGGACACGGGGTTAGAGGCGAAGTTTTCATTTGAAACTTGGGTGAGTGAGTGGTACGTGCACTGCCCTTGCCAACTAAGGAACCATTTTGGACAGAAAAGAAAACAATGGGGACATCTGCGTGGCTCAGTAGGTTGGGTGTCTGCCTGTCATGATTCCGGGCTCCTGGGATCGAGCCCCGTATCGGGCGCCCTGATTAGCGGTGGGGAGCCTGCTTCTCCCTCTCCCTCTGCCCCTCCCCCTGCTCGTGCTCTCTCTCTCATAAATAAATAAAATCTTGAAAAAAAAAAACCTTAAAAAAAAAAGAACACAACCATAACAACCAAACCTGATATTTTCGACCACTTAAAAAAATTTGCTCCCAACTCCCAATAAAGCTGGGAATCATGACATTTTCCCTGGAAAGAGCAGCCGCCATTTCTCGCAGAGTGCCTGTGGCCTGTGGCGCGGGGCGGGGGGGGGGGGGTGGGGGGAGTGGGGGTGGGGGCGTGCGTGCGGACAGGCGGTGTCCGGAGGCGCAAACTCGGCTTGCCTCCAGGCTGCTGTGTTCCAGCTCAAGAAGAAACAAAAGGGGACACTTCAGGACACGCTTATCTCCACAAAGGCTGCTTCCGCAAACTGCTAATTGTGCATGTTAAACAGGAACCAGAGGCTCCGGGCAACCTCTCCGACTCCTCTTTGCAGATGTTTTATGGAGGTGATTTAAACCTTAGGACTCTTCGTTTCCTCTCTCTGGTGAAGGATCTGGGTGTTATCAACTCATTAACTCGTGTTCCCGTTATTTGCCTGCTGTTGCAGTCCTTGCTTTCAATAAAGTGGCATAGCACCGTCGGGAGATGCTAAAGTCACAGAGGTGGCCTCGATGGATGATCAACAGTGATGGCAATTTGGCCAATTTAAGAACAGCACGGAAAGCAAAAATGAGAAGCAGTAGCTGAAGTGCTGATGAAGAGCGAGTTTCTCATTGTCCCATCCTGTGGCTCCATGTGAGACGGGGGCTGAGAAGGATGAGGGGTTAGGAGCAATTTGGTGCTTGGTACGGAGTTTCTCAGGGGCTTATCTGTGCCGCTCTGGGGTGTGGAGTCTTGGGATATTTATTCTACTGCCATCCCAGTGGCCTGCTCAGGGAATAAACAGTCTTATGGGAGAGATAGAGGGACAGTTACAGCAAGAAGGGCAACACAGGAAGAAATGTCGCAACAGGGTGTTGTTCTGAACAGGGTTGGGGGATGCTGGAAGTCTACACAGGTAACACAGAAATACATGAGGGATACGTTTTGTTCTGCTGGATTGGAGAAGGTCAGAGAGGAAAGGATGGTCAATGGCCACCTGCCAGGAACACATGTGTAGTTAAAGTTGGGTTCGTAATTTGCTGCACAAAAGGAGAACACACATGACGGGCAAGCATGGAGTGTCTGGGTAAGAGGGGGCTCAGAGGGACCTAATAGAGGATCTGGGCTTGTGTTTGGTGATTTGAGTACAAGGAAATGAGGGATGTTTTCTGGAATGGTGGTGTTAGAAAGCAGGGCAATTTGGTAACTGTGCATCTTAATACTTTTGATCTAGGAAGTGGGAGGAATGGAATGAGGTTAGAGATATCACTGGAAAAGAAGCAATAGAGATTCACGTTGGGGTGCCTGCATGGCTCAGTTGATTAAGCATCTGCCTTCGGCTCAGGTCATGATACCAGGTTCCTGGGATTGAGTCCTGCATCAGGCTCCCTGCTCAGCAGGGAATCTGCTTTTCTCTCTCCCTCTGCCCCTTCCCCTGCTCATGCTCATACTCTCTCTCTCTCTCAAATAAAATCTTAAAAAAAATAGAGACTCATACTAGCCTAGGAAGGGGATGTTTTGTCATTCTTGTGGTTGCACAGTATCTTCGTTTATCTCTGCTCAGGGATGATTAGAGAGTGGTATTGTTTTTGTCTTGTTGGAGTTCTCCACTGATGTTGATATTCTGTGAAATTGCTTTTTCATCAGGGGAACATCACAGCCTAGTTGGTAAAACTAGGCCAACTACTGGATAACATCTCTCAGGGCTGCTTTTCTCAAAATGCTTGATTTGGGCACTGAAAGATGAATAGGAGTTTCCCAGATCAAAAAGGGAAGGTATCGTTGGCAAAGGGGGTATAGCTGGAGAAGAGAGAGGGAGGCATTGAATATCACAAGAGGCTGAGGACACTGTGAGTAGCTCAGGATGCTGGAAGTGAGGGTGTGTGTGGAGAACCAGAGAGAGGAATGCCGAAGAAGAGTCAGACAAGGCCAGATGTGGAAGACCTGTGGGTCTGGCTAAGGAGCTCAGACTATATCCTTTGGCCATCTTAATCTGAGTGCTCAACTCAGAGCAGCTGGCCAAGAGATGTTTGTTGAATTGGGGTGGACTTGATTTTCCTTGTGCACACTCTTCTCTCTCCCACACCATTTATTACCATCAGAGCCAAAAAGAAGCTACCTGAAGAAGGGATATCCTTCTAGGAGTACGGATACCCTTTTCTTACAGTAACTCGTAGAATACTATCATCACAGAGCTGGAATCACTCTCCTTTTGCAAAGGGGGACCTGAAGCCTGATGTGGTAAAATACTTGCTAAAGGTTCCACAGCAAACCATGAAAGAATGAGGATTTGAACTCACATGCTTCCTTGTCTTTGCTCTTGTCAGTACAGCAACCCATGCCTCAGTCAGGCAGAACTTTCCTAAATTAATGCTTACACAACTCTAATAAGTCCTGGGGCTCCCCATGGCTCAGTCACTGCAGAGACCCTCCCTTCCCCCAATACACAAGAGCAAAATCCAGCAGCCAGAAGTAATTAAGAAGGAATTCCATTCCTTACGTGACTCTGTTAAAGAACTTGAAGAAGACATGATTCATGAGCTATAGTAACACTTCTCAAAGGCTCTTTCCTCCACTCTGCTCAGCTTCTCCAGATGTTCTCTTGTGCCAACACCCAAACTACTTCTCTAACCACAGTCTGGAGCTGCATCTTTTCTGGCTCCTTCCTTCTTCTTGTCTAGTTCTCTATTAAATCAATGGTCTGGCCTCTCTGCCCATAGCCTCCTTGCCTTCTTCCTGTCTCTCAGGACCCATCCCTCCTCTGACATCAGTCAGGGCTGTGTCTGGTTGCATGTTGCAGAAACCTCATTACAGTGGTTAAAACAAGTAAGAGGTATGTTTTTTCTCCCCAGGCAAGAAGTCCATAGGAAGGTGCTCCATGGCTGGTTCAGCAACTCCTTCTGCTTTTCTGCTCTGCCATTTATGATATATAGCTTTCTTCTTCCTTCTCATAGATGCATGCTCTATCTTTAGGCATCATATTTACATTTAAGGCCAGACAAGGAAGAATAGCCAAAGGCAAAAGACATGTGCCTGCTGAATACTTCTTTTTATCAGGAAAACAGTTGATTGATTTCCCAGAAGCCACATCCTATAGATTTCTACTTACATCTCATTGGCCAGAAATGGTCACATGGTCATCACTAGCTGCAAGGGTACCCGGGAAGATAAGTATAACTGGTCACCTTGCAAGACTGAAACAATAATCAAGGTCATGTTAATAAAAAAGGGAAGAATAGACATTGGGTAAGAGGCTGGCAATGTCTGGCATGCTCATCTTTTAGATTTTGCATCACAAAAGGCTTGGGGGCTGATCTGACAAAAACAGAGCTCTTCTCCATGTTGGGAAGGGAGTAAGAAGCTGATGAGGCAAAGTTATTCACAAGTGAATTAATATTTGCTTAAATGAGTATGATCCATTCCAGAGTGCATTGATTTGTTTTCATTTTGCAAATTTTTAACCTGTAAAAATAAGTTGGAAATCTAAATAGACATTTATGAATATTTGTCTATAGGCAATTTTTTTTCTTAATGCATTATACCCAACATTTGGCTTTACTCTGAGAGACCTCAATTCCGAAAAGCCAAGTTTCCAAATACAGTCTACAAGTTTCCAAAAACAACAAATATAGTTGTTTTTCTCTTATTATGCACTAAAATAAAATAATTACAGAGAATAAAATCACCAAGCTCTTAGAACTGTAATTTCAATTCTCATCTTTGTTGGGGTACAAACAGGCATTTAAGTTTATTACAGTGGGTATATTCCATTTGGTAGTGATCTGTTCTTTTCTATTGAACATTATTTTATAAACATGATTTTATGGCTGACAGTTCAACATAGTTATTTTAGCAAAAATATAATATGCAGATATGCTATAGATGACTTAGGCATTCCCCTTTGGTCAGAAACATTTTTTAAAATATTTAACAACTGATATGTCATTAACATTAAGCAATCAGAATAGACCAGTCTATAGAAGCAGAGCAAGTCCTGGAGGTCCCCGCTGGACCAAGCATCAACTCTTTTGTTGTTGGAATGTAGAGCAGTCCAGGGGTCCATTTGTTAATGGTGGGGGATTAGTTAGTGAATATTTACTAACTGATACAGAAGAACTCTAACAATTTAATAACAAGTCTTATCAGTTAGCTTATGCTGTGTAACAAACTTAAAAAAAATGCATTTAGCTCATTCTGTGCATTGGTAATTTGTGATGGGGTCAGGTGAGTGATTTTTCTGGTCTTGACTAGGTCAATCATGTGTCGTCTGTGGTCTCCTGCTGGACAGTTAGATAATCTGTTCTGGGTATTGCAGCGTTACCTGGCATGATGGGGGTGACTTGGACATGTATATTTTATCCTCCAAAAGGCTAGCCTGGGTTTTTCACATGGCTGGCTGGAGTTCTAAGAAAACAAGCAACTTTTTGATTTGGATTTTGTTTTTGATTTTCCATTTTGTGCTATCTCTGTCTCCTTTCAAAAAATAGTTTATTTGAGCCAAAAACAAAACAAAAACAATTCACCTGTTGCCCCTCCCCCCACCTCTGGCAATCACCAATTGTTCTCTGTATCTATGAGCTAGGTTATATATATATTTAGCTTCCACATATAAGAAAGATCATATGGTATTTTTCTTTCTCTGTCTGACATATTTTGCTTAGTTTAGTGTCTTTAAGTTCTATCCACATGGTCACAAATGGCAAGATTTCATTTTTAATGGTTGAATAATATTCCATTGTGTGTATATGTGTATATGTGGTATACATATCACATCTTCTTTATCTATTCATCCACTGATGGACACTTAAGTAGTTTCCATATGCTGGCTATTGTAAATAATGCTGCAATGAACATGGAAGCGCTTATGTCTTTTTTTTTTTAAATATTTTATTTATTTAATTTTTTAAAAAAGATTTTATTTACTTATTTGATAGAGAGAGACACAGCAAGAGAGGGAACACTAGCAGAAGGAGTGGGAGAAGGAGAAGCAGGCTTCCCACTGAGTGGGGAGCCTGATGTGGGACTCGATCCCAGGACCCTGGGATCATGACCTGAGCCGAAGGCAGCTGCTTAATGACTGAGCCACCCAGGTGCCCAGATTTTATTTATTTATTTGACAGAGAGAGAGACAGCGAGAGAGGGAACACAAGCAGGGGGAGTGGGAGAGGGAGAAGCAGGCTTTCCTCTGAGCAAAGAGCCCAATGCGGGGCTCAATCCCAGGACCTTGGGATCATGACCTGAGCCGAAGGCAGACGCTTAATGACCGAACCACCCAGGTGCCCCTGCATATGTCTTTTTGAATTAGTGTTTTGGTTTTCTTTGGATAAATATCCAGAGGTAGAGTTGCTGGATCATATATGATAGTTCTATTTTTAATTTTTTGAGGAACTTTCATACTATTTTCCATACTGGCTACACCAATCTACTTTCCCACCAACTGTGCACAAGGGTTCCCTTTTCCCACATCCTTGCCAACACTTGTTATTTCTAGCTTTTTTGATAAAAGCTCTTCCAACAGGTATGAGGTGGTATCTCATTGTGGTTTTGCATTTCCCTGATGATTAATGATGTAGGCATCTTTTCACATACCTGTTGGCCATCTGTTTGTCTTCTTTGGAAAAATGTCTATTCAGATCTTCTGCCAATTTTTAATCTTTTTTATTTTTAAAAATTTTTAAAAAGATTTTATTTATTTATTTGAGAGAAAGAGAGAGAGAGAGCATGAGCAGGGGGAGGAGCAGAGGGAGAGGGAGAAGCTTTCCCTCTGAGTGTGGAGCCCAACACGGGGCTCCATTCCAGAACCGTGAGATCATGACCTGAGCCTAAGGCAGATGCTTAACTGACTGAGACACCCAGGCACCCTTGTATCTGCAACTTTAATAAAGTTTGTTATCATTCTAACAGTTTTCTTTTTTTTTTTAAAGATTTAATTTATTTATTTGAGAGAGACAGAATGAGAGAGAGCGAGTACATGAGAGGGGGGAGGGTCAGAGGGAGAAGCAGACTCCCTGCCGAGCAGGGAGCCCGATGCGGGACTTGATCCAGGGACTCCAGGATCATGACCTGAGCCGAAGGCAGTCGCTTAACCAACTGAGCCACCCAGGCGCCCTCTAACAGTTTTCTGATGGACTCTTTAGGGTTCTCTATATATCATCTGCAAATAGTAACAGTGTTCCTTCTTCCTTCCCAATTTGGGTGCCTTGCATTTCTTTTTTCTTTTTCTTTTTTTATTTTATTTTTAAAAGATTTTATTTATTTATTTGACAGAGAGAGACATAGCGAGAAAGGGAACACAAGCAGGGGGAGTGGGAGAGGAGAGAAGCAGGCTTCCCGCCGAGCAGAAAGCCCGATGCAGGGCTCAATCCCAGGATCCTGGGATCATGACCTGAGCCGAAGGCAGATGCTTAACAACTGAGCCACCCAGGCGCCCCGTATTTCTCTTTTCTTATTCAATTTTTATGGCTGGGATTTCCAATATTATCTTGAATAAGAGTGTGAGAATGGGCATCCTTGTCTTGTTCCTCATCTTAAAGAGGAAACGTTTTTAGCTTTTCCCCATTGAGTATGATATTAGCTGTGAGCTTGTTGTAAACAGGCTTTATTATGTTGATGTACGTTCCCTCTATACCTGCTTTATTGAGAGTTTTTGTCATAAATGGTTGTTGAATTTTGTCAAAGGCTTTAACTGCATCTATTGAGTTGATGATGTAATTTTTGTTTTTCATTATATTAATGTGATTACATTGACTGCTTTGCCGAGGTTGAGACACAATGAAGAGCTGAGGCAATGTTGGGCAAGATTTACCTACACAAAGCCATTCCTTCAAGATTGGGAGAGGTGTTTGTTTCATCTATTGTATAAAAACCAACACAGAGAGTCAAGCAAAGTGAAGAAACAGAGGAATATGTTCCAATGAAAGAACAAGGTAAAACCTCAGAAAAAAAAGCATAAATGTAATAGAGATAAGTAATTTACCTGAGAAAAGTTCAAAGTAATGTCATAAGATGCTCACCACATGGGAAGGAAGAATGGATGAACACAATAAGAGTTTCAACAAAGAGATAGAAAATATAGGAAAGTACCAAAAAGAAGTCAGATGGTTGAAGGATATAGTAACTGAATTGAAAAAATACACTAGAGTGTTCAACAGCAGACTGGATGAAGCAGAAGAAAGGATCAGTCAACTCAAAGACAAGACAGTGGAAGTCACCTAACCACAGGAGCAAAAAGAAAAAAGGGTGAAAAAAGTGAAGATAAGCTTAAAAGACTTATAGGACAACAACAAATGGAATAATATTCCCATCAAAGGGCTCCCAGATCAGCTCTTGTCGAAGCAGCCTATTATATTTTTAATAGCTCCCAGTAGCTGAGGATGTGCTACAACATTGTTTTATTTTAAAAAAAAAAAAAAAAGCCTACCCCTCAAGCCACGGTCATAATGATTAGCTAATAGGTATTCTTCACAGATGGTCTGAACCCCTGGCTCTGTTGCCCTGGGGATGGGAGCCATTTAAACAATCTTTCTTCACTGGTTACAGTCCTGTGAGGCCTGCAGGTGTAAGCCCCACTGACCACTAAAGCCACACAATATAGAGGTGTCTCCAGATGGCAGTTGCAAAAATCAGGGTGCCAGACAGGGGTATGACCTCCTTTCTGGGTGACACCAATCATTACAGTTTCATGTAATGGAATCCAAACTCCCTTGGCCTTCAGAGCCAGGCAATCAGGAGGTGTCCCTTAGGTTGGAGCTGTAAAAATCAGGGCACCAGCTGCATGTAAAAGCTCTCTTCTGGGAGATACTGGTTCTGTAACATGTCAAAGGGAGCATGAAGATAGTACTTGCCAGTCTCCATTTCTGGAGAGTATTCCAGCAGGTTCCTGTGTATGTCTTAAAAGTTGAGATGCTCAACATGGGATTTGAACCCTTTGGTCCTCTGGGAGAAGCTCTGGGGTTTTGAGTTTCCTCCCAGTTGTAGGATACTGTGTCAGGGGTGGAGTTTATGGTGAGATTGTGTTCCAGCTTCCATTTCCACTTCCTTGTGGTTTTCTTTTTTGCCCAATGTGTATTTGTCACTCAGCCAAACTTCAGTGTTTTTTTTTTTTTTCTTAAAGGAAATTGCATCAGAGATGCCTGGGTGGCTCAGTCATTAAGCATCTGCCTTTGGCTCAGGTCATGATCTCAGGGTCCTGGGATCGAGCCCCACATTGGGCTCCCTGCTCAGCAGGAAGCCTATTTCTCCCTCTCACATTCCCCCTGTTTGTGTTCTCTCTCTTGCTGTCTCTCTAAAAAAAAAAAAAAAGGAAATTGCATCATATGGAGTTGCAGACTCAGTGTGTTGGTGGGAGGACATGAGTTCAGGGTCTTCTTACATCGCCATCTTGAATGGAAACAAAAATATTGCAAGGAATAATAAAATGTCAGGACAACCATATTTTCAGAAGTAAAAGCAAACCTCAGAACCAAACTCTGATATGACATACATGTTTGAACTACTACAGAGGGGATTAATAGCAATGCTTAATATTAAAGTTAAAGATGTTAAAGTCTTTAATGTAAAATGCAGACAACATGCAAGATCAGAGAGGTAATTTTGGCAGTTATAAAAATAATAAGAAAGACACTTAGAAATCAAAAGTACAGAAATATAAAACAGAATGCCTTCAACAGGCTCATCACCAAGCCTGACACAGTTGAAGAAAGAAATAGAGCTTGAACTGGCTAATGCAAATCAAAGTGAGATGCAGAGAAATATGTGAAAAAAAAATAGCACAATCTCCAGGAGGTGGCGTAACAACCAACACCATAACATTCGCATAATTGGAATCCCAGAAGAAGTAAAAGGGAAGGAGGCAGAAGAAATAATGGGTGAGAATTTTTCAAAATAGTGGTAGATGTTACCCAAATGATCAATGAATCTCATAAAATGTTTAGCAAGCTAAATACACACGCACATACACACACACAGACATTTCATATACAAACTGCAGAAACTAAGACAAAGTTAGGAATGAAGCCAGAGGGAGGTAAAAAAAAATCATGTAACCTAGAGAAGAAAAAGACTAAGAATTACAGCAATCTTTTCCTCAAAACCATACAAGCAAAAAGAAAAGGGAGTAAAATGGAGTGACACATTTAAATTGTTGAAAAGAAAAAAAAGTAAAGCCAGAATTCTATTTCTAGCAAAAATATCTGTTGTATTAGTCAATGTTCTCCAGAGAAGCAGAACCAACAGGTATGTGTGCATGTGTGTGCACATGCATGCATGTGTGTGTGTGCATGCACACAGACATACATAGCACAGGATAGTCTCTTAAATAAATGGTGCTGGGAAAACTGGACAGCCACATGCAAAGGAATGAAACTGGACCACTATTTTACACCATACACAAAATCAACTCAAAATGGATTAATTAGTTGAATGTAAGACCTGAAGCCATAAAACTTCTAGAAGAAAACATAGGCAGCAAGCTCCTTGACATCAGTCTTGGTGATGAGTTTTTGGATTGGACACCAGAAGCAAAGGCAATAAAAGCAAAAATAAACAAGTGGGACTGTATCAGACTAAAAAGATCTGCACAACAAAGGAAACCATTCACAAATGAAAAGGCAACCTACAGAATGGGTGAAAATATTTGCAAATTATACATTTGATAAAGGCTTAATATCCAAAATATATGAAGAACTCATACAACTCAATAGCAAAAGCAAACAAATGAACAAACAATCTGATTAAAAAATAGGCAGAGGAACTGAATAGAAAATTTCCAAAGACATACAGATGGCCAACAAGTACATGAAAAGGTGCTCAACATCACTAATCACTAGGGAAATGCAAATCAAAACCACAGTGAGATATCACCTCACACCTGTTAGAATGGCTATTCATCCAAAAGATAAGAGGTAACAAGTGTTGAGGATGTGGAGAAAAGGAAACCCCTGTGCACTGGTGGTGGGAATGTAAACTGGTACCACTATGGGAAACAGTATGGAGACTCCTCAGAAAAATTCAAAATAGAGTTACCATATGAACCAGCAATCCCATCTCTAGGTACATATTGAAAGGAGAGGAAAAGAGGATCTGGAAGAGATCACTGCATTTTTATGCTCATTGCAGCATTATTCATAATAGTCTAGATATGGAAACAACCCAAGTTGCTATCAATGAATGAATGGATAAGGAAGATGTGGTATATATCTACAATGGAATATTGCTCAGCCTTGAGAAAGAAGACATCCTGCGATTTGCAACAACATGGATGGACCTTAAGGGTGTAAGCCAGATGGAGCAAGGGAAATAGTGCATGGTATCACTTACATGTGAAATCTAAAAAAAAAACAAAGTCCAGCTCATAGAAACAGAGCGTAGAAAAGTAGTTGCCAGGGACAGGGGGGAAGGTGAGAGAAATAAGGAGAGGTCGGTAAAAGGGTACAGATTTTCAGCTCTAAGATGTTTAAGGTTTGAGGATAGAATGTAAAGCATGGCAGCTATAGTTGATATCCCTGTATTGTATAATTGAAATTTGCTAAGAGAGTAGAACTTAAATGTTCTCACACACACAAAATGTGAGGTGATGGATGTGTTAATTAACTAGATAGAGGGATCCTTTCACACACACACATACATCAGCTTCATGCCAGATCTGTGTTCGGTAACTCTTCTCACAGGTGCGTAAATTTTGAGGCTTGAGAAAGGAGCATGGAACTCTGACACATATGCCTCAACTCAAGACAGGTCTTGGGTTTCATGGATTAGCCATATATTAAGATACACAATTACTCCCTCAATCTGAGGACACAGGGACATCCAAACATGTCTGAGAGTTCTAACAGAAGCTCTAGAGACAGAGCAGGTGAATCATGACCTCTCTACATGAGCTATTTATTAATATGAAATCACAATTTCTATTTCTCTTACAATCCATCCATTTGAATTGTGAAGAATAAATAGAATGATATAAATGTTAGACCAAGATAAAAATTAGCCTAAAATTGTTGAGGAAAACTCAAATGGTGGTCCATGAGATGGCTAAAATTGAGGCGGAACAAAATTATGAGGGGAAATGCCTTCTACAGGCTAAAAATAAAGGTTTTCTCCCTTTAAAAACTGTTATTTCTCTCTTTAAAATAACTGTCTTTAAAAAAAAAAAAAAAGACATGCAAGGAATTCTGCCACACTTAAATGCCCAAAGCAAATCCCAAGGTCAGACTCAAGGAAAAGGAAGAAGACTCTATCTCTCGATGGAAGGTGCTGCAAAATAATAATGAAAAGAGGTATCTATACAGGGAAGAGAAGAATTTGAGCCCTTTCTGCAGCAAACTACCATGCTGTTGTATACCAGAATGGTTAGCTATCAGTTCAGTTAAGCATTTATAATTTGCATTTTTGGGGACATTATATATACCACTGCTAAGAACATCACCTTCTTGATGATCTTACCATTCTTGGCATTAGAAAAATACTTTCAAAGTGAACAGGGTTGGGGGATCTTCACTCGTTCACTCACTCATTTATGCAGCATCCCACCGCACTAGGTGGAGGGCTAGCAGAAGCAGCAGAGACATTTGTTTGTAGGCCAGCAGGAAAGACACACAGCCGTGAACAGCACAACGTGGAATGTGGTTGCTGCTTTGGTAGTGGTGTGTGGGAGGGATCTGGGGCATGAACATGCGGCCCAGAGGGAGGGATGTGGGTGGGGAATGTGTGCTCACATGTGATGTGTAAGGCAAGGCAGCCGAAGGGCAATGGCTGGGTTTAGATTTGAAAAATGAGTTAGCAGCACATCAGTTGTGGTGAAGAGTGAATTCCAATGAGCACAGGCATTTCTTCCCAGATAATGAGGGTACTCTGGGGCAGGGAGCAAGCCAAGGCGAGACCAGGGTGAAAAGCAGGGCGGAGTCCTAAGTGCCTTTGACCTTTGTCATGAGGGCAATGCAGGACCACTGATGACAGACAGATCGTGTTCTTGGGAAGAATCCTCAGAATCGTTACTGAAGATGGTGGCTCTTTGATTTCCTGTCGTTGGGAACAGGTTCTTGGCCTCGAACCAGAGGAAGAGTTGCTTTTCTTCTCTGAACACGCTGGAGGCAATCAACTTGGCCTTACCTCACATCTTCCATCGAAGTAAGGTCTAGGTGGATCAAAGATTTAAGTATTGAAAAAAATTAAGTCATAAAGTATTACTAGAGAATATGAGAATTGTTTTAATCTCAAAATGGGTGAGACTTTCTAAGAATGGTGCAAACTCAGAAGTCACAGTAAAAGAGATCAGTGTATTTGACTCCATAAAACAAAAAGAAAAAAAAGAAGCACGTGCATTGCAAAAGACACCATATGCAAAGTAAAAAAACAACAACCACAAATTAGGAAAAAAACCCATTTGTGATGTGGCAGGCCTGCTCTCTGGTTGCTTAGTTTTCCCAACATCATTTTGTTGAAGACATCATTTTTCTTGCTGATTCAAAACATCTTTATCATACATTAAGTCTTTATTTATATACACTCACATGTATTCATGGATCTTTTGGCTTTAAATTCTGTTCCTTTGATCTGTCTGTCTATCCTTTCATGCACCAGTACATTATTATTTTAATTCCTATAGTATTGTAATATATCTTTATATTTGGCTGTCTTCTTACGTTGCTTTTAAAAAAAGACTTTTCTTGGAGAATTGTGTGTGTGTGTGTGTGTGTGTGTTTTAATTTTGTATGAGGCACTTCCTATTTAAGAATATGGTACACCTCCTATTAAAAAAGTCTTTTTGGGGGGGCACCTGGGTGGCTCAGTCAGTTAAGCGTCTGATTCTTGATCTCAGCTCAGGTCTTTATCTCAGCTCAGAGTTCAAGCCCTGCGTTGGGCTCCATGCAGGGCATGGAACATACTAAAAAAAAAAAAAAGTCTTTTTTTTTGTCTGCATCCCTCAGGGTGGTTTAAATTTTCTTCACATAGATTTTTGCACATGTTGGGCTATTTCTATATATTTTATCCTTTTGTTATTACACATGAGATTTTTCTTTCCTGATACCTTCTAACTGGCTATTATTAAATTCTCTATATTAATTTTGTATCTATTCAACCTACTAAAGTTTTTATTTGCAATAGATTTACACTTTATAGATTCATTCTCATTTCATAGATATTTGCAGTAGATTTTCATATAATCTTCTTGGAATTTTACTAGTTGATAATCATACCAACTAAAATAGTGATAACTTAGCTTCCATTTAAAATTTTTTTTGTATCTAACACCATTTCTGTTTATTGTTGATTCTCTTTGGTTAGTATTTCCAAAACCATGTTAAAAAATAAGAGTGATGGTGGGTATTTTGTTTTGTCCCTGACTTTAATGGGAGTTTCTTGTGTTTTCCCATTAATCATGAGGCTAGTTTAAAAAAATTGAGATAGATATATTTATTACATTAAGGACACACCCATCATTAGTAGCTTCTGTGATAGCCAATTAATTTGGCTAGCCAAGTATCTGCATGTTCCTTTTTCCTTATGTAGAACATACTCATCCATCCCCTGAAGGGAACAGAGTCCCATTTGGGTCCTGCATCTGGGTCAAAGGCCAGGATCTCGGGGTAATGCACAGTTCTGTCCATCAGATCACAATAGGCTTTACTTGATCTGGTGGTCTTTAAACGAAAAGGAAAATGATCTAATCACAACATGGCCAATATATATGACTCAGTGGACACAGGACAATCACAACCCAAACTCCATCTTGAAAAGGGAAAGTTGGAAATTCTGTAGACATTGGTCCATGAGGGCAAATAGTTTCTTTTCTGGCTGTAGATCACATTTCCTGGTGAGTCCATTCAGGTCACCTGCTTCTGTTCTCTGGGGAGAATACCTTTGTTCACTGTGTCTGCTGAAGTCCCCCAGCTCTGCTTGTGGGAGATTTCTCCCTTGTATTTTATTCTTTCGGGCCATAAAAGTACTAGACTCCCAGTCAACGTAGATTGCTCGCCACAGATAGAAAGTCCCTCTCCTAGCCGAATTATGTCCCCTTCCATGTCTGTTTGTGACTGTCTCTAGACAGAGTTAATCTCTCTTGTAACTTTGGGTGAAAGAGAAAGAAAGGCAGCTGATACCCGCCCCCCCTCCAAATTTGGAAATTTCCCCAACACTTCCATCTCCACTGGCAGGTTATTTGTCTTCCACTGATGATGGTCTAACTAAGAGCTTTGTACAGAATAACTAGGATCAGCAGATGACCAGCCTGTGATACCATGTTTTGTGGAAGATGTTAGGGTTTGCTATGCATGTCTTATGCAACCATGTCCCAATGTAAAAAATGGCCCATAGCAATTGTAATATGCTCTCAGTTGTGAGATGCAAATCACTTTCAGAGATGTTAAAATGGGCAAAAAATGTGCATTTTAGATGTGATGAAATATCATGTCTGCATCCTAGCCATCTGCTGTCCTCCCAATCCCACTTGGACAGCATCTCATTTTAGGTTTTGCCACTTGAGGCTCCCCACCTGTGGGTACCACATTCTGTTTAAATTTGGATTAATTGTTGTTCCATCATCTTCAAAGTTCTTTTTCCACTTGTAGCCCAAGGTGACTGCTCCTGCACCAGCAGCCATGCCCACTTTTCTACCAGCAGGAAGAGGGGAAGGGAATAAAATGGACATTATCTTTCCCAAATGTCCAGGAAGTTGCTCATACCATTTCTGCTTATATCCCACCACTGAGAACTTAGTTACCTAGTCAAACTAGCTGAGAGAATGTAGGTTTTTTTTTTTTTTTAAGATTTTATTTAAAAATCGATCCAGGGACTCCAGGATCATGACCTGAGCCGAAGGCAGTCACTTAACCAACTGAGCCATCCAGGCGCCCGAGAATGTAGTTTTGATTCTAGGTAACCAAGTACCCAGCTAACATTCAGGTGTTCAATTACTGTAGAAGGAAAGGATGAATATCAGGGACGACTAACAGTTTCTACAGGTTTGTAAGACAGCTTGTAAAATAGTTCCTATTTTTACTAAGGATCAAATTGGCCTAAGAATGTGTGTAATTTCATCAAATGCCTTTTAAGCATCTCTGGAGTTGATTAAACCCTAGCCCCTGACTCAGCCTGAGCCTCTTGTCTTATAACGTAGGGTGGACACTGTCCCTCTGAGCTTCGTAGCAGCTTTGCAGAGCATAATTAAGCTTTCGTTTTTGTGATGCCTTGATTCAAATCTGGACCCACCACTGGCAGAACAGGGGCCGTGTCTGCTCTGCTCACCACTGGGAGTCTAGCACCTGATATAGAACGTGGCATATAGTGAGTGCTCAGTCAATTTCTGAAGAGTAGATGAATGAAGGAGCTGTTCCTGCTTTGTGTAAGCTTTCTGAAGGAGAGAACAGCGAACGTCTGTCTGCTGCCTCCGGCACAGCTCATCCCTCCCGCCCACAGGCCACAGTTCCTACGAGACACTTAATAGGATGGGTGGGTGGCTTTTGGTGTGCAGGCTGTAGCTTCCAGGCCTACCTCCTGGGGCCTGTGTGGACATGAGGAATTTTGAATTAATGGTGGGGGAGAGCCCTGAGAGCCTTTGCAGACAGTGCTGGGTAAAGTGCAGGAAGCCGTTGGCGGTGTCAGGCTGTGAGACCATTAACACAGGGGACAGGGCCCACTTGGAGAGACCTGGCCGATTACTGGGTGTGCAGGTGGCGGGAAGGTGTGCTCAGGTTCACACAAGTCCCAGCCTGCTGGCATGTTATCTAACACGGCAGGCCCAGTGCGACCCTCCTGCCTTTTGGAGCAGAGAGATGCCATTTAGCATTTTTTGACTCTGGCAGGAGCAGCAAGCGAGGCTGAGAAATCTTTTCTTGCCAGATCATTAAAGATTGGGCTGGAGCCTCAGGAAACCTGCAAACTTGGGCCACTTAGCCGGAGAGAAGGCCCACAGGCAGGTCCTCTCACTTTTTTATGGCGTCCCTCTTGATCTCTTGGGAAGGGCTACAGGGGAGGCTGGAGGGACGAGAGGAGGTGGGTGTCAGGCAGAAGATGGTTTTCAGCGTCTCCCCACCTTTCTCAGGGACCCATGTGTCTGAGGGGTGTGCACTCTGCACCTGTAAGCCTCCCATGAGTCCAGGAGGTTCTCTTGCCAGGGTTGCTCAGTGTTACCAGAGTTTACTGAACTTTTGCTTTGTTCCAGGACTCGTGGTGGACTTTGGAGGCCCAGCGGTGTCTGGGACACTCGTGGAGATGAGACGTGTAAGCAGCTACCCTCACTGAGAAGAGACATAGGCGGTGGTCGAGGCATACCCTTGAGAGCAGGTGAACCCAGGAGAGGCTGGTTGGGCCGAGGTGGGTGGGTAACAGGGAAGTCTCTAGGGGAAAAGGGGCATGAGCAGCTGCCACAAGAGGCACGGATGCTTGGCAGATGGACAAGGCCATTTTCTGTGACAGAAGGCCACAGAGGTGCCAAATAACACGGTGCATTTTGAATACAACCGTACCACTATGTTACTCCTGGGTGAACTGTATTGCTCATTTACCTAGTACCAGGGAATGTTTGAAGTGTTTTCTCTGCTTTGTCGCTTTTAGTCTTCACAATATCCTTGAGATGTAAGAAACACTGTCACCTTTCACAATTCAGGAACTGGGGCCCAGAGAGGTTAAGTGACTTATCCAAGATGCACAGCTATCAAGTAGTTAATAAGGAGTGGACTTTAAAGGTTTGTTGGACTTTATTTATTTATTTTTAAAAGATTTTATTTGTCAGAGAGAGAGAGAGATAGCACAAGCAGGGGGAGTGGCAGGCAGAGGAAGAAGCAGGCTCCCTACTGAGCAAGGAGCCCGATGCTGGGCTCGATCCCAGGACCCTGGGATCATGGCTTGAGCCGAAGACAGACGCTTAACCAACTGAGCCACCCAGGCGTCCCAGTTTGTTGGACTTTAAAGCCCCTAGTAATGATAATGATGATAGCAATGACCTAATAATAGCAGTTAACACTTCCTTCATGCTAAGTGCTGGGTGCTTTGCTAAGCATTATTTTAGCTAATTCTTACCACATGCAGGTGTGTCCTGTTTTATCCCCACCTCACAGATGAGGAAGCCAGGAATGGTTCAGGGACTTGCCCAGAGAGAGAAGCCCGTAACCGGAGGGGCAAAGAGGTGCTTCCAGGCAACGTGAAGGCAAAGTTCATGCTCTTCAATGCTGCCTTTCCCCTGGTGTCCTTTCTTGGAAAGGTGAAGGGACAGTGAGTCTGGAGAGAGAGAGAGAGAGATGGGCAGTTAGGTCCGAGACCCTAAGGGCCTCGTATGCAGCACATAAGCCCACGGGCTATGTGGCAGGACAGTCATGCAGTGGGGAGCTGCTTTGGAAGGCAGCCCTAGGGTCTCCTCCATTAGTCCACTTGGGCTCCATTCACCTTGAATTCCATGTTCCCCCTCTAACAAGACTATCAAGGTCTGTCAGCGTGGGGGATGTACCGTCTGCTTCTCCTTGGTCCCTTGTGTGCTGCTGTGGTGTTAGGGTCACACTGTGACCACGACAGCAGCAGAAACCAGCTTTTGCTGCGCGGGAGTCCCTGGGGACCTTGGGCCTGGCCGGAATGCCCTCTGTCCACTGCGCCTTGTGCTTTCTGAACTCATCACCTTAGCACACAAGTCTGCTTCCCCCAGCCTCCTTATCTCAGTCGCTGGCAGCGCCATTGTGATGGTTCATTTATATGCCGACTTGACCGGACCAAGGGGGAAGCAGATATTTGGTCATTATTCTGGGTGTTTCTGCAAGGGTGTTTTGGATGGGTTTACATTTTAATCAGCAGAGTAAAGCAGATTGTCCTCCATAATGTGGATGGACCTCATCTAATCCTTTGGATGCCTGAATAGAACAAAAAGATGGACACTTCCCAGAGTAAAAAAACTCCCCAGCAGACTGCTTTTGGACTTCATCCCTACCATCGGCTCTCCTGGGTCTCCAGCCTTGCTGGCCCACCCTGCAGATTTGGACCTGCCATTCTCCATACTCACATAGGCCATTTCCTTAGAATACATTTCTCTCTATTTCACATCCTACTGGTATACACGCCCTGGAGAACTCTGACTAATAAAACCACCCTTGCAGTTGCTCCAGCAGAAACTGAGGGGTCATTATTGACATCCCTCTCCTTACCCCCAGCACTGAATCAGTCACCAAGTCCTGTTGACATCCCTTCTGGAAGCATTCCCATGTCCCTCCACTTCTCATCACATCCACTGCCACCTCCTGGGCTGGCGGTCATCACCTCCCTCTGGGTGACAGCAGTACTCACTAACTGGTGTCTGAGTTGGACTTGCCCCTTCTCTGTATATTGTTTACATAGCAGCCAGAGTGGCTTTTACAAAGGCACATCTCACCCTGCCACTCAGCTTTTTAAATCTCTGAATAGCTTTCCCTGATCTCAGGATAAAGCCATGATATTAGTTAGCTTTTGCTGCATAACGAATCATGTCAAACTTAGTGGTCAAAACTAACAAGTATTTATGGCTCATGATGGTAACTTGATTCTTCTGGATTTGTGGGCTCACTCATGAGTATGGGGTTGGCTGGTAAATCAGCTGGAAGCTGGCTATGTGGGAAAGGGCTCAGCTTGGATGGTTGGGCTTTGCACCACATGATCTCTCATGCCAGGATCTAGGAAAGGCTCTGAGAGAGAGAGTAGATGCTGCAAGGCACAAGAGGCCCAGGCTCAGAACTGGTACTTCACTTCTTCTGCATTCCTTTGGCCCAGTTAAGAGAAAAGTCCAGCTCAGATTCAAGGGAATCAAGGGATAGGGAAATAGACTAGTTCTTGGTGGGAAAAGCTGCAAAATCACATTGCAAAGGGCTAGATCCAGGTGTGTGTGTGTGGGGGGTAATTGTAGCCATTTTGCAACCTATCAGAGCCCCAAGCCCTTACCCTGACGCATAAAATTCTTTGTGATTTGGCCCCTAGCTTCCTCTTCAGTATCCCCTTATATCACCTGTCCTCTAGTTCCTGGCACCCCAACCCCAAAGGCCTTCCTTCAGTCTCTTGAATCTGCCAAGTTCTTCTTCCTGCGCTAGAGATTACACACATGCTGATCCTTTTGCCAAAAATGCTGTTCCCTCATTCAGCTGGACAGTTGGTCCTCATCTTTCAGGTCTCAGCTGAAATGTTGCTTCTTTGGGAAAATCTTCATTGACTTATTTGGACTGCTAGATCAGGTTCTCCAGTTACGAGTTCAGAGTACACATCATGCTTTTCTAAGCACTTGTAACAGTTGTAATTACATAATAATTATTTTGAGTGTTTGTGTAATATCTGTCTCCTCCTAGACTGTAGACCCCCATGGACTTAATTAAGTCATCTATTTAACAAATGTTTACGGAATGCTGGTTATGTGCTAGGCATTGTGCTAAGGTGCTGGAGATACAGTTGTGATAAAAGTAGACCCAGTTCCTTTCCTCAGGGTTTTTATAATCAGATGGGGACACCACCATTAAGAAATAATTACCAAAACAGAAGTAAAATTGCAACAGAGGTGGTTCTGCAAAGGAGGGTTACATGATGCTGTGAGTCTCTCTAGTGGGGCAATTTGACAGGTAGGAGGTTGAGGAAGGCTTTGCTGAAAGCTGAGGTAGGTATGGAAAGTAAATGTTCACTAGGGTGGGGGCTGAGGGTAAGGAGTTTGAGTGAGGCAGCTGTGACCAGACTTCTGGGGTGAGGAAGAAGTTGGGGTACAGAGGACTGAAAGGGGGGCTGAAGGGCAGAGGGTGGGGCACCCAACACCCATACAGCATAAGGCTGCAGAATTAGGGCTGGATCCTGCAGGGTATTCTCTGCTGAGTTGGGGAGTTTGGGAGGGGGCCTGCCATGAATTTGGCTTTGAACACGCTGGGTTTGTGGTAACTTTGAGATATTCAAAGATTGATCTTGAGTAGGCAGTTGGGTGTTACAGGTTTGGAGTTCAGGGTAGCTGTCTAAGCTGAAGATGTGTATGTGAAGGTATTGGTGACAACTAAAGCCACAATCACACATAAGACCCCTTGGAAAGCAGCTTTTCTGTGTGTGTGTGTGTGTGTGTGTGTGCACACTCTGGATTCCTTCGGCAGTCTGGGAACACCTCTGATTTTAAATGTGTGAAATAAAATGCCTAAGATAACAATGGGAACCAATTACACTGAAATAGTTCTCAAAATATTAAAAATAAATTAGTGGTATGAAAGTATATAAGCTTCTTTATTAACTCATTATATAACAAAACTCCGTGGCAGCTCTAATAGTTACTAGACTTGCGAAGTAGTGATGAATATAGATTTTGAGACCTCTGCAACATATGTTGTGTGGGATGAAGATACCTGGGCTGTTTACTGGGGACAAAGACACACAGGTCCTGCTAATACTGCTGTGGTTTGTTGCCTGCATTCATAATCGAAGGGCTTGCTAAATTTCAGTAAGAGGTAAGTGAAAATAAAGATGCAGTTTTTTTCACACCCAGTTTCACTGACTCCCAGGGGGCCTGGGACCCCCAGCTTAAGACCCTTGGTCTAGAGTGAGAGGAAGAGGGTGCTTAGGGTGCTAGGATAGAGTCAGGGACCACGCAGAGGAGGGCAAGGCTGAAAAGAGGCAGAAGAGAGCCCTGGGACGTAGGTGGGAAAATGAGGGTTTTATCTGTAAAAACCATGGGAAACAAGTGATCCAAGAAGAGACTGATCAATTGCATCAAATGCTGGAAAGTTCTGCAACATGAAGACTGATAAATGTCTGTTAGACAAATATATTTGCAAGGAATATATTTGTCTTCCCATTTAATTCCTGATGCATCTCAGGGCACATGGTAGACATTGAATATCTGTTGAAGGAAGGGATGTGTCATTGTCTTTCCTTACCAGGTCTGGTGGGAAATTGCCTGGTGGAATAATTAGTGGAGTCTGCAAACGTCCTTAAACTGATTTCTTGACTGAGGGCTTTGGAGGCTGTAGAGACTTGGCAGGGATTGATGAGCCCACAGAGTTTTGGAGGCTCTCATTGGTGGGCCATGCCCTTGGGATGGAGGTTCCCATCCCGGAGGGTTGGGTTTGAAGCCCTGGGCCTCAAGATGACACTCTGCTCTGCCCACAGCAGCTGGGGTCCTCCAATGGGGTTATTCATACTCAGAGCTGAATGTGTCCCAGTGGAGGTGACTTCTCTGATTCACCTCCACCTTTGCATTCCCTTCTATGCCTGGCGGCAGGTGGGGGGACCCATGGACTCGAGAAGTGCTCTGTTGTGTGCAGAGGGATCAGGATTATCACTTCAGATCTCTAGCCATTTATCTAATCTCCCACTCTCTAGCATCTTCCTGTGAAGTGGGGTTACTCTTGTTGTTTGTCTCTTATCCATGCTTCAGTGCCGTGGGGTAAGAGAGCCAAGTTATGTGTGGTTACCAAGGAAAGTAACTGTTAAGAGTTTTTTGTCATGAAGGTTTCTCTATTATAGGTTTTTCTTTTTTTTTTTAAAGATTTTTATTTATTTGACAGAGAGAGACACAGCGAGAGAGGGAACACAAGCAGGGGGAGAGGGAGAGGGAGAAACAGGCTTCCCACAGAGCAGGGAGCCCGATGCGGGACTCGATCCCAGGACCCTGGGATCATGACCTGAGCCAAAGGCAGACGCTTAATGACTGAGCCACCCAGGTGCCCCTGTATTATGGGTTTTAACTATTTAAAATAGCAGGACATTCTTAGGTGGTGGATGGGCTAATGGAGGCAAGAACTTGGCAATGAGAATAACACATAGTTTGGGATTTGGTGAGGATTTAAAACTCACTCAGTTTTAAACAGTTTCCCCCTGTGCTCCAGTGATCCCAAAGGGTTCCATGACGTACCCTGAGTGCTCCAGGACGCGAGCCAATCAGATGGGATTCGACACCCACACGGCACACTGGAGCATCTCCTTTACCTATTAGAATATCTCTTATATATTTTAAACATCTCTACAATCATTTGAAGAAAGAATTCTGGTGCTCAAAATGCTGAAAGTCACTGATTTAGTCCAACTCCCTTGTTTTGCACAAAAGGCAGCTGAAGCCCAAAGAGCAAGAACGCTGTGCCCAAGGTCACTCAGATGGTTGGTAGCAGAGTGAGAACTAGCATGCGGGTCACAAAAATAGCCTTTTTAATGGTTTGATTAGCAAATACAAAGTCATGCGTATTACAATTTGTGTATGTATGTAAGACACCATGCTTAAACATGGATCGTGGGGACTTTCTTCTAGTTACACATCTCCACAGTGAGTTTGCTCTGAAAGTGTTTGGAGAAAGGTGCCTAGGATTCGTAAAATTTGGAAACTCTTTTTTACTTTTCTGGCTTAAAAAGTACAGGTAAATTGAGCAGGACTATGAAGATGTTGAGTGTTTTCACATACAGAGAAATGAACCCCAAAAGGAAGTGGTCTAATGGGGTTTAATAAAGGTCAGCATTCCTCGGGGAACTGGGAAATTAATCTGACAGCTAAAACCTCTGAGGGGTTAATGGAAATTGTAGAGCAACAGCTCTGCATATTGAAAAGTCTATAAATAGTTCAAAGTCCTCAACTGCCTCCTGAAGCTTTGATATCGTCCATATGAACTTCAGCAGCTCTGTGCCAGGCTAGGATACAACCAGAATGTATACCAACTGCATCCAGAAAGCCCCAGTGATACCTTTCAGCCATGACTAACAGTGGGGGCGAGAGACGAAAGCCTGACTGCGAATTATGTGCCAAATTCCCTTAGAGTGAATGGGGAGGGGGCTGTGTCGATGTGTGTGTGCTTGTGTGTGTGCATGCGCGTGTGAGCGAGCAAGAGAGAGGGAGAGGGTGAGGGAGAAAGAGAGAGAGAGAGAATGTTTGTTTGGCATCTCAATTTGACTAGAGCATGTAGGCCTCCTGATGCTTAGAACTATTTTTTTTTTTTTATTTTTAATCTTCCAATTTTTTTGGGTAATAGGATTTTGGGGAACAGGACATGGTAGACTCATTTATGAGTCTTAGGGCTTGTCTCCTTCAAGGTCCCCATTTTTCATGTGATGAGCCCTTTGCAGTCCAGAGAGGGAAGGTAAGTGGCTGCGCCTCAGACAGCCAAGGAAGTGGGCACAGTCTTCCCCAATCCCCCTGAAAGAGTTTTACCCCTCTCTGTTTCTGTAGACTCCATTCCACTCTGTCCCAGCCCAGCCCACCTGGTGCTTGCCTGTCTCTCCCATTAGCCTGTGACTGTCTTGATAGCAGGGACTCTGTCTTACTCAATTGTGGTGCCCAGCACCCGGCAGGGGTTCTTGGCACATGGCAGGTGCTTAGGAAATTTTTGTTGATGGATTGATTGAATGAATGAGTGACTGAATGGATGGATGGGTGAAATTTCTTCGTAGAAATTTTCTAGGAATCAAATTTTCCATGAGGAGACAGAAGGACATGGGAAAAATTTTCGAAGAAGCCAAACCCTACTCCCCCTTTTCCAAATTAAAAAACAATAATGCCTTTCATTTCTGTAAGATTTATGATTATAAAAAATGTTCATTTGATCCTCCCGATAACTTTGGAGACAGACTGAGTGGGTGCTCGTCACCCACCCTCGCTCCATGGATGAGGAAGCCGAGGCTCTGGGAGACTCAGCACTTGCTTGAGACTGCCCCTCTGGAGGAGACCAGGACTCAACCCCTCAGGCATCAGCCAGAGCCAGCTGCCTTACTCCGGGGGCAGGTGGCCTGCAGGACTGTCTTAGAAAAACCTTGCAGGACATCCCCAAGTGAGACAGAGCCAGGCATTTGGTGAAAGAAAACTAGGTTAGCATCTGTTGAGTGCTTCCAGAGCCTTTGATGTGCTTTCTCACAAATCATCTCCCTGCTCCCTGCCACAATCCTGAGATGTTTCTGTTATCATCATGCACGTTGCTTGGACAAGGCAACAGAATCAAACACGTTGATCTGTTTCTATCACTAATTGATAAACAATGGCACTGGGGCTGGGTCCCGGTATCCAGTTATCCAAGTCCCAGATCCAACCACTGTGCACCAGGCATCAGTCTAGAGAGTGGTGGGGGCAGGTCTGAGAGAAGGCAGAAAGACCCCTGGCCTAACGGCTGTTCTGGGAAGACTCTGGAGGAGCACGTTCAGAACCTGGAGGAGGGTGGGAGGTTGAGAAGAGGAAAAGTCCTGCAGAAGACGAGAACGCCCACAAAGCCAGAGGGGCAGCAAGGAAACAGTGATTTGATCAGCAGGACATGGGTGGGGAAGGATGATGTAAGCTAAACAAATGTAGAGAAACAGAACATATAGTTCTTCCCGTGCCTTGCCTTTAAGCTGAGAAATGTAAAGAGATGATATTTTTGTAGTTGTGACATTTTAGGCTTCAGCTACTTGCAATTGAAAATGAAAAAAGAAAATCCCAAATCAACCTAACTTATTCGTTACTGAGTTAAGGAAAATGACAGAGGAAGGACATAACACTGAGCTGCTAATTGCCATTCTTTGACAACCCACGAAGACTGTCCTCAGCTTATTTAAAATAAGCACTTTCTCAACTCCTCACTTTATATCACTGACATCACTGCTGAGGGAAAGGTGGTGAGAAAAGGCCAGGAAAACACATCAGGAACCATGAATCAGAGCAAGTTTGAGACAATTAACATTCCCCCGAAGAGAAGGTTCGCATGGAACGGGCCGCTGGGGATGGGGTCACTGGGGAGGCTTCCTGGCCTTTGAGTCTCCTCTTCCAAGTGAACCTTCTCCCCAGAAGGGTGACAGGGCTCCCTCCAGGCCTTAGTCCTGCAGTCTGGTTCTTTGAAGTTTTGACTGATCTCAGATTTAATTTTCTCTTCTAGAATTCCCTGATAAATCTCCGAGCAGGAAACAATGTCATTTTTCCTTTCTCCTCAGTGAAACGAGGGCAAGACCTTACAATACGTTTTCTTTGTGAAAGAGGATGAATTGAGATGTTTGCAGGGTAGGAAGGAATAAAAATAGGATCGTGAATAAAAGGAGCTTGGCAGGGCCTGACGAGTGAATCCCCAACTATAACGAGGCGCTGCCTCAGTCAAGCTAACCCCGATACCCTCAACCACACGTTCCCGCAGCAATCATCCCTGGCCCCTCCTCTGCCAAAAATATTCCCAAACCTTCAAGTGAATGGGCTCAAACCCAAACTGGAACTTATATGCTGCCTGATGCTGTAGGAGTTGCCACAATATAATTCTTGGAAGGTTCAACCTGCCACTCATACAAATACAGAATGAAAATGTGTCAAAGATCTACTTAACTCATTAATTCACGAGGGACTCAGCAGGATGTTAAGACTGTTCCCAAGAAGGGGTGGGGACCCGGAGGTCTAACTTTTCCTGGGAAAGGACTGTCCTTGGCTCTACAAGGCCCCACACTGTGGCCACAGCTCTTGTCTTTTGCTGTGTTGACCTCCGAGAGGGGCAGTTGGCTGCAGGTGGGCTCAGCACCTGCACAGGCTGGTGAGGGCTACCACAGCACGCAGCCTTTCTGGGCTTACAGTTTCAAGGAGCACTCTTTTCCTCTCACAGCTCACAGAGTTGTCACAGACAGGATGGAACAGATTCTTCCAAGAGGCAAATGAGGCTGCTCTCTTTGGAAACTGAGTTGTGTAGGATTGATCTTTAGATGGCAGGTTTAAGATAAAAATGGTCAAGAGATGAGATGGCGAGCAGGAATTTTGAGATCAGACTTGAGTACCTTGCAAAGACTGAACTCCTTTGTTCTAAAAGCTCAGTTGATTTATTTGAACATGGAGCCTGGCTCATAGTATGCTCTCAGAACATGCGTGCTGAATGGATCATCTCAAGAATTTCCCTTAGAGCAGCAAGGACCCCTTTTCCAGAAGGGGTGTGTGGAAGGGCTGGTAGGAGTGAGGAGGCTGCCACATTCATTGCTGAGGGCCATATTCCAATTCTTTTAAGGAGGAGATGAATTCGAGAATATTTCCTTTTTCCTGCTCATTTTTTCTCTTTGTGATGATATCACTGTCATAATCCTCCTGGTTGGCATTTTTCGGTGACTCACCACTTTGCTATTTTGGTGGGTGTACATTTCAGGAGATAATTGTCTTTCCCTTCCCTGAGCATGACACCTGCTCACATCTGGAGACTTCCAACACAACAGAGCCTTGCCAACTTGTGACTCGTCGAGCCTGGTAGTAAGGGTGAGAGGCACTTATGAATGAAAGATGGAAATTGAAGCAGGGGGTGAAAAGATAAGCCCGCTCCACCAGACATGAGCTGTGAGCTAGTCCTCAAAGTCCCCTGAGGCTCAGCTTTTCTTAGACATGAGGACAAGAGGGAAATCTACTGTGAAATGAAGGCTGCTACGCTTGAAACCAACCACCCCTTGATCCAAGTGGGTTGAAGCTCTCAGGATCTTCAACGAGGCACTCTTGAGGGAGACGGGGCCTCTCCGGTGATACTTCCACAGCATGGCGTTCTGGGGTTTAGTGATGTCTTTAGTAGGTCAGAGGGTTCCTGTCCTCTCTGGAAAACCCCTCCATTTCTTCTGAGGGGGCCCAGGTCTCTCCACAAAAGTATTCAAGTTGGCTTTGTAAGCTGAGACCCTGGCTCAAACTTGCTTCCTGTCTGACCTGTTCTGCCTTAGGTGACCCCAAGAGACCCCTGCTTCCCCCCAACTCTCTTGGTAATAATCTTGTCTGGAGGCCACATGGTAACTTTGAACATACCTACTCATGGTATATCTTGTATGATGATTTAAAATTCTCATTTAACTCTTAATACACCGAGTCTGTGTATCTTCCTTTTGCTATTTTGGTAACCTGGCTGATACACTGGTCCTCTCGTATCTATAAGACTGCCTCACACGCATATTAAGAAGATTTTGTCATTTGGTGAGGATGGGGGACACTTCGGTGGGAAGGGAATCACTAATTCTGTTAAACCAGAAGCCCAACATCTTAGATCATAGAGATTTTCTCTTAGACCAAATACTCTTGATAGGTCACGAAAGGTGAAATCGTTTGTTATTATTAACTTCCCTGACATTTATGACCTGTCTTCCAAATAAGCCCGTGTATACTTTGAAACAGGAGCCAGGCATTGCTGTTCACTGAATTCCTCATAGCACCCAGCACAGGGCTTTGCCGATGGTGAATGCTCCATGACCACTTGACATGGTTTGAGGGTTTACGATTGATCATGAACCCAGGCTCCCTGACTTATTCATTCATTCCACACGAAGTTATTGAGCATCTACTATGTGCTGAGCACTGTTCTAGGCACTTGGGAATCAACAGTCTCTGCCCTCTTGGAAGTTATATTCAGTTAGAGGAGACGTGATAAACAAGGCAAATCAGAAAACTATATAGTAGGGTAGGTGTTGATAAACGCCTAGAAAGAATGGTAAAGGAAGAAAGGTGGATATAAAGAGTTGGTGGGTGGTCAGGGAAGGCCTCACTGAGGAGGAGACTTCTGAGTGAGAACCACGAGAAGTGAAGGAGTTAGCCTTAAGGATGTCCGTGGGAAGAGCTTCCAGAGCAGAGCATGCAGCATATGCAAAGGCCCCATCATGTTCCGTAATCCCTGTTCTGCCCATCAGGCCCTGGTCAATCTGGCTTCTGGTCTCTATGACCTCATCTCCTCCCGCCTCCTCCCGCTCTCTCCACACTAGCCACGCTGGCCTCCTGCCTGTGAGACAGAGAGTACTTCTGCCAACTCTTTTCTTCCTCTCACCAAAAAGGCTTTGAGGTGGGCACCAGGGATCCTCGGACCTAGCGCTTCATTGCGTGGAGTGTGAGCTGTCTCTTGCCCCTCAGGCTTTGGGATGGCGCCACTTTTGGAGGGACAATGGGCGGCATCCTCCAGTACAATGTCTTCAGAAGGTTGTCAGTGGTAGTCAGGATTGAGGAAGGTATCTTAGAGTCAGTAGGAATATAGTTTAAGTTCAATAACAGAAAAGCAGTTTGGAAGGAAATAAAGGGAAAGCTCTAGGCATCCAACAGGTCGTCAGTAGGAGACCACCCATCAGAATCTTCTTGAAATAAGACTGGTCTGCTCAGAGCTCACCTCACAGAGAAGTTCTGACATCAGTGCTTCAAAGGACTTGCCTCAGTGTCCTCTCTGTAACCCTAAAGTCATTTTTTCCCAGGCTTTTCTGGAAATTTCGTGTAAAATGCTCCTGGCCCTCCAAAGATTTGTTGCCTTTTAAAAAAATTTTAAAAAATAAACTCATTTTATCGATTTGCCATTTAAATATAGAAAAACAGAATGGAAAGGCCTTGGGAAGAATTAGAACAATGCAAATGTATTCATCTCTGAGTGCTTCTAAAACTTTAGCTTCTGGCTGCTTCTCATGGCCGATTAGGGCTTCAAATAACAAAGAGATTCAGTAGGCAGAAAACACTTTCTAGCTATCAGATTGAAGAAGTTGTAATCGGGAAGGAGAAAGTTTGTTAAAAAACATTTGTAATTTTTATTCCTTTATGTGGGAATTTTGATACAGGTCAGTCTAGTCAAAACGACTATTTAAGTAAACAAAATAGGGGTGCCTAGGTGGCTCAGCCGGTTAAGCATCTGCCTTGGATTCAGGTCATGATCCCAGGGTCCTGGGATGGAGCCTCAAGTCAGGCTCCCTGCTCAGCCGGGAGTCTGCTTCTCCCTCTCCCTCTGCCGCTCACAGCCCTCCCTCACCTGCTCGTTCTCTCTCTCTCTCTCAAATAAATAAATAAAATCTTAAAAATAAACAAACAAAATATCTCTTGTCCTTCCTACCTCCTCACACTGCCAGCCCTTTGGGGGTTGAGCAGGGTGGCCCATCATCCACCTCCGTCCTGGTGGCACCCACTCCCCATGGTGTCGACCTGCTACTGTTTAGCTTGTGGCCCAAAGCCCCCAGGGCCCAGGGGCTGACTACCTGCTTCTCCCTCTGCCTCATGCCCAGTGGGATGGGAGCAAGGACAGTCGTGTGTCAGTCAAAGCCATCACCACCAAGTAGAAGGGTGTGTGTCGGGGGGTGCTTGCGCATGGTCTGAATCCTATGACGGCTCCTGAGCCGGGCTGTGTGCTGTTGTGTTTCCCTCAGAGAGCCACTTACAACCCACCAAGCATGCCCCAGAGGCTTCAGCAGGCACCAAAAGGCAGCAGCACCGATTGTCTTGTCTGTCCCTCACATCCCTCCTCGCTACCCCCCAGCTTCCCTTAATAGAAGGGTCTGCTCCGTGGGCCTCTGCAAGCCCCTAATTGAATATTCGTCATCTTTCACGGAACAGAGTAAAAGTCAAAGGGCAG